>NC_068319.1:18792850-19392850 GCF_025860055.1 Xyrauchen texanus
AAAATCCATTTAATGACTTTTAATGCCCCGCGGAAACCCTGTATTAATTGCTAATGGTCTAATGTTCTATCTTAGTCAGCACTGCAGCTTGTTAGTTGTTGCAGAAACAAGGGCAAAAAGCTTACTTGGCTCTCAATGCTTTGGTAAAATGTTCCTGTTACAGCCAAAATCAGATGAGATTCTGGATTACTAAGCTTTTCCTCACGTTTATCAGCGTGAATGTCTTTATTTTCCTGATCACTCTCCTCTTCCTCCTCCAGAGCCTCAAATTCCAGTTCTTGGTCTTCTGGGATTGCATCTCTGGGGTTTTTCTGTAAGGTCACAGAAGGCTCAATTAAATGTTTTTTATAATGAGGTTAAGTTAAAGAATTATGTCAATGCATCTTAAACAAACGGTATATTATTTTGAGAGGCCCAGAAGCACAAGCACACCTTAATGCACATGAAGGCTCCAGAGTCATCGAAGGTTCCCATCTCTCCCTCTTCTTCATCTGTGCACCACTCAGGTAGGCCATCTCTATCTTCCTCTCCACCCTCACTTCCTGCCCTTCTCCGCCCACTCTCTCCATCCCAGTCAAACTTCCTACGACGGCCATCTCCACTAGTGTGATCCCGCCAACCTGCTGAACGAGGGCCACCATCTAAGTGGCAAAGAGAAAATACATATTTTATAGCAATTCAAGTAAATAATACAATAAAAATAAAATTACATAAATATGACATGAACGTACCTTCACGCCGACCGCCTGCAATCCTCCAGCTTCCCCCAGACTCCGTCCCATCATCGTCCTCCAGCTCCTCTCTGAGTGTTCGCCAGTTGTCGCTATCAGAGCGGGTGTAGTCCTTCCTTCCTACTGCCCCGCCCTCCTCAAACCCACCACGGCCACAATCACGCCTCAAAGGCTTCTCAAAGCGCCGCTCACCTCTAAACAACAAACAAAACTCTGCATTACTATATGATACTAATGAGCAGCACAAGATAATATCTGAACATAAACAGTTTTCACACTGGTTACAGGATGAAGAATCTCAGAAACCATGACTTGGCTAGATACAAATGATACAGATATTGCATCCTAACTTTCTTAAGGTAAAAGATATATAGATAATCAGATAGATATTTAAATGGATATTATGTTAAACTTTGGATGTTTAAACCCACCTGTCATCCCAGCTCTGACTGCGGTTCATCTCTCTTCCACGGCCAAACCCGACCTCTTCGTCCACACTTCTTTGGTAGAATCCACCCTCTCCTCTGCCTCTCCCTGCAATAAAAAAAAAAAAAAAGCACTACGTTTAAAATTTGTGATCAAAAAACGCGTTCAGCCCGATTTTTCTAACTGCGTGTCTTTGAATGTGCATGGAGTTATTTGCACTAATTAGTGGGTCCACAAGGTGACAACACTCACATTTGAGCCATTGATGTCACAGAGAAGTGATAGACGTAATTGCTGCTAAACATCAGGAGATGAAGGTAAACACAACAGCCAGTGGATGTGCAAATTAAGACCACGTGTGTGTGGAGGTGTGGAGATAACTGCATTAGTTAACTTGAGTCTGAAGGAATATAAAAACATCTTTATGGGTCTAAACTGCTGAATAGTATGCCCTGGGTCTCAAAGCAGTCGTAGCACACATGCGGCAACTGCATGTGAACACGCTCACATTTATATGGAGTGTCATTTGACAGGCTCGCGTTTAACAGTAGGCAGATGCGGAGCGTTCACGTCAAAATGGAAGTATACCTAGGGCTTAATAATGCTAACTCACCTCGGCTTCCTCGAGTGCTTCCACGACCTCTAGCTACACTTGTTGGTACAGCCCCACCTCCTTTACCCATAAGCCTCAGCACTGCCACGCTGTTCACAGACATAGAGAAGTTTCTCTGAAAGGTAGGAGAGATTAAGTGAAAATGATGACTGATTATACTGACCGTTGCAACAAATCATATTTCTCATATTAAACATATTCATGCACAAAATTCAATGTTGTCTATTTCAGAGATGGAGAGACTCTGCAGTTTATTGTGACTGCTACAAGGAGCCATCAGCAGGGTCCGAAATTAACTTTTTAGCCCACCACCCAAGGTGGCTGGTAGATGAAAAAAATCATCTACCAGCCAGTCAGATTTCTTGCCGGACATATTTTGTATTGCATTTTACAAGTTGAATTTATAGACATGACAAATAAACAATACTGTATGCATGTTTAAAAGTGAATAGCATTTAAAAAAATATATATATATTATTTATGAAACATTTAATTGCTCAGCCCCACTTACCGCACCAGAGAACTGTAATGCACAAAGCCATTGAGTATTTTCAACTGTTAGCTCTCAATACACAAGCAATGATGTTATCTTAAATATGTGCAATTACATTTGGAAAAATGCCAATTTCATTTTCAAATGCCCAAAGTAAAAAAACAGAGTTGATTTTTAAAAGTTTGCCTACCCCGCCACAGAATTGCCACAAAGAATGTGTGCAATCATCATTTGAAGTCTGGATTAAAAGCACTGAATCACCCTTTGCTCAGCATGCACCAGCGGACACCCAGTGTTTGAGACTATTGATTAGCAGCGGGGCTATGTGCTAATTAGAGCCATTCTATGTATACACCCATGCTTCTGACTGTTCTGTAGGCCTACAGAGTCCCCTTGAGGTCAAAATTAGAGCAAGTTAAATTATTATTACAAGCTGACATAAACTGATAGAAAGCAAAAACCACCCACCAGAGTGGTGTGTGACACTGCGTGATTCACCAGGCCAATCAGAAAATTTGACAAATGGCGGGTGTTAATTTTGGACCCTGGCCATCAGTGAAGTAATTAAAGAGAGCTTACCTGCTCCTCTTCAGTTAAGGGGACCAAGGCCAATGGCTGCTGAGACTCTTCCTGCAGGATAGCAGCAAACTCCTTATCCTGCATGTCCTCAGGGATCTAAATATAGAACAATTTCATTAAAAGGTAGGCAACGCATGAATACATATTCACTTACAAATGAAACACTTTACATTCAGACCATTACTATACTGCAAGCACACAGTAAAGCTTAATTTATTAAACATAAAATAATTCAAAATAAATCATTCATATTCATTTAATAATTTATTTGGACTATTATGGCAGATGACACAAGACCCCACCTTGTTATCTCCAACATAAAGTGCTAACATCTCCTCGCGGCCATAGCGGTAGTCGGCCAACTTGGACTTTGGCATCGCAGGGGAAGGGGGAGGGGACGTTATGCTCCCCCCTCTGGATAGTGCACGAAGCCTGAAGAAAGAGAATATTATTAATATTTATGACAGCCTCAATCACCCATTTAAAAACTAATAATCACTATTTTGGATTCAAGATTGTGTATCATTTTAGCAGTAAGGAGACATTAATCACTCCTATTTAGAAGTCAAAACCTATCAGAAATCTACACAGAAAGGGGAAACATCTGTTTCCTTATGTTAAAACGAATAGGGAAGTATGATAGACAAACCCCAGTTTTCACCCACAACAGAATTTGGCAGCTCATAAATTTTAGTACATTAAATATTCTTCAGAATGGACATCAACAAGCATCAAAGCTTAGATTTTGTGCCTGCTACAGTTTAATATTTTCAGTACATCTCATCTTATCGTTATAATCTGAAGAGGCTGAATGCAGATCAACTAATAGGAAATGAGAAGTATTTTACAGTGTGAATTACCATTCTGGACCAAAGTTAAGTGTCTCAGCAGTCATATTCTGTGTGTCCAGAGGGCTCAAGATTTCTGTTAACAGAAGGAAAGATAAAATGAAAAACTTGACAAATCACATGAAAATTTAAAAACTGAGGGCATTGATCACGAACATCAAACACACGTGAGATACTACTAGGGCTGCCCCCTCATCCACCAAAATGTTAGTTGATGAGTCTTGGTTGACCAAGTTGATTGTTCGGTTGGTCACAGAAAGAAAAAAAAAAAACACTCCACAGGAAACCGAGGAACCGCTATATTAAGCGGTATTAGCGCTCCTTAGAAGCTAGGTGGTACTATGGGGTAATTATTGATAAGCAGGGTTAGGGTTACGCCTACACAATAAAGCAAGACACCTTGATTTCAAACTTTAAACTATTTATTTTAACTAAATATTCAAAATTAAACAAAAAACAGCAATTCAAATAAGCATTGTTCAACTTGGCTTTACAACAGGTGTCAACATCTTTCTGGCAAAGAACCTACTTCATCTGTGTATTCTCTACCAGACGTGTATTTCGTTGTCTGGGAAAATACATCGTGTGTGAATAAATTAGTTGTGTTCCCCCCCATATACAGTGCATCCGGAAAGTATTCACAGCACTTCACTTTTTCCACATTTTGTAATGTTACAGCCTTATTCCAAAATAGATTACATTTTTTATTTTCCTCAATTCTACAAACAATACCCCATAATGACAACACAAAAGAAGTTTGTTTGAAGTCTTTGCAAATGTATTAAAAAACGAAAGAAATCACATGTACAGAAGTATTCACAGCCTTTGCCCAATACTTTGTTGAAGCACCTTTGGCACCAATCACAGACTCAAGTCTTTTTGTGTATGATGCTTCAAGCTTGGCACACCTATTTTTGGGCAGTTTCTCCCATTCTTCTTTGCAGGACTTCTCAAGCTCCACTAGGTTGAATAGGGAGCGTCGGTGCACAGCCATTTTCAGATCTCTCCAGAGAAGTTCAATCAGGTTCAAGTCTGGGAAACTCAAGAACATTCACAGAGTTGTCCCGTAGCCACTCCTTTGTTATCTTGGCTGTGTGGTTAGGGTTGTTGTCCTGTTGGAAGATGCAACTTAGCTCCAGTCTGAGGTCCAGAGCGGTCTGGAGCAGGTTTTCATCAAGGATGTCTCTGTACATTGCTGCATTCATTTTTCCCTTGATCCTGACTAGTCTCCCAGTTCCTGCTGCTGAAAAATATCCCCACAGCATGATGCTGCCACCACCATGCTTCACTGTAGGGATGGTATTGGCCAGGTGATAAGAGGTGATAAGATAATTCAGGCGAGTTTCTTGAGAGTCCTTAAGGTGCCTTTTGGCAAACTCCAGGCTGGCTGTCATGTGCCTTTTACTGAGGAGTGGCTTCTGTCTGGCCACTCTACCATACAGACCTGATTGGTGGAGTGCTGGAGAGATGGTTGTTCTTCTGGAAGGTTATCCTCTCTCCACAGAGAAACACTGGAGCTCTGTCAGAGCGACCATCAGGTTCTTGGTCACCTCCCTGACTAAGGCCCTTCTCCCCCGATCGCTCACTTTGGCTGTGTGGCCAGCTCTAGGAAGAGTCCTGGTGGTTCCAAACTTCTTCCATTTATAGATGATGGAGGCTACTGTGCTCATTGGGACCTTCAATGCTGCAGAAATTTTTCTGTACCCTTCCCCAGATCTGTGCCTCCATATAATCCTGTCTCGGAGGTCTACAGACAATTCCTTGGACTTCATGGCTTGGTTTCGCTCTGACATGCACTGTTAACTGTGGGACCTTATATAGACAGGTGTGTGCCTTTCCAAATCATGTCCAATCAACTGAATTTACCACAGGTGGACTCCAATCAAGTTGTAGAAACATCTCAAGGATGATCAGTGGAAACAGGACACATCTGAGCTCAATGTTGAGTGTCATGGCAAAGGCTGTGAATACTTAAGTACATTTAATAAATTTGCAAAGATTTCAAACAAACTTCTGTCACGTTGTCATTATGGGGTATTGTTTGTAGAATTTTGAGGAAAATAATGAATTTAATCTATTTTGGAATAAGGCTGTAACATAACAAAATGTGGAAATAGTGAAGCACTGTGAATACTTTCCGGATGCACTGTTTGTACATGTATATATATATATATAAATATCAAATTACATCGGCAACACCCGGGCTGAGGAATCAGTGAATATTCTTGCCTTAGTGATTTTGCATTGAAAATTTTATTATTTAAAAAAGCAAAAACCTTAAATCAAGACGGCATAATGACTTTTCTGTCATCTGTTCTTAATAATATAATAAAAGAGTGTTTCTTCAAGCGTGTGTCTGTGTCTCTATGGGCAAATTATTTGTAATATTAATAGCCTAATAATAATAATAATTATTATAATACATTAATGGGAAAACGAGCCAAATATCGTCTTGACAAAGGCATTCATTAGCTATTGGTGATCACTCGGACCATCGTCGATCCCCGAGATCATCGTCTGTCGGCACAACCCTAAAGTGCATTTCTCTCTATAAATTAACGAAATGTTCAGACAGTCTCCTTGCTGGTTTTCCCGACACATTCAGAATCATTGCCACTTTTGCAGGTGTCACTGTGGCTCACTCTGTGCGTGTGCTTGTAAAATATATATTTTAAAGGCTCATTATTACAGTGTAGAATTTCTATGTAATGTAGAACAGTGTTAGCAATGTTACTTATAACATTCTTTCTCAGCCCTGGAACTCAAACCATTTTCCAATGCCCCCCAATATAAGTAATTCAATTAATATCATAAATGTGCAACTAGTCGACTAATGGCTCAAATTAACGCTTACTAGTCGACTAGGAAATTCTTTGGTCGGGGGCAGCCCTAGACACTACAACACTCAAACATAACCACTTTCAAATCTAACATGTATCAATTTGTGTTGTAAATGAACTCTGCTAAGATGTTTGCATGAGCTTTAGGTCTTTAAGACTTCGTCATTCACATAAACACATCACACAAGACTGCGTAGAGATCTTACCTCGTCCAAAGAAAAGGACTTTTAAGGACCAGATGAACGGGGGACAGGATTGAGGTGGTTCCGTCAGAACCTGTGTGGTGGTTCTGTGTGCTGAGGTGGACTTGGTAATTTTAAACACTGTACGCGCTTTGCAATAGCTGCCAGTTTCAAGGAGATAAAGGCTGATGAAGATCAAGCCAGAAGCCACAAAAAGATGGCACTCCACCCTAATGTACCAATAACTTCAGATCTTTAATACATAATCAAGCTGAAAACACTTGAGAGAAAATACACAGTTTAATTAAGAATGGCAGCATTAATCAAGGAAATTGCTGTCAGAAATAAAATTCAGGGCAGTTTGTAATACTGTATTTATTGCGGAGTAAATCTCTTTAAATTATTGATCTCTTTTTTTATGTTCTGAATTTGAGGTTGTTTTACATAGGGAAGCCTCCAGCTCCCATCTCCTCACACCTGCAGAGAAAACAAATACTGAATCACAAGGACTGCTGGTAATGCAAAAGATACAGCCACAAGAGTATCACCAGCCACATCACCCTGCAGCTCTTGCCTGGTTGCCCACTAAAGCTAAGCAGTGTTGAGTCTGGTCATTAACTGGATGGGAGACCTGCTGGGGAAATCTAATGTTGCAGCTGGAAGTTGTATTAAGGAGGCCAGCAGGGGGTGCTCACCCTGCAGTCTGTGTAGGTCCTAATGACCCAGTATAGTGACAGAACCCTATACTGTAAAAAAGCACCATCTTTCAGATGAGATGTTAAACCAACATCCTGACTCTCTGTGGTCATTAAAAATCCCATGGCACTTCTTGTAAAGAGTAGGGGTATAACCACGGTGTCCTGGCAAAAATTCCCCCCATTGTCCCTTATCTATCATGGCCTCCTAATAATCTCAATCCTTGAAATGGCTGCATGACTCTACTCTCCACCAATGTGGTGGTGGGTGTTCTGGTGCAATATGGTTCCTGTTGCCTCATCCAGGTGGATGCTGCACACTGGTGGTTGTTGAGGAGATTCCCCCTATACTATGTAAAGCACTTGGAGTGCCATCCAGAGGTTTAATCCATATCTTCAAAAGCAAACCAATTAGTTTTGGGTGAGAACATACCAAAATGTAAAAGATTTTTCACTGTACATCTTGACGATCATAATTTCAAGCTTGATTATATTTCCTACAGTGCCATCTAGCACCATGCGTCAAGCACTACAGTAGGAACTGCTATCAAGCTAGACATTTTTTTTATATTTGAGTCTGTTCTCACCCAAAACCAATTGAATCACATCAGAACATCACTTGTATGCTGACTTCATCTCCTTTTTTGGAGTTTCAAAGGCTTGATTACCATTCACTTGCATTGCATGGAGCTACAGAGTTCTTTTTGAAAGACAAACATCTTAGGTGGCATGAGGGGTGAGTACATGATGACAGAATTTTCATTTTTTTGGTGAACTATCCCTTTAAGGCCTCATATTAAATATTATTTAATATGAGGCCTCATATTATTGTAGGCCTCTCAGACTACATGGAATATTTACTTAAAATTCTTTAGCAAAAAAGGTTAATAGGTGACAAGTAGTGGTCGACTGATATGTTTCCATTAGTCGATGTCAGATAAATAAAAGAGCGGGGGTGGCTGATATATAAATAGACTTAAAAACAAACACGATTGTATTATAACAATTGAGATCTATATAATTTGTGGAGACAGCAAAGGTAAATTAACAAAATGCAGGTTTTCTTCATCCAGAAACCTTTGACAAGTGAGAATTTAAAGGTGCAATATGTAATATATTTACCGTAATAAGCATAAAATTCTCATAAATGTTATCAGAGATTTTGGAAAAATGCTAAGTTGAATACTGGCTTCTCCAAAAACAATGCTACAGCCAGTATATTTTACATTGAAATGTCCATTCCGGGCAGGAATTTCTATTTGCGTTTTGGCCTGTGAGATCCCACCCACTGCCCATTTCCCAATAGTATTTCGACACCCGGGGTTGCCAGATTTGAAACACAGTGCTCTGCAGCCATGGAAGCCAGCAAAACATCTAGCTACGTTGACAAAGAGTTATAAAAAAATCATGAGCTGGTTTATAATTGGCAAACAATAAAAACATTGAAAACGTATACTTTAGCTGATCAACTTATTCCGAGTTTACACTACACGATTTTAGGCCCAATTTTCACTCATATTTGTGGAGATTGCAGAAAAAAAGCCCAAATTCATAGGCAAATCAAAAGCTCGCTCCCGTGAGCGACGAAAGCAATGTATGAATTCATCATTATCAAAGACGCGATCTGAGAGAATCGCCAACGTGTCACCGATGTCAGCGAGATGTCTAGAATGTTAAATATCTTAACCTGTCTGCGATTCCAAATCGTGCAATGTGAAATGTGTTTTGACTGAATACAACTGCAGCGTTGACCTACAGCCAATGAGAGAGCAAGAAACGGGACACGGGAAGTTTCAGTGGGAGGAGTCCTGATGTACCTGCAACAGAACATCAACAAGCATGGCTACGGCATCGAGAAAGTCTCATTGGACCGAAGAAATGGAGGAAAAATTTGTGGAACATTGGCAGGAGCACCAGTGCATGTTTGATGTTTCCTCTGAACTGTATCACATCCGGGTGGAGAAAGAAGAGTTGGAGAGAAATTGCCAATTCTCCAAAACAGTCAGGTACATTTACATTTACATTTATTCATTTGGCAGACGCTTTTATCCAAAGCGACTTACAAAAGAGGAAGAACATCAGCGAATCATCTTAGGGAGACAGTGGTACAAAAAGTGCCATATTACAAAGTTTTACTATCATCATAATAGTATACAAAACAGATTTAAGTGCAACAAGAAATGTAAATATATATTTTTTTTTTTTTTTTATTATTATTGACCGGTTAAGTGCTTTTGGAAAAGATGTGTTTTTAGCCGTTTTTGAAGATAGAGAGTGAGTTAGCTTCCGGATTGAGTTGGAAAGGTCATTCCACCACCGTGGTATGATGAAACTGAAAGTCCGGGAAAGTGTTTTGGTGCCTCTTTGTTTTGGTACGACAAGGCGGCGTTCCTTAGCCGACCGCAGGCTTCTGGTGGGAGCGTAGCTCTGCATAAATGTTTTTAGGTATGCTGGAGCAGACCCAGTGACTGTTTTATATGCCAGCATCAGGGCCTTGAATTTAATACGTGCATGAACCGGCAGCCAGTGGAGAGAGACAAAGAGTGGTGTAACATGTGCTCTCTTAGGTTCATTAAAGACCAGACGTGCTGCTGCATTCTGGATCATTTGGAGAGGTCTAATAGCACATGCAGGAAGGCCTGCAATGAGAGCATTACAGTAGTCCAGTCTAGTTATGACAAGGGACTGAACGAGCAGTTGTGTGGCATGTACAGAGAGGTAAGCAAATAGGTAGATTTTTCAGTAGGAGGTACTTTTGTAACCAATAAAATATATGATGCCTTTACACATTATGTAAAGGCAATTAAAAACATACACATCATATTCTGAAATGCATAATGTACGATCATGCAATTGTTTTCGTATCTTGTATAACTTCTCGAGCGCACTCTGTTGTGAAACGCAATTTGGAGTCCAGGCAGAGTCGTCGGGGATTCGTCAATAGTGAAATATGTTGTAACATGTTCACCCCTGTCGCCGATTCGTCGTGTAATTTGAAAACCCTACGACTTCCATGACAAGACAGATAGTTGTGTAATATGAACAGTACAACAATCCGACAGCTTTGAAAGTCTTGTGTGTAGGAGGCATTACAGAGTAAGGCTCATTGCTTGCCATTGTCAGTTTACTCGTTCCTGTTGCGAGTCCTCAACCTGGCAACCCGGGTGAGCTTTGAGTTTGGGGAGGAGGGGGCGGGGGAGACAACTCTCTCAAATATTTTGAATTTAGACCGCAGTATCCATTTTAAACGCTTGATGTCAATGTTACATTTTAAAAAATGTAACATTGACATCCTTAAAAAAATTATAGGCTAAACTCGAACAAAACCACAGTACAGCTCAATATTAATCATGAGCAGCTGTGGAGCTCAACGCGCATTTGCATAACACTAACACGATAGAGATATGCTTTATAATGAAAATTTTAAAGTTATCAAACTATAAACACGTATGCAATAATAGGCTGTTGACTAAAGGAGATATAGTGGTGGCAACGTCTCAAATATGCTCGCGCCTCGCTGCAGGCCTACAACACTCCACTACGAGGCTCGTAACCCCTCTAACAAATATGTGCAATTACCTCCGAAGACATAGATATTGATACACCAACACATGCAAGCCAATGCAAAAACACGCTGCCCATTTTTAACTTGACAAATTATTTTGCACGCACCTTTTCTGCGAAATGTGCCAAAGAGGGCTTGCTGGCCAGCTAGGCTAAACTAGCCAGCCACTTTTTCTCCAGAGTTGGATCTTCTTGAAAGTATTCACTCCTGTAGCACATGTGTGCTCCAAAGCTACCAATGATTTGAACTTGAATCTCTCTGCTTTGAACACTTATCTCGTACGAGTTTCGATGCTAAATTGTATATATATTTTTTTCTTATCTCTGCTACGGTCGCAATGACTTTTTCAGTCTCGCTCAAATTCGCCTTGTTGTTTGTGTTTTACAAAAATGGCTGCCAGACATGAACCACATGATAAATCCGTCCAATGAGGCGCGGTATTCACTGAACGGCCCACTTCTTCAGTTACACGCGGTGAAGTGCATTCTTTCAAACAGCGCCACACGCTGGCAAGACAGCGCAACTTAGTGGTGCGTCAGGTGACCGCAAGTTATTTGACTATCATTTCAGTATTAATGCATGGAAAATGAGGACACCGGGTCACATCCAAAGGAGTTATTCAAAGGAGTTTTCCGTTTCATGTCAATGTAATGGGCTCCCGAACTATTTTACAGCTGGTCGCCTACTTTCTCTTGGTGACTGTGCGCTCGGAAGTACAGAAAGAGATTTCACTCGAATGCCGTGAATTTCTGTATATGGGCACCGCCCCACGGGGTCTGGAGAACCGGTCTCTTAAAAATATATGTCAGCGTTATAATGGTAAGGCCCGGTATATAACTCTGTATGATACAGTGGGCCACATCCCGGTGTATTCTGCGTACACTTTCAAGCGCTCAGACGGCTCCAAGAAGGTTGATGTTCCTTGGATGTTCGAGCCTCAGGTAGATAACATACTTTTAGACTCTGCAATTGTAATGACCATAACAAGGCTATTTATTAACTACTTTCTGTAGGTTTAGGAGACGTTCACACTGTGTTCGTCCGCGCTGTTTTTGAATAGTTTTTCTGACATGCGCTAAAAATGCGCTGCTTTTTTTCAGCATCTCGCTCAAAGAGCGCAGCGTTTTTAGACAATGTCAAGTTAAAAAAAATGTTTTTGGTGAAATAACCCACTTACGAAAATTAACCGTGGTTAAACTACAGTAACCAAAGTTTATCAATTGTGTTTGTAGTAAAAGCGGTAGCCTACCACAACATTAAGCATGGTTACAACACTCATGCTTAAAACTATTTACTAGAGTAAAACCATGGTTACCATATGGATTCTACAGTATTATGTTACAGTATTACTGTAGTAAATACATGGTTCATTATCAAAACCACCAAAAAAATCATGGTTACTACAATATTACTATAATAAAACCATGGTTAATTTTTGCATAAAATCAAGACACAGTTAAAATTTTGTGCATGCATTTCAGCTCTTTTAAACATTTAATCTAATCTTTGTTGTTTGATGTAGGCTTCCAACTAATTTATTCAAATGATTTCAAAACCATTAACAACTTGTATATTTATATATTACATTAATAATTGATTGATTTATTTATATTGTTATATATTTTATATTCATATTCTATAGCCTAGTAATTCGGGAAAATGATATTTTATATTAATTATACTAAGATCTCAAACCACTTTTTATTGTACTGGCACAGCTCTCCAAAGATTCAGACTCGGGTGAGATGCAACAGTTCCCTCAGGATTATCTCCCTGGCAGCTTTTCAGACTCCCAAGCTGTGTTGGAAGACTACTCAAACATTGTCGATTTTGAGCGAGGCCAGTTAAACCCTGATGAGCACCAGGCTCACCCCGACGACAAGGCAGCCACCTACACTCTGACCAATGTAGTCCCACAGGTACGCGATTTCAACATCGGTCATTGGAAATGGCATGAGCACATCATCCGTCGTCGACTCAACAATTACTGCCGTGGCACGGCATACATAGTAACAGGTGTCACCACCTCGGGTAGGATGATCCGAAGACACAACATCAACAGAGTTGCCATCCCTACCTACTTGTGGTCAGCATACTGCTGTATAGATTACGATCGCAATGCCCCGTTTGAAGAACGATCTAAATTCCCAGCTTTTGCATCCCATGGGCTCAATGAGAAAGAAGGATCGGAGGTCTTGGAGATTTCCGTGGGGCAACTGGAAGATTTTTTGAAGAGGAACACCTTTGTAGACAAAAAGTTTCAGATTTTCTTTGACAACTGTAAACCTAATGATGGCATCATGTCAGGGTAATATTAACACTTTTGTAACCCTGGGTTAACGCAAAGATGTCACCAAATATTTTAGATATTTATTTTAGCCTTAATAGGTAGACAGACAAATCAATTTCTGTTGTAACTGTTGTAGCAGAAATGTTTTTTCTTCTAATTAATAAAATGTATCCTTAAAAGGACTAAATAGAGTGATGAAATTAGTTTAATGACTAAAGTCATCTGGGGCTTTAGCGGTTTTATTAGGTAATAAACTTTAAAATGAATCTGCCACAAAAAAACTGTGTACACGTGGTTACGGCAATGTATCTGAATGTAACTCTTCTACAATAAAGGATTGAACCCTTAATCTCCTCTTTGTGCCTACAGTTTCTCAATAACCAGAAACACCCCTTTTGTGATGCACTTGAAGAACATGAGACATGGAAAAACATAAATAAAGTTCTAGATTGCCTTGCTAAGTAATAGTTTTCATACAATAAACAAAGTTCATATCAAATTGCTATTAATGCTTAATCAATTTGTAATGTGGCACATACACTGTAAAAATCTGGTTAATTTTACTGTAAAAAAACTGGCAGCTGTAGTTGCCAGAAATTCACCATAAAAATATGGTAACCATGCTTCAGGATGCCTGTATATTTTACATAATTATATTATTTAATGATATATACTTAATACTTTAGACTTCTGAAACTGCAAGTATCTGCTTTTCACTTTATAATGTATTGTTACTCACCATAGTAATTACAGAAAGGCACATGATGACATGAAGTTCACCAATAGTGGCTTTTCAAGAGCAGTGACCAATAAATATGTAGAGACAGTGCTCAGTGTCACTCACTCAAACACTAAACACCATCAGGATAACACGTGTGAAATTAAATGAATGCAATAAACATGAACTAAACTACATCAAATACAACACAGAACACCCCAATGTAGATAAGTGATATTAGAAATAAGAAGAAACATAACTATTCCCATAAAATGTAATGAAATGTGTTGGGTCGTGCAGGGAATTCTGGAAAATGCCCAATGTTTTTTTTAACAATAATTTACAGTAAAAAAAGTACATCTTGTACAACATACTATACATTTTTACAGTTCATTATATGATAAAATCATACTTTTTTTTTTTTTATCTAAAAAGGTCATGTTTACAACATTTAACATACAATTACATGTATTGTCTTTTTAAATATATTCAAATTTTTCCTGTATATTTTAAGATAACTATCTGTTAATCAATTAAGTTTTTTTTTTACTGTAGCATTATTAGTCTTTTACTATTAAAATTATGGAAATTTCTATAGTGTACAGACTCTCTCTGGACTTAAAATCAGCTTTTGTATCTGCACTGTAGATGTGTGTGTGTATGAGTGTGTGTGTGTGTGTGAGAGAGATAGACCATAATATGGCATGGCAGCTCGTGTAATATCAAATAAGCAAATAAAATGATGTCAGGAGAAGTGAGCAAAGTCCCATTCATTCCATATCCCTTGTTCACTCAGTACACAGGCTCTTTTAAGACAGACTTTTCTCTGTATTCCTTTTTCTTTCATTTCAGTATAAATTTATTCTTCACATTTGTTCTCTTGTGATGGGGATTGTAGAATAGCCTTATTTACATTTTAAAAGACAGCCATACAAGTTTACAAAGAAAGAGGACACCCACATGTATAATACATAGAGAAAGAGATTAGAAAGTTTGTTCTATGTATTACACCCTGCAATGTGCACAAAAAAAGTGATGCTCCAAATTTTACACAATAATAATAGTTATGTCTGCTTTAGCAAGCACCACTTATATCGAAAAATATTGTTTTGTGTGTTCTTTTTCATTTACTAAAAAAGGTAACATAACCACTCAAAATGAGGTCAAAAATGAGTCTGGTATGAAATAATTACTTCATATTTTGACCATTTTTCAATGCATTGCACCCAAGACCCATGCATGTAGCATTCTCTATAAACTTCAGCTGTATTATTGGAGGACAGGAGTACAACTGTTGCTTAGGACACCAATGCTGTCCTTCTAGGCAAAGTGTCACCAGTTCTGCTGCTTTGCTTATCTTATCAAAGCCATTCAAAGGAAACCGCTTCAACTTTCTCTCACTCACTCATTCTGAGAAACGCTTATGTGAGACAGCCGAGAAGTTCCCTTCTGTGCTTTTGACTAAAATGCATCTTTCCATCATCCTTATGGCTCTTGCCTTCACAGTGTTGTTTACTGTACACTGGGTCACAGCAACCGTGGTTGAAGATTTCAACCATGTTGAGAGATGCAAGGATTCGCTGTATATGGGCACCCCACCACGGGGTTTCACTGATCCCAAGCTCAAAAAAATTTGCCAGCGCTACGCTGACAAACCACGATATGTGAGCCTGTACGACCCTAAAAACCGCATCCCAGTGTACTCTGCATACACCTTCAAGAAAACAGAGGGCGATCGACGTGTGGACTACCCCTGGATGTATGAGCCTCAGGTAGGTGTTCCATTTATTTTGAGTTTAGGATTTGATAAAGTAAGATTGCCTTTCTTTGTCATGATTCATTGTAATGATGTCTTTACATTCCTATCAGCTTGCAGAACTGGATGGAAATGGGAACATGTTGCCTTTCCCTACCGGCTACCTGCATATGAAGTTTGAGGATAGCCAGGCCGTTTTGGAAGACTACGCTAATGTAGTACAGTATGAGAGAGGCCATCTGAACCCAGACCAGCACCAGTCTGACCCCCATGACCGAGCAGCCACCTACGCACTCACCAATGTTGTGCCAGAGGTGCGGGAGTTCAACATTGGACCATGGCGCCAATATGAAGAGCGCATCCGTGTACGGCTCAACAACTACTGCCGGGGCACTGCCTACATTATTACTGGGATTACCACTACTGGAAATATGATCCGACGTAACAACCAGAATAGAGTTGGCATCCCTGACGAAGTATGGTCTGCCTACTGCTGCACTGACTATGATCGGAATGCACCGCACACCGAACGCATCTACTTCCCAACTCAAGCAGCCCTCGCCAAGAATGCAAAGGATGGGAACGCTGTTCATGAGCTCATATTGATGGACCTGGAGGAGTACCTGAAGAAAAGAATTGATGTAGATCAGAACTTCCAACTGTTCTATGATAACTGCAAATCTCCTTCACCTCTTCCTCCCAACCTTTATCACACCATATGACAAGGCCCACCTTCAACTTACAGCTTTGCTTTGGTTGTGGTTTACTTTTTCTTGCTGTATGTGGGATCTTACTATCCCTGTCTATTTCTGAACAACTTTTTAGTCTGGCAATTTTGTAATTTTCATAATGATAAATAAAATGTGAGATACGGTAGTCTGACTAATGGAAAAGTTGTCACTTTACTGTGTATGTGTGAAACAACATTGGTTTGCTTAGTTTTGTGCAGCATTTCAGTTTTGTTCTTGTCTGCTCTGTCTACACTTGGGAAACCATTTGACTGTTTTAAGATTAAGATTAAACTTTATTATAATTGTGCAGAGTACAGGTACAGAGCCAATGAAATGCAGTTATTTTCCCATATCCTAACTAAGCCATGAAACAGCACCCCTAGAGCAGATAGGGTCAAGGGCCCAACAGTGGTATCTTGGCAGTGCTGGGGCTTGAAACCCCAACCTTTCGGTAAGTAACCCAGAGCCTTAACTGCTGAGCCACCACTGGCCACTTAATGTTAACATTAATCACTGCATTACACGCACAATGTCAAACTGCCTCAATTTGCATATACACGTTAAATGGCTCACTAACACTACCTGAAGTGCTAAGTTTAGGTTTTTATGGATGAATAGTGTCTGGTTTTGATGGTATAAAGGGGAATATGAAAACAAACAATGATGATGTTGAAACTCTGTACCAATGTATTTCTTTTATTCTTTGTGTTACTTCAATAAACATGACTGATACAAGCCAATAATATCTAAGGAAAATTGCGGGTTATTATCATCATTAGATGATTTGCATAACCACGATTTGCATATAAATATAATTTTTCAAGGGAATGAAAGTAAACATTTGGCTTGATGTCCATGATGGAGGGCTCTATTGTGAGGCTTGCCTCAAGCTCTGTGTAGCTCCCTGCACCATTTAAAAATGAAATGAGTAATATAGTTGGAGTTGAAGTGGTGGATGGATGCTGGAAGAATTGTTACAGGAGTGAAGTAAGCAGCCATGTATATAAAATGACTGCAGATGAATACGCTCCTCTCAAATGTTTGTTTTCAAGTTAATAATATTGTGTGAAACACGGAGGAAAAGAGCTATGAACATTCAGCAATTGGTTGACCACTGTTGGAGCAAATATCAATAATTTTTGGGATTTCAAGTTGAAAAAGCATTTTAACAGTTTTCATCATCATTGGATGGACAGCTAAATTAATTAGGCTTCTTAAGCTCAAGGAAATTTGACAAAAAGATAATACAAAGCTCCAGTGCAAATAAGATAAACACATGAGTCTTTAATGACAGACCACTCATTTCAAAGCTAACACCTTGAGTGAGATTGTTATGCTTGTGGGATTTTCCTTTTATTGCACGAGGCCTAATCTAATCTCAGAGAGACACAAATGAGGAAGGATATGCAAATGTTGTGCGGCTGAAGGTTGAATAAGGGAGGAATACATGAGCCTTCCTTTTTATTTCCTCTGTCTCTTTTTCTCTGTAAAGTATGATATTATAAATATCATTACTAATGGTAAAAAAGGATACGGTCTTAATCACGTTTTAGTGCACCAGTTCTCTTGTGCCATTCATCCTCTCTCTCTCTCTCTCTCTCTCTCTCTCTCTCTCTCTCTCTCTCTCTCTCAAGCTGTAAAAAGTAGAACTATTAAACCTTTTCTTTAAAACTGTCAGATACACATCAATATCACAGACACTCAGTGGTCCAAAATATTATTTTGACAGTTAAAAATGTATGAATTTCTTTGCATTAGATAAAGTATTAAATCAAGTGACATTTATTTTAAAGAAAGATAGCATAAGCACAAGTTTTACATTATCCAATATAAAACACTAGATAATACCAACTTAATACAAAACAAAGTTTTGGACACTTTTTGGTTGTCAAACCATAGTGTGATGAACAACAGCAGTAGTTACTCTGTTGGTGTTTTGTTATCTAATGCAATGAAATGTATAGATAAATGTGGATTATGTGTCCAAATACTTTTTGGGACCTATACGGGGTCACCACCAGACTAACTACATGGCAGAATCAGACATCATCTCACTTCCTAAAAAAGTGCCCCAACATAGTTAACAGGTCTGTGTGTTTGCTGCTCTAGAGAAGACAGACAAATGAATATTTAACCTGTTTAATAAATTCTCCCTCAAAAGCATAAATCCGTCTGTTGTGCCAATTCAATCACCAATGAACATGAACGTTGAATGGCTGTTATATAATACTTTGTACTCTAGATGGTGGTGTTGTCAAACTCAAATTATATACTCGTGACTCAAATCATACATGTCTGGGGATTCTTCCACTTTGAAGGTTTGCCATAAAACATCTGGAATACATCTCGAATAATAACTGTTTAATTAATTACAAACATCTGAATAACAGTCCCCAGCTGCATTGTATTTATTAATCTATGTATTTCTAGTAGTTTTATATTTTCTTGCACAGTAAAGAAATGCTTCCAGTTGAGTCAACACTAAAACGTGAGAACACACCACTGGCGTCACAGGATGTCCATTCAAAGTATATTGAGCAATCAGAGTACCTGCCAGAAACACAGACAGAACACAGCGCGCTGAAATGCGATCAAGGACGCACGAGAAACAGGGTCATACTAGAGTCATGTAGTGCTGAACGCTGAGCAACTGCAATAGTTGTAGGGTGTAGTGAGGAAGTTAAAAGTCGCTTCAGGGTAAAATCGGGAAAGGGATTTGAGTACAAATGCGTCGTAAAAATGCACTTCGCGGATGCAAAAGTTTTCAGGTAAGTTCAGCCTTTTTCTTTTCTTTTTCTTTTTTTGAGGTGGAGAAATTATTCTACAAAATATCGTACCTACTCATGTTTGAACTGATGCCAGGTCGGTCAAACAGTTCCTACAGTATGTACCAATGTTAGACAATAGTTATGTTATAGTTTACAGGCCTATAACGAGTTTATTCTATTTGTATGTATTTTATTATGTTTATCTTCACTTAAAAATAAATGTATGCACCTCAACCCACCAATGCAATATATAGTTCACAGTCAAAATATGCCCTATATTATATAGCCTATTGTCAATGCTGATTGTTCATGTAGTGAACAGTTGTCAGCCTGTAATCTGGTGAACCATTGACCTGAAGACCTCAGCCAAGTCATCAAAGAATTCTTACACCAGTTCTGCTATGTCTTTGTGTAGAAGCCAAGAGAACAGGTCACCTGAGACAATGGTTTGCCCTTTCTTTTTACTGGTTGTCTGAGTGATAGAAAGCCTGCAGGTACTGGGCCCATTCAGGTTCTGTATAAGCATTCTGGATTAGATTGCGCCCGTTGCCTTTCAAAGTATACTCTTTTGACCGCGAACGAATATGGACGCATGTGCACCATGACTGCTTTGTGATACACTTAAGAATAGGCAACGTAAAGCGCATGTGCCGATGATACACTGAGCGATCAGCAACGCGCACAACCGAAGTACAGTATTATTTGGCCTTAAAGGCTAATTACTGAATGTTTGTATTTGTTTTCTGGTTATATTTTTCCTGTTCGCACACATCCCTGATACTTGGAGAACTCGGCTTGCCGAAGTGCTTTGAAGATTGATTAAAACTTTGGCTTGTGGGTCTGCCCTTGACATGACGTTTTTTATTTATCTAGTTTCCTCAACTAACTAATTTTATAATGGCGCACACAAAGTATAAATAATTTGTTCTCCTCGGATGCTCGACAAACCAAGTTTTCTTATTACAGTTGACAAGAGCATGAGGTGTGAGTTTGACCAGTTGTCATGTATGGGAATTTCCCCTAGAGGCCAGTAGAGGTTGCTAGGAGGTTGGACTTTTATTTTGAAATTGTCCTCAGCCTCGCCTTTGACCTCGTCTGAGTCCCCAGCCTCGCCTTTGACCTCGCCGGAGTCCCCAGCCTCGCCTTTGACTGAGGTGTGAGGTGCCCCAGTTTGACCAGTTGTCATGTATGGGAATTTCCCCTAGAGGCCAGTAGAGGTCGCTAGGAGGTTGGACTTTTATATTGAAATTGTCCTCAGCCTCGCCTTTGACCTCGTCTGAGTCCCCAGCCTCGCCTTTGACCTCGCCGGAGTCCCCAGCCTCGCCTTTGACCGAGGTGTGAGGTGCCCCAGTTTGACCAGTTGTCATGTATGGGAATTTCCCCTAGAGGCCAGTAGAGGTCGCTAGGAGGTTGGACTTTTATATTGAAATTGTCCTCAGCCTCGCCTTTGACCTCGCCGGAGTCCCCAGCCTCGCCTTTGACCTCGCCGGAGTCCCCAGCCTTGCCTTTGACCGAAGTGTGAGGGGCCCCAGTTTGACCAGTTGTCATGTATGGGAATTTCCCCTAGAGGCCAGTAGAGGTCGCTAGGAGGTTGGACTTTTATTTTGAAATTGTCCCCAGCCTCGCCTTTGACCTCGCCTGATCCCCCAGCCTCGCCTTTGACCTCGCCTGAAGCCTTGCCTTTGTCCTCGGCTGAGTATGGGTTTAATCTGGGTATGGGAATTTCACCTAGTGGGCAGGAGGTTGACTTTTATCTTGAAATTGTTTCTTAGTTCTTATTTTGTCTTGACTCATTGTTTCATCTAAATTGTTACCAGCTGTGTTTTGTTAAGGTTGTTTGTTCTTGTGAATACAGTATATTGCCCACATGTGCCCTGTGTCTTTGTCGGTTCTTGTCCTACGTTAGGCTGAAATGTTGTTATGCTGTTTTGTCTCCCGTGTTACTTTCTAGTGTCTAGTTTCTTGTGTTTTCATTAAAACTCCTGGAGATATCCTGGAGATAAATAAATGTAGACTGGTCAAAGATGAAGGCCTGTTGACATGAGTAAATATCCCAATTCTAACAACCATAAGCAATGAATCGTGGTAAATAGGCCCCTATCTGATCCTGAAAATCTAATCCTAATGTCTGAAATCTTTGTTGTTTTTTTTTCATTTGTGGTAATGTAGAATGTTGGTTAGATACAGGATTGTTAACAAGCTAATGAGAGCCTACCATATATGGGCATGCGTGGGTAGAGTGGCTGAGCAATCTAAGGCACTGAATTTAGGCTCTAGTCTCTGGAGTAGTGGGTTTTAATTCCACTACTGCCAACAATTTATCATTAAAACATATTTTAACTAAAAGCAATGGCTGTGTTAAGTGTTTGTGATTCCTAAATAGTATGCTAATAGCCTATTCAATTTGTCTGATCATAGTATGTCAAAGGTTCCCTGATGATTTACTATTTTGATATATTTTGTACATTTTTTGCACAATCCATTGCACTATGGTGGCTACTGTACACTGACATGGACACAAATTGCCCAATTCAAATAAGTGGTTGAAAAAGTTAAAAGATAAAAGTTGTTTTTAATGTCAGATTTTAAAACTTGAACATTGGGGTTGTCTGATTAAACATGTGTTATCAAGACATAATGTTATGACTTTATTGTACCTGATTGACTATATATTTCAGGGGATGGCAACCTAGGCCAAACGTGCCAGCATTGGAGGCATGGAGCACACCTGCATGAGGCATGCCAATCTATCACTTGTTATAATCTGATAGACGTACAGTCACTTCAATGATGGGATGTACAGTTGTTTAAGTGTTTTTGGATCATTCCAAAACATTGAAAAAATACCAAATTATGAAGAAACTCTGGAATTCACATTACTTGTCCTCTTAAATTAGAAAAATGGAAAATAGAAGCATTTTCACAAGTGGACGTAGACTTTTAAACCACAAATTACATTATACACACATTTGGCACAGTGATAAACAAGGAAAATTAAAAACGGCACTTCATGTCAAAAAGGTTGCCAAACCCTCACTCAAACAGATGCACTTTCCCAGAGGAGTGTGAATTAGGATTCATCCTATCGTGCCTCCTCTCCCAATGCAATCGTGTTTGTATTGCACTTCAGCATTATCAGTGTCGTTGTTGCAGTGCTCTTGATGCTCTTTGCTTTCAAGGTCTAATCTCAGGGCTGTATTCTCACCTACCTTGTCACTTGTGATATGTGCACTTTCTTTTATATCGCATTGGTACTAAATAATTTACAAAGACCATTTAATTTAAATGTAAATTTAAGGGAGAATGGGACATCAGCATTTACAGAACAATGGGACTTTGCTCCAAATATATTTGGATATATTCTGAAGTTATATTTAGGACTCTTGTAAACATGTCAGTCTGCCCAAATATGTGGATATGTACGTGTTCTGAGTATTCTTTGCGTTTAACTTTTTACATTTGTGTTTTTGAAAGTTGTCATATTTATAAAATTCAGTGCTTTTGTACAAGACAGACAGCTTCTACAAACTACCAGGAGTTGCTTTGGATATGGGACCACTAAAGTTTAAAAAATTTGAGCATTTGATTTCATACACAAGTAAAATGTTTTAAAAAAGATTAACAGTTTAACAGTAAAGTGTGTGGAATACAAGCAGTTCTCTATCTGTCTCTGTCTACAGCTCTGGTGTCGGTTTTGATGGTGTTTGTGTGGCTGGGGAGAGACCAGGTCTCGCCTCTCAGACCTATCTGTGACCTGCGTGTTCTGGACCACTTTGTAAGAGAAGCTCAAGACTCTGAGATCATCATGGTGAGATTACTACATGGTGAATTACAATACACTTGAATTTATGGTCTTTTCTTACTTTTCTGAAGAGATTTTTTTAAACCATATTAAAACACATGTCAAATATATGTCAAATAATTTAACTGAATTAATTGATTTAAATTATTTTTTGATCTGAACATTTATGGTTTACCAATTAAAACCCAAAACCTACATCACATTATTTACACTTTCAACTAAACTCCTCTCTCACACCCTGTCTGCACTTAGATTAATGCTTATGTTAAAACTTGTATTCTATTTGAGTTGTAAAATTGTTTAAATAATCATTTTTGCAGTCGTTTTGGGGTTTTAGGTTTAAACATTTTTTTGGTAACATTGGATATAACTTTATACAGAAAAGGTTAGTAAGCCATTTTATGGCGTTATCGTTAACACACATATTGTCTATAAGTATTTCTTGAGGCAGTACTTGAAACAGTAATTATTTTAACATTAACGGATTGGCCCCATTCACTTCCATTGTAAGTGCCTCACTCTAACATAGATTTTTGCTTTTTTTAAAAAGATAAAGAGGGACAAGTTGAAATACATTTTTGTAGTAACCAACATAATGTCACAAATGCTGTCGATTGAGATGAACTTGTATTTAACCCGTAATATTCCTTTAAATGAGAGCATACCTGTATCCTATTTTATTTTCAATGGAAAGCCACTGGTTTAAACATTTACGTATTATATATTTATTGTAATGTTATTGTTGCTAAAACGTCTTATAAATTACCAAAAAAAAATATTTAAATGAGTAGACCAGAGGCCAAAAATATCATGGGCTGGCTTAAATGTTATGAGAAGTTATTTAACCCTTTAAGCTCTGAGGGTGCTTTTAAAGATTTCCTGTTTCAGTGGCACACCCAAAATATTATAACTTGACAAAAACCAGGAGGGTCAGTTGTTTGGTTTCATTTAAAAGAAAACTTTTCAATATTTTAAAAATGTTATAAATTATGATAAATTCAGAGACTCTCAGCCTAAGAAACTGTTGAAAATAAATTGAGCCAAACCTTTTCCTTTTTCCCTTATTTTTCATATTTTACAATATATATATATATATCTGGGTGGAAATAGGGTGGCTCCGAAAAACGTTTGTTTTGTTCAAAAAATTTGTGTTGATACAACAAAGCAATCAAAAGTTATAGCATTACAAAAATAAATTAGTGTCCAAAAACACATGTCAAAAACCCTCTCTAAACAAATAAAACTTAATAATTGTACATGAGAACTAATTACACATGCAAACACAACAACAACGACTAAAGGTTTGCATAGCATGGAAACATGGTGTTAGTAATGAGATTTCACAGAATAAGTGCCTTTTGACTCTTTGAGTTTGTGTCATGCATTTGGCGCCATCTCCTGGTGGCCATATGTAACTTTGTGCTTCGGGTGGAATATCTAATGATCTGTGCATCGGATGACCTCCTGTGTGAGCTGATTTGAAAGATAATCACTTCTTCTAAGTAATTCTATGTGACATTTTATGTTCTTTTTATTTTTCGTAAAGTTATAAGCAAAAACGCAGCTTATAAGCAACACCAACATAATTACTTGCTATATTTCTATCTGTGAGTAAAACAAATAAGCTGTAATCTACACTTAGAGAGCTTTCCAACCACACATGACACATGGTGATTTGATGAGTTTGATATTTTTACAGATTGCAATAATATGTACATGTATACAGTGCAATTTTTTAAAATAAATTATAATATGGAACACTTCTGATTTGTCTGTAAATTTCAAAGCACTTGTTCAGTTTTGGTCATAATGTCACATGCATTGTAATGTACAGCTTCTGAGATTTCAAACAATACCTATTTCGTGTCGGTCAAGACTGTAATTATTGATATTTTGACAATTTATTTATCTCGCCCGTCTGTGGGTTAAATATATAACATACAAAATGCACGGCAAAAAGATTAAAACATATGATTTTTGATATGAAACATATTTTTATGTTTATGATGATAAAGTAGCTGTTGTAAAGCAGCAATAGAACAGTGCATCCTTTCTCCGTCGGACTTGGGCCGCAACATATGCTTCCAGCGTAGACAACTTCATTGATTATAATAGGATATATCTGCTTTTGACGTGATGTGACACTCGCTTCTGGTGTAGACAGGCAATACAGATATTTGACAGGTCACTAACAAGGTAGGCCTAGAAAAGAATAATATCAAATATTAGATAACAGATAAAAAGGGGGAAGCAATTCACTAAAGGTGGCATTTCTCCCCAAGCCCAGGTTAATTTCTGACCCTGCTACGTGCTTCGCATAACATGCCAAGTTACTTTCAGAAACATCACCTTTTTCTCTCTCTCTCTCTCTCTCTCTCTCTCTCTCTCTCTCTCTCTCTCTCTCTCTCTCTCTCTCTCTCTCTCTCTCTCTCTCTCTCTCTCTCTCTCTCTCTCTCTCTCTCTCTCTCTCTCTCTCTCTCTCTGTCCTATTCTCTCTTAGCACGGTTGCAGAGTGGGCTGTGGTGTGACGAAATCCTACTTTGTTCCTAAGACTAGCGTTGACTTTGCTGTTTGGGAACAGATAGACGTGAGTCACAATGCACTATTTTTAAATTAATCAGTTACTCTGTAAATACAATAGGATGAGCATTGCTACTCATTCACCCTGTGTGGATTTATATAATGTAGGTTCAGGAACAGGCTGCAGAGGTGCAGACCGGACTGTCTTTGCTGGTCCAGGCTCTGAGATCAGCGAGACAAACAGTGAGCATCTCGCCTCTGGCTAGCACACTGGATAACAACATCAGTAACATGCACAGCCTCAACCAGATCCTGCACAGCCTTCACTTACAGGTATATTAACTACTGGTGTCTATGTAAAGTGGCCCCAAAAAGTATTTGGTCCCTTAGGCCACACTTGTAAAAATGTATGAATGAAAATGTGTATTGTTGCATTACACAATATCCAACCAAGTGGCATTTATTGTAAAGTAAGGTATCACAAGCACACTTGGCATTCTATGAAATCGTGCAAGCTTGCAGGTTCAGTCAGATTACCCCCATAATTTCTGTCTCTCTCTCTCCGTTTGCAACAGTCAGTGTGGCGGCACTGTTCTGGGAAGTGCACTTTTTTCCAAAGCTTGATAGTTCAGTGACTGTGAGGTGAAGTGTAGTGCTGTGGTCTATGTGTTTGCATGCATGTCATAATAGCTACTCTGTGAGTGGTGAATGTTGCAAGGATACTAACCTTTTTGGGAGTAGCATATTTTAACCTACTTTTGACTTGAGAGATGCCAAATGATTTCAAGTTCAGCTGCGTTGCTACAAACTAGTCTCATCGATTCACATTATATAACTACCTCTACACAAAATTATACATGCTAACATGATTTTAGTGCGATAAAACCGGCTTTTCTGTGTAAAGTTATATCCGATATTACATGACAACAAAACCCTGTAATATTATTATTGGAACTTTACACATATAAGGTTAGTAAGCTATTTTATCACACTAAAATCACATCTATAATGTTGAAATATTGTATAGTAGCTACTCTTTTTTTACAACTTTTATGAACTGGCCTCATTTACTTCCATTGTAGTAAGTGTCTTACTATAACTTTTTTAAGAGACAAGGAACAAGTGGAAATGTTATACTACATTATGCCACAAATGCTGTCTTTGATTGAGCTTAAGTTGTATTGAATCCAGAACAATCCTTTAAACATTCTACATTTCTACGTTAACATTACGTTAAATAAATAGTTCACCCAAAAATTATAATTATCTCATTAACTCACCCTCATGCCATCTCAGATGTGTATGACTTCCTTTCTCCTGCTGAACGCAAAGAAAGATTTTTAGAATAATATCTCAGCTCTGTAGGTCCATACAATACAAGTTAATGTCGGCCAGAAATGTGGAGGTCGAAAAAGCACATAAAGGCAGCATAAAAGTAATCAATATCACTCAAGTGGTAAATTTACTATAAATATCCACTTTCACATTCTTCTTTTGTTTTTGATGATTCACATTCTTAGTGCATATCACCACCTACTGGGCAGGGAGGAGAATTTATAGTAAAAAAGGACGTAAATATTGATCTGTTTTTACCCATACCTATCATATCACTTCTGAAGACATGGGTTAAATCACTGGAGTCATATGGATTAATTTTATGCTGCATTTATGTGCATTTTAGACCTTCAAATTTCTGGCCTGCATACACTTGTATTGTATGGACCTACAGAGCTCAAATATTCTTCTAAAAATCTTTGTTTGTGTTCAGCAGAAGAAAGAACGTCATACACATCTGGGATGAGAGTGAGAAAATTATGAGAGAATTTTCATTTTTGGGTGAACTATTCCTTTAACATGAACAGGTGTTTAAACAAAATGATTTAATTGATTTTATAGATATTAGGTTTAATGTACACTTGGCAAGATTTACAATTTAATTTGACTTGCAGTTGAATGTGTGTATACCATATCCCAGCGTATATTTTACAATGGCTTCGAGTGCCTTCCTGGCTCATAAAAACAGATTTTAGAGCCAGAACCATTAATCTAATACAAATAATCCTTGGATCATTAATTTTCAAAAAATTCCCTAATGTGGCTCTTCTCTTTCCACAGCAGGCCAAGTCTTCAGTTCCTCCAGACGATTCAGCTCACAACAGCACACAGATACAGGAGGTCTCCTCTCTCCCAGAACTTCTGCAGGTGCAGAGCAGTTTCCTGCGAGGGAAAGTCAGACTCCTGCTTTCAGCTGCGCCAGCCTGCCAAAAGCAAAACGGCTGAAATGAACTGATAAACTGTTTACGATGTACCAACGTCAAGCCCATTCATGCATGTACACAAACACACCCGGACAAGCACACTTTATTATGCCACATTCTCAAAAGTTTCTGGGTGTGTCACTTTCTAAACGGTCTTCTTGACTTGTTAGCTCATTTTCTCAGCATTCCAGAGCCTGCAGCCTTGTTTTTAATGCTGGTGTTTGGCAGAGCTTGTGTGCTGTGGCGTAGAGAGTAGATGGTCTACAGAATGAAGTAAAACGGTAGTGACACCCTGACCTGCTCGA
Organism: Xyrauchen texanus; assembly: GCF_025860055.1. NCBI lineage: Eukaryota > Metazoa > Chordata > Actinopteri > Cypriniformes > Catostomidae > Xyrauchen > Xyrauchen texanus. The sequence continues at coordinate 18,820,971 of NC_068319.1, forward strand.
CAAGGCAAACATGGCAAAAGAATCTGTGGAGGAACACATCTGAGCCCGCTAGTGTTAGCTCAAAGTCTCATAGCGATTGGGCAAACAGCTTGTCTGGGTGTATCCAGCCACCTTGACTATCATTCATTTTTGGAGCACTATTATTTAATTATCTTTAAGTTTTTAGTTAAGTTAAGTTTAGTTCAGTTTTTGTACAAATCCATACATTTTGTTGCAATATTTTAACTATGTTGTCGGTTTTTAGCTATGTGCAATCTGTTTACGCATGCTTAGAGGGCGTTCACACAGGACATGTTTTTGTGTTCCGTCTGTGCTACCTTTTAATTGTTGGTCAATTTTTACATGCGATTCTCACGGTCCTGTTTTAATCTGAAATCAAATATTAATAATTGTTGTATATTTATATATACATTTTATTTTGCAAGTAGAAAATGAAGTCTATTTTTGTAATATTTAATAGATTGTGATGTAATTTTCATGACCGCTACTCAAGGGCGTAGATTTGGCTTGAAAAATATGGTTATCACGATACTCTCATTACCACAACGACTCTCATCGTAGTCGTACTTCCTTGGTACTGCCTTTTACTTTCATTGATTTTGATGTAATACATGTAAAAATGTATGCGTTACAGTAATGAGAATCACATTTAAAAACAATTGCGGTAATGGAAAATTTAGGGGTTTATGTGCTTAAGTGTCCAGAAAATAATTTGTCACAATGCTTGTTATGTTGACTTTGCAATCAGTTTAACAAAAATGCATATAGAGACCCCTCCATCTTGCTGTTTTGTAATGCAAGAATGTATCCAGTATGAATGCCCCTTATGCTGTGCAGCGTGTTAAAGAGATGATATGAGAGAGAAAGAGAGAGAGAGATAGAGAGGCTGTTTGCATGTGGAAGTCTGTTTGTTGTAGAGTATTCCCTCATCTGAGATCTGTACTTCACTGCAGGGCCAAAGGTCTGTTTATGGTTCAGCAGGATTTGCAATGTGGGCACTCAACCCGGAGGCTACAGTCCTTGCCATCTACAGGACAAACTAGGAAATTCACATAAAGAAAGATGCTCACGGTAATGAACTCTCACTTGGGTTTATGTTAAGTGTACATAAAGCAAAAAAACGAACTTACGTAAAAGTATACATGTTTTATAAGAAATAACATGCAAATAAGGAGGAGGCGGGCCTCTGCGTAGGTTTAAAAACTTTTTTTTTTTTTTTTTTAATGTTGTCCAGATCAGATACACAACATACAGTGTGTAGTAGCCTGTATAGGAAATAGAAATATGAATTTCATTCTTTAGACCCATTATGGTCATATAGTCTCTTTATCTCAAGCCTCTTTTATGTTTTTTAAATTAAACAAACTGAAACTCAACAGGTGCAAGTATTTTTTTGGCGACCAAGCATTAATACCCAAGAGTTGTTATTTTTTTTGCCATTTTTTTAAATCCTCTATAATACATAGGCAACCCAGACAAAAAGTATCACCATATATGTCTGGTGAGAGTGTGCTTTATTTGTCTGTTAGTTGCTGGTAGAATCATCTCTCTTCATTTCTTTTGTAGAAAAATATGAACTGTTTAAATTCTCTACTTTGAAATATATGCAGCTCAAATTCACAACAAAGAGATAAGCCACAACTCTGTGGAATCCCCACCCTCCACCCCAGCCAATTTCCAATGGTTTGGGTAATGTTACATTTATAAGAAGTTACAACCAGGTAAGAGAAACAACAACCCCACAATGTCATTTAGTCCACTGTAGCATAATGAAGAACACCCAGGAGAATGACTCGAACAGCAGGGCTCTCAAAACAAAAAAAAAAACATGCTGACTCAACCGATTTACATCCTAAAGCCTCTTGCGAGGAAAGGTCTATGTGTAATCAGAGATGATCGGTTTTCAACCTAACAGTATCTCTTTAGGTTGAAACGTACTCTACGCAAGTATGTGAATGTGTGTAGTTGCATAAAAAAACACAACAGACCCACTGATATATACAGTAGAACTGGATTGCTTACAGAATAGTAAACACCCAGGAGGTGAAGCCACTGGAAGTGTTTGAGCAGCCATATTGGTATTCCCCAACTGCCATAGAGCCTCAATGACTAATAGCCGATACTGCCAGCATTTCACCATGGTGACAATGGTGATTGACTTTAAATTAGCTCGTTATGGATAATATTCGCTGCAAGGGAGAATATTAGCGTGCATCGCGACGTCGAAGCATTCACCTGTCCAAATGTGCAGCTAAGTTTAAATAGTATGAGAGAGAGACGGCAAGCAAGAACGTGCACTCTCAAGTCACCCTATGAAATACACTTTTAAATGAAACAATTTATGCAAAAATAACTCTGAACGAGCACTTCAGTGTTCGCAATACATATGTCTGAAAATGTCTGTATCTTGAATTAGTTGGCGCTACTTTTTAGATGGCTTTACCCGCTTAGAATTTCAAGAAGCAGGAAAATGTCCAAACTCTAAACAAATAAACTATAGCATGCATAAGAATTTTGTGTTGTAAGGCTTTTCAGGCAGATTTCAGATATACAAGTGGTAGTTGAAATACAAATTTTCCCCTTTTTTAAATGAGATATTTTCCTATTAAGTTAATAGGCACACTGGAATGTTTAGGCATACATATATGGTAGCGCAGTGGTTTCAATGTTATGATGTCATCAGCCATCCAGTTCTATATTGTAGATCAGTGGTATGCATTGCATTCTCAACGTTGCCACAAGGGGTGCAATAGAGATATTATTGTGAACTGTCCGCTTCTACTGTCAGTTTTCTCTTACAAGCCAACTAATGTCATGGTGGAGCAACAGTAAGCAGGTTAAAGTCAATAGCAATGTACCAGAATAATAACACATTCAGTTTTGGCACATATGTTTGAAGTTAACATTATTGACACCTTGAGTGACGGGTTTGTTCCTGCCACAGTAATGCAAAAAGTACATTAAAAATGTTTAACCAGGCTGCACACTGGCGTAGCCAAGCGCTCCAAAATGCGTTCAAAGACTTGCATAGAGTATGTTTCGGCCTTTATTTTTTTCCTGCTCCAACAAAATGTTCTTATTTTGGACCCCAAATCAGTTCCACCCTCCTTTTGTCATCTATAACATTAGAAGCAGCCAGCAACTGTTTTGTCTACTGTCTTGTCTCTAGAGACTAAAGCACATTGGGTCTTGCATCAAATTTGAATTCCAAATACAATTATTCTCATCAAGCACGCTCATTCTTGACTGAATATATCCTCTAATGTGGATTTGTTTTATTCCTGCTTCCCTCAACATTCATTACAGTTTAATGTCTCTTGAAATAGTGTCAAAACAAAGCTTTAATATCAGTAAACTTTCAAATCAAATTAAGAAATAGGCCTCTAATAAGAGTATTTAGAGTCATGGGTGAAGAGATGTGATTGGTTGAATGAGCTTGCACCTGTTTTACAGTGGATATGATTGGCTATTCAACCGGTGAACCCAACAATAAACAAAATATTTACAAAGACCATGTCATCTCTTACATTTATAAAAATGTACAGTTTGCATCTTGTGTTTTTTTGTCAGGTTTTTATCTCTGGCATGACAGAAAGATGTCTTTTGTGTTTTCATCCACCCACCGATAGAAACTCCAAAAACAAGACAAGATAACAACAAATAAAATGGATGGAGAAAATGATCAATATGCACAGTTGCTTTTTGTGTTAAGGACAGTAAACTTAAGTGGAGTGAAGGATGACTCTTCTTCCACTTTAACGCTGTGTAGCTCTTCCAGCAATGTGATTTTAGTGCGTTTAGTTCTTGAGCTACCGCAGCTAATATTGGGATCATGTCCGTCTAGTGCACATGACCAGACTTTGATGCATCGACCGCTTGAAGCTTCCACAGTCAGTCTCTTGATCTGACCTGTTCTAAACTTGCATATTCTTTCATACACACATACACACGCACACTCAAATGCAAAACTCTCTCTTCCTTCAATTCTCAGCACCCAGAAAGAGAGATAAAAAAAAAAAAAAACACATAAAGGGGTGAGAGGTTGAATCAGTAGGTCTTACGGGGACTTGTGACAGGGCATATAACAAGATGTCCGCATGATGACAAGTGAGCTAAAACTGCGATAATCACTCAAAGGTCTATGTCAGTGAGGAGGAGGAATGTTCTGAATAAGTTGCGAGCTCTTTTGGGCTCTGGATAAATGAGTGAGATGGAGAGAATCCAGCTGTGCGGAGACAAGTGCAGGTGTTGATCCCGTCGCTCTAGATGTCCAGCTCAGCAGAATCCGAGTCTTTGTGGAGATAGAGTCCAGCACAGTGACTGTTCCTTAACTCAATGTGACATGATGTGCAGCTTGCTACAGAGGAATATACGAGCAGAGAGAAATATAGGGATCAAAAAGAAAACAAGGGGATTGGATCAAATCAGTCCTTCTCCAGAAGATGAGGTTTGTTTTAGGACTTCCATAATTATAAATGAAAAGAAGAAGGGAACTATTTTTCCTCTTTATTATCGTCAAGAATCAGTTTTCATTTCCTGATATGACCATGTATCTACAGAGGGAAAAGAATCTCCAAATGAAGAGCATAAAATATAGCTGATGTTAAAAGAAAATTAGAGACAGGGAGAGAAAGAGAGAGACAGAAAGGGATATAAGACTGTTCCAGAAAAAGACAACAATAATAAAAAGACGAAGAAAGAAGAGTCTTGAATCTTGAATGTGGAATAAATGCTGTTCTGATGTCCATTTTCCTCTTAAAAAATAAATCATGCAAATTTCCAAAAATGCAATAAAGATATAAATTAAATAATTCGAAATCTTTACTTTTTATATAGATATTTGTAGTGTTTGTCATTTCTCCCCTTAGGCAAATAACAGTGACAGTGCAAAACAAAAAGCAAAAAAATAACTTAAGAGAGAAAAAAGAAAAGAAAAAATAATTGGCAATTTTTCCTCAATTCTGCAAATTGCGCGAATAGATCCAGTTCAGGCGATTCTCTCCATGTCCATCCACGAGACTGCGTCTGATTGAACGATGATCACAGTACTTGGCACAAGAATGCTGGTAAAAATTTTATAGTAGAATCTCTTTTTTTCATTCATAGCCTTATAAGGTTGTCAATAATACATATTTTACACATATGATTTCTTGATTTATAAAACAGTCCAAAGTAGGAAAAACTGTTCTTTTTTGGGGACTACAAACAGCTACAGCAGAGCAGAAGTGTGTTGGGGAAAAGAACAGATAAATAAAGAAATGGGAAATTAGACAAAATCAGAGGGGAGCTCAGTGTTGGGATAGCTGCTGTATTGAGTGGGGAAAATTAAGACTGGCAGAAGTGTCTCAGCCCAAAGCCGTCTCCATTACTCAATCCAAGAATAAGAGGAAAAAAGAAGAAGAAGAAGAAAAAAGAAAGAGATAGAAAGATAGTGTGCTGGGAGAGGAGTTAAAAAGGACAGGAGTGGCGTGTTGGACAGTATCTATGTAGAACACCACTCTTTGCACAGTAGGTCTGTGTTCCTACGGTTGTGGGGTGTCTGGTCCCTTCTGAGTGGCTACTATACCCGCGTGGTGGAGTGCTGGTGGGGCAGGGCGTTGTTGCTGTGCCCATCACTTGGTGCAGGCACAGGGGGGTATGTGTTGAAGGCATGAAAGGGCTGCATGCCAGTGATGGTGCTAGGGATCATGGACAGTGTGTTAGCTGTCATAAGTGGTACATCCTCGGGAGCCCGCCGCAGTGCCAGAGTATAGTCTGGCGGGCATACGGGTGGTCTCAGGGGCTCCAGGTCGCCATGGAGACTACGTGAGGGAAGGGGAGTGCCATGGTCAAGCTCCACCCTCTGCTGCTTCATCTGCAAGGACATTAGCTCTTCCTCCTGGCTCAATGCCAGGTCATTATGGGGAGGGGCTCCCACAATTCCCACACCTTGCCCTACCCCACGTTGGGGCGAGAGGCGGCGGTGACGGCGTTGTAGCAGCTCATGCCGTTTGTCGCGTTTGTAGTACAGCGCGGCAAAAGCCAGCACGTTGAGGAAAAGAAGCGATGCCCCAATTGCAACCGTTGCACTCAGCTCCGTCGAATAGTCCCGCGTCTCACTTGGGAAGGGGGAGAAGCGAGGCCTTTCAGAACCATCAGGGTCAGGTTCGGGTGGATAGGTAGAAACCGTAGGGTGGCGTGTGGAGCGTGTACCTGGGGGACCGAGGGGTAGTCGTGTGGTTATGGAAACCTTGTGCAGGGTGTGGAGATGTGGAACCAGTTCCAGCCAGAAGGCCACCTTGTTGGCACGGTAATTGTCACGGATGCGAGGCTTCAGCCCAATGTGCAGGTACTGCTTGTCTTTAGAGCTGAACTTGGTCCAGATCACTTCTTCGAAGCGATTGGGCTTAGTGTGGATGAACTTGGTATCTTGCGGCACGGGAATGTTCGGATCACTAAAAAAAAAGTATTAACACAGAATGAGAAGAAAATAAAAGCACAGTACAGCACAATTTAATGCAATTGTTTCAAATAATTTTTCCATTTTTATTTTAAAATCCTTAATTATCAAAGCTTCTTACAGCATGACCAGTTTAATTGTGTTATTTCAAATAAAAAAATAAACAAACTGACATCTACGTTTTCTGCAAAAGTGTGAGTGTTGCTTGGCTGGATGGCAGAGGTGGGCTAAATACATACAAATTGTGCCACTTTGATTTAATGTGCTGAGTAACGTCATTTTTCCAACCGTGTCCAATATTTAAAATCATGGGATTTGTCGATATGGCTTCGAGATATGAAATTAAATTCTTTTGTCCAGCTGTTGTTAATTTACATGTATATTTTTTTTTTTCACCGGAGCACCACCTCAGTCTTCTCCTCCCAATCTACCAGTGATGCTTGATTTAACTTCCCACATCTACTACCTGCGCAGATATCAACAGCGCAACTGGGTTGTAGGTTGCCAGGTTGAGATCAAAAATAGGTTGACATTTGTATGATGTGTAGATTGTGTGAGTAGGGTGCGTTTCATACAAGATCTGGCAAGTGGAAACCTTGAAATAAAATATTGATGTGATTATTCATATAACGAGGTTTGGGCCATACAAATTACGGGAGTTTCCAGGGAGAAATATCAAAACAGGAGGGGGGCGTGAAATATGGGAGACTCCCGGGAAAAACAGGAGTGTTGACAGGTATGGTTAGGATCACTTCTTTATTTTAAGAATGTGAAATGACAGAATAATAGTAGAGAGAATAATTTTTTTCAGCTTTTATTTCTTTCATCACATTTCCAGTGGGTCAGAAGTTTACATACACTTTGTTAGTATTTGGTAGTGTTGCTTTTAAATTGTTTAGCTTTGGTGAAACGTTTTGGGTAGCCTTCCACAAGCTTCTCACAATAAGTTGCTGGAATTTTGGCCCATTCCTCCAGACATTTTAGCCAAACAGTTAAAATTGTCTTTTATCAGACCAGAGGAAATGTCTCCAAAAAGTTTTTTGTCCCCATGTGCACTTGCAAACAGTAGTTTTTTATGGCAGTTTTGGAGCAATTTCTTCCTTGCTGAGCAGCCTTTCAGGTTATGTCGATATAGGACTGGTTTTACTGTGGATATAGATACTTGTCTACTTGCTTCCTCCAGCATCTTCACAAGGTAATTTGCAGTTGTTCTGGGATTGATTTGCATTTTTCACACCAAACTACATTCATATCTAGGAGACAGAATGCATCTCTGCTTCATAAGTGGTATGATGGCTACCTGGTCCAATAGTGTCTATACTTACACTTATACTTATAACAGATGAGCGTGGTACATTCAGAAATTGCTTCCAAGCATGAACCAAACTTGTGAAGGACCACCATTTTCTGGTCTTGGCTGATTTCTTTTGATTTTCCCATGATGTCAAGCACAAACGCACTGAGTTTGAAGATGGGCCTTAAAATACATTCACAGGTACACCTCCAATTTACTCCAATTAGACAATAAGAAGCTAATTGGCTAATTGCCTAAAGGCTTGACAAATCGGAAGAACATGCCCTCTTCAGTCTCTTCGCTCTTCCTCTGTTTTCTTCGCTGGTCTGTTCGCTCCGCTGACTGCCAGGTCTATGCAATGTGAGGCCCAAGGAAGCTCAGGATATCAACGTCCCGAGAAAGCTCATCACTCTCTATGGTTCAGACACCCATGAGAAGGCCTCGCTTCGAAGCCAACTTCATCATTCATATAGACAATAACTCTGATCTTACAGAGGTCCAAAACATCAATGGAACGAACTTTCGACCAAGAACCAAGCAACACAAAGAACGCAAAGAAACACCAAAGACACGCAAGTACAGCTCAAAGTGCTGATGTATTAATAAAATAATTTGGGTAATCCGATAGCAAATCAATGTAGACACAAAGAAGGATAAATGGTTCTTAAGGTATGGTCAACAGACTCCATAAAGTTCATTTTCATTGTACTGATCATTTATTTAACATTCTGTCACTCTTTTCACCAACCTGTCTTATGTATATATGTGTTAGATTAGACTTATGTTTAGAATAGTAATAAAGTTTGTCTGTATTGAAAGACAATTTGACTGTGGTATATTTAAAAAATATTATTTTCAAAAAGCCATGAGAATAATATCACTCCAATAAGTGAATTAATCATAAGTCACTTATTAAAGCTAATTCCTTACAGTAGAAATTGTGCGCGGATACAACAAAATGTTTATTACAATTTTAATGGTGGAGAATTTATTAAGACAAATAATTTGTCATTTATCTAATTTATAATGGTTGTTATATCTATTTCCATTATATATTTAATTACCTAATAATGTACAATAAGGACAGTTTAATTTAGTTCATAGCTTACATATTTCGAGACCCTAGATTCCCTTCTAAATTATCATACCAAATATCCTTACATATAATGGTGTGAGAATGAAGGCAATGTAACTGTTCCCTCCTAAATGTTGCATACCAAATATCCTACATGATTTAGCCTGGACTACCTATAGCTGCAGGTAATTTCCCCTTCTCTCCCAGCAGCTTGTTCAGATGGTTGTTGTCCAGCCTCTCTCATGCAGTCAGGGATAAATTAAAGATCTTTAAGAAGGGATCTAGCATACAAACAACAAAGGGGGTGCATTCCGTCATGTCTTCGGATTCCAACATTGAAGCGCTTATCTAACTGTTGCTGCTTCACATTCTTTGAAGGAGCAAACAGCAATTAGATCAGATGTCCCAACACACAAAGTTGTGCTGAGCATGTTAAAAATCACTAGCTAGCACCAGCAGGTGCTTTTTTAAATGACTATGCATTGCACTAGTAATTCTGTTATATTTGAAGGCCAATTTGCATATATTGCAGGTTAATGTAACACTGGTGTCACCTTTAATTAAATATATTAGAGCCACCCTACACCCGCTGTTTCTTCTTTTATTTTTGGCTATTCACATTATAAGTGCATATTGCCACCAACTGTGCTATTGTGCATTTATAGTTTATTTTCTGATTCCTACCCCTTTTCACCCTCTGTAGTTCCAACAGATGCCGTTTTATAAATTGTGTGGTAAAGCTGACTAGTTCACTAGTCTTTGCAACCCCTAGCTGCTAGGTGGGCACTTACTGGCCAAAAGACCCACCCCAAATTCTTTTATCAGCTTCTCATCCTCCCAAGTCTGTGGGAATTTTTTTAACAGTTTTATCATCTGCCAGGGATAATTGTAAGTCTGATCTCTTACAAAAGTAAAACACAAATCTCCTCAACAAGACGGATGATTTGAGGTACCATCCCTGTAGCACAAATTATGCTGGATGAGTTACAGTATGTGCAAAGTTTAAAACTTCTGGTTAGGGGGTTTGTAAAACAATTTTAGAAAAAGCCTTAGCAAGCTCCACTCGTAAAATAAAAATGAAGATACATTTTTTTGGTGGTTTAATATTACACATTTTGTCACCATATGGAGTTAAGTTTAGAACATCTACTTTGTGCATGACATGAGTAATTTTCCAACAATTGTTTACAGACAGATTGTTTCACTTTTAATTGGCCAAATAACAATTTGAGTGGGTCAGAAATGTAAATACACTAAGTTAACTGTGCCTTTAAGCAGCTTGGAAAATAAAGTTTAGCCATTCTAGATAAACATCTGTTGGTACATAGAGGTAAGTTTTTATACTTACAAGACAATCTAAGTCTCACTTACCCAGTCTTGGCGAAGTTGGTCCAATAGGTCATCACCACAGCACTGAGCATGACATCGTTCTTGGAAAAGTTGCAGGGAAATAGATCTGTGGCACCCACCATGGGAACACCAAATACATATGGGATCTCATCACCATGTGCTGCGTCTGCCCACTCGGGCCGTGCCTCTGTCTGGCAGTGGTGGTGGAAGGTGTAAAAATAAACCGGTGACTGGAACTCAGCATGCAGCTTCGCTGTGGCCACTGCTGGTGCCACCCACTGGTGATCAGTGAAAAGTGCAAGTAGAGTTTTACGCCGCATGTCACCATTGTCACGGTCAGCCCAATCGGTGTACATGAACTTTATAGTTTCCCGAAGTATATCTTTACCTAAGAAAAAGGGACAGAGAGAGAGAGCACGAGAGATGGATATTTTAGAGCTGGTTGACACACTGAGCAGGGCACCTTGTCCCAATAAAGGATAAGTGAGACAGAAAGAGCACATACAAGGTGAGGAGTAAAATTTTACCAGTTACCTTGAACAAGTCCTGTAAGCAGGGTCCAAAGTTAACTTTTTGTTCCACCTGCCAATGGCAGATGAATTGACAAAATCTACTGGCCATGAAAACACATTTTGCATTATTTGTATTGACAATGGGATTATTTAGCCATTTTTGGATATTTGTGACAAACAGTGCAGGTCATTGTGTCATTTGCAGGATAAGTATCACAAGCCAGTATCTGCTGAAAAGACCTGCTTAATCAGCATGCAATTTCCATACTGATCAAGGCTGGTCTATCCTAGTTCTGCTTCCCGACCCATGCCCAACTGGACTTGAAAACCCATGGGTTTTGTCTGGGTTTGGTTCCGCTTTTCAAGTATTACTTAGGGTTGGGGTTGAGCTCAGGTTTGATATGAAGAAAAAAAAAGGGATTTATAATTTTATTTTATTTAATAATAATAATAATAATAATAATAATAATAATAATAATAATAATAATATTTTATTATTAGAATTACATACTGGGTTCAGATTTCAACTTAATGGCCATGCATACCACCATGGACCAGCATAGCCATGTTGTTGAAGACACATTGTGAATTTAATCTTTATATATTTGTTTTGGTGTCTTAAAGGCATCAAGACATGAATATTTAAAAACAAATTATCTACCTTTTTCCTGACTTCTCCAGGTGCAGCGCCATTACAGCAAGCTACATCCTATTGGATGCTCTGCACTTCACTTAGTTTTTGTTATTTTATGCTAGAGCTAGACAAACTTTACTGGTGATGCCACCAGACTCTTGAGTAATATGTGCTGTTAGAGGATGTTATAACATCTACAGGTGGCTTAAAAAATTACTGGAAAATTCATGTTACAACAATAAACCCACCCAAAAGCTGTCAATGCCTGAAACGTACTGAACGAGGTTGCATTAACATAATTCTCCGTCATTTACCTATTTTTTAAAAAATATTGGATAATTCCAAATGATACGTCCCTCAAATCTACTGATTTTTAAATAAAACAAGCGAGAACATACATCCTCTTTCCACATATATGTCGTCTTTTTTTAACCTTAAAAAGCATCAGGTTGGATTCAGATTCCCAGATTTGTCCGTTTTCAGATTGAAGTGCTTTCTATCATCATCATCATCATCATCATACATTATGTGTGCAACAAGAAAAACAGGGAGTGTTCCATCGTTTTTGACTTCGTTAGTGATTATTTCAATGCTTGGTAATGTGAATAAGGTGCGAACCGGAATTCTGCAGCAGTCATTTCACCGGCCATGAAAATCGTGGATATTTTCTAACATCATTGAAAAGCAAACACCCTCCTGCCATTACAAGTGTGGAACTGAATTTTACAAAAATGAAAAAATGAAAATTGCAAGTGATTTACAAAATAACGTAAAAGCCCTCAGCCCAGGCAATTATTGATATGAACATACAGTATGTCCCAATCACACAATAAAACAGCAGTTTGACTGAAAACTGAAAAAAATCATCACATTGTTTCTCCCCATTACTTATCAGGGCTACAAGATTTGGTGATAAAATAACGCTATTTAAATATCGAAAATATACTAACACAAGCTGTAAAGGTGAAGAGTTAATAAATGTATAAAGCTGTAGGGAGAGTGATTTAATGGATGGTCGGCCTGGGGATCCCATTTGATCTCCCAGTTTCAAAACGCAATGTTCGCCGGCTAGGGAATCTAACTCGATAAATTTGCACTCAAATTCGGGAAAATGGGTGTCGATGCATTCATTTCGTCCTATATAAGTGACATTATGGCTATAATTAGACAAATGAGAATGCAGGGAGCCGTACTACCATATAGTTCACCATTATTTTTAGTTGCTCTCCGCGTTCCTCTGCCAAAAGCACTTTCCACATAATTAATGAAAGCAAGTAAGTTTGATCAAATAGAAAAACTACAGATGTAACCAAATAAGCATAGAAGTTTTGCCGAAAATTAATGTCCAAAAAGACGACAACAGTGAAAACACTATCCACTAACTAACACTAGCTACAAACATGAAGGGTTTACAATATAGCAAATGTATCGTAAACAACATCGTAATATCTTTAATTTCACTCTGCTTTCTATTTGCATGATACAATTATTCTACCCATACAAATATTCCTTATTCGTTTATGTATTGATTTGATAAGCACCAGTGTAATAATGATACATTGCTTGATGTTTGTGTCCTAATCAGAGTTTACCACACCGATAAATGAAAGATTAGAAATAAATGGTTTACTTACCGGCATTACTGCAGGGTGCATTATAATTGGCACTGCCACATCTTTCAATAAAATAAACGTTGAAAAGAAATCAGCATTTTGTGCATGATTCACAAAAGATTCTGCAGTAAAATGTGCAGAACAAATGGTAGTATCGGAGTAACTTGAGCCATTCTCTCCTTATCAGTGCACCCATGATGATGACGCATGTTGTGGGGTGTGTAAATGCAAATGAGCAATGTCTCGTGACATCACAAACACACAGATTTAAAAACTAGATGTTTCAGCAGGTTGGTAACTAAAAATGCTTTTTTTAGAATGGGGAGGAAGTTTTGAGTTCTGAAACTTACAGTATGATTTTATAGTACAGTTATCTCTTATATGTTTAAATATCAAGACAAATTTGATTCCCCATTTCATGACCCCTTTAATGTGAGGAATATTCCACATATGTGTCATCACATGGCGTTCTGGAGAAAAAACAAACAAGCTCAATGTTCTAGGAACTTCTGATGGTGCGCTGAGGTAAATGTTGTTTGAAGACAGCAGGTTGCGATAGATGTTTTCTTTATTCCATGGTTATGCACATCACTTAAACCATGTATATTGTTCCTAATAAAGTTCCAATTAAAGTTACTGTCCAATTGGCGATTTACCATATTTTTTATTTACTTTTTATTTTAGCCATTTTCTACCTGCATTTGGCACTTAATAAGCATTCAATGAATATGTGATTGTCAAGGTAACTCACCATCTGTGTATCCATATAGGTTATCTACAAAGTTAGATATGGTGTAATCGAAAGAAGCAGCAGAAATTCCATCTTCACCCTCACTGTCATCCACAAATTTCAGCCCTTCACCCTGGTTTACCCCCAACAGGATGTCATAGTTCAGAAACTCCCCCTGAGGACATTACACAAACGTCATACAGAACATTTATTTGCAGGAATTAACTGCTGTGATTAGGCTCCAGAAAGACAAGGAGCTTCAGAAGAATAAAAAGTATGGAGCCTTGAACTTGCAGTATCCAACATCAAACCTGCTGCATGAGGATTTCAGGGTCATCGGGTACCACATCTCCATCCACCACTGGTCCAAATGCGATGTGGTAGCGGGCAGGTTGGATGTCTTGATCTACAAGCTCCCTGAATCTCTTCCTTCGCAGACATTCCACCAGATCAGCAGTGTCGCTTTTGCTGCAGCCAACCTTCTTGGCTAGGATCTTGGTGTACATGAGTGGCCGGTAGTTCACTGACCAGCTGGATATAGCCGAGCCACTCTGAGCAATGGCCCTCTGGAACAGACCTGAAAGCAGGGCCAATTACAAGACGATTAAGAAAAGTCAGCAAATGGGTTACCATGATTAGTCCAACTGGAAGATTTACTAGATGTTTGTTGATCCTGGAACAACATTCCAGCTAGGTTGAGGCTATGTTTGTTAGATTCTAATCACATTTTTGGTCAAAAAGTAATATAATGCCTTACATTTGTAATCAGATTACAGTTACTGTTAATTTGTTAAGATAATTACTTTTAAGTATATTACTTGGGTTACACATATTTCTAAATAATATTATTTATGTAGAATACATTTAAAATATCTAAAACACAATGTCTGTGTTTCTGTGCCAAATGTATATACATCATAATAGACATTTGTGTTATGTTTGAGACATTGAAACATCACGCTTGAATTGTTGAGGTGATCACTACTGAATACAACGCTACTCAGATGGCTATGGTGTTATTTCATTTATTTAAATACAGATATCTTGGGATGTACAGCACGAGTAAGTGTTTTTCCCTTTATATTTAGTGTACTATGATTCAAATCCAGAGGTTTTTAAATTTGAGGATTTCAATGAGTTAAGTTACAGTGTACTGTATTTTCATAGTACAATTAACCTTTTTATTTAAAATGATTTCCTCTTTACTATTTTATCTAATCTAATTTTGGAAAAGTGTAACATGGTGCTAGTTTCATAGAAACATCATGCTAGTGTTCAACAAGATGTAACTCATAACAGCATGAGCCAGCAGCCAGGGGCACGATTTAATATGTGCTGTAAATGGGGCAGGTTGAAACTCTGAAAATCTGATTTATTACGTGAGTGAGAGTGAAACAAAGTGAGCTCAGCAGTGTTGCAAAACCCTCTGGATAACCAGGAGGAAACCATCTTGGCTTTCAGCACCCTACTGCAGTGTCCCACTGTTTTCATCTTTCATCTTTAATTAATTATTAAAATGTTCCCCCTCCCCCCAAACACACACCACACACACACTACTTTGTTACAAGACCCCCCCAGCTTCAGTTCCCTATGAAATCAATTAAGAATCAGCTCAGCTGCAGTCAAACACTTCTGCATCACACACACACACACGCATACATGTACACACTGTTCATTTGAATTTGTCTCACATCCCTCCATTTTTATCACACAGCTCTCATTATAAACTGGCATCAAATGCAGACGCACGTGTGATCTCATGATAGCGGTATAAATCATACACCCACACAAACTCACACATATACTGTAAGGCAGTGCCAAAAAACAGTCTCACTTTCACACAGCCTAAATATATACCGGTGCTTTCAAATTATTCATAAAATTTAGAGCAGTTGTTTTCAACTGGTTTTGCTTCAGGACCCAATTTGTACATTGGGTTGCAACCCAACACAGTAGCAAAATTGTTTACCATACAAAATTAAATTTTGATGGGTTTATGCTCTTGGCAGCCAAGAATGCACAGCACAAAACATATTGTGGTCACAAACCATGTTTATCCTTGATGCAAGTAAGCCTGTATTAATTATTGTCTGGGTTGTATTCTCTTTTATCTTTTGTAATTTAGCTTATTTTTTTCAAGTATGAGGCCATGTAATGCAACCAGTCCATGTTGGTATCTGCCTTATGTGGTTAACTTCTACCGAATTACAAATGAATTTGCGGCAAAATACTGTGACTCTGATAAGATGTACAGCCTTTAACGTCAACAACAAAAGATATGGGAAGAAATATCCTTTTTAAAGTTTATAAGCTGAGATTCTTTATTTTTTTTGCCATTATAATGATTCACAATTTGCATTTTGCATGTTTTTTCCATGCTGTCCACAATCCAATCAAAACAGACCTTCAAGTCACTGGTTCTCAACCACTGATTTAAAGCATAGAACTGCATAGTGTAAAAATATCTATAGCATAAAAATGGTCATTAACTTGGAATTTTTTATTGATTGACAATGATATTGGCTACAACAGAGGTTCAAACCTTCAGAGTGATGGGACAGGATGAGAAGGTTGACACATGAGGCTCCTGCCCCAGAGCCAAATATTGTGATTCTCTCTGGGTCTCCCCCAAAGTGGCCAATATTCTCATTGAGCCAGCGCAGAGCCTGAATCTGGTCCAATAGCCCATAATTCCCCTTTGCAGACTGATCTCCAGTGCTCAGAAAACCTGAGGAGAGAAAGAGAGTTAGACCAAAGATAAGACAAGAGACAGTGTGGACCAAAGGTATAAAAAGACAATGAATCAATATGTTGACAAAAATCAAGCATTTGGAGTCGAAAAGGCGTGAAGTAAAATTGTAAAATGAAAGAAGACAGTGAGGCTCAATCTTCTGCCTTTAATTATACATCTTAATTTGCAATGAATCAAACCAGTCTTCTCCGAGATGAATTACAACGAGAGACTGTTTAGCCAGAGACGGACAACTTGAATTAAAATGAATGGGACAAATTGGAACCCCCAATATGGCGGGTGTAGAAAAGGAAGTCCCGCCCTACAGGTAAAAGAGCCATTCCAAAGTCCCTTTCAAGGCAAGCCAGTCAACTTGCCTGCCATCTTGGGAATGCTCCGGGCAGGTATTTTGTATGGATACGAGCATCATAAAAACACAACTCCTGTCGACTTTAATGGGTAAAGACCAAAATCTCCAAAACAGATGGTCAAGATTATTATTAAATAACATATTTCAAATCAGCAGTAAATCTGACAATGATATCATATATTGCACTTCATGTAGCACATTTTATAATACCATTGTTGTTAGATTTTAGATGATGGAAGCATTCCCAAGATGGCTGAGTGGACTGACTTGCCTTAAAACAGACTTTGATCACAACATTACGAACTTTGATTAAAAGCCCCCCTGCAGTTGGACAAAAAGACAAAGGTAAAAGACAGTACTTAACGTGAGGGCATTCCCATGAAGTACTGAAAATGACGAAATAAATGAAAAACAATGCATAAATTGAAGTGTTGTTGATTCTAAATGCAGAAAGGTTTTTTATTTTTACTGCTAAATTTTATTTGTGAGTGTAAGGAGACAGAATCGATTACATAATTCGCAATGCATCATGGCAGTGGGTGGTCATAACTCTTTGATTGGATAAACCAATCTTGGATGAAGTTTTATTAATATTTCAGAAATGATAACCACTCACGGAATTAAATATGAATAATTTGGTCATGTAAAAACAACGCAGCATACTACAGTTTGAAATATTTATTGATACATGTGCACTGTTTCACATACTATTTAAAAAAAAAATAAAGTAGTCAGTAATTAGTCCAGAAAACATTGCCTCAATATTCTTGAAAGAACCTGTTATGTAAACAATACAACCCTATGGGCTTGATGTCATTCAAGGCCATGACTAAAAGTCACACACTTGTTGCCAACTGTTATAATGATGTAGCTCACATGTGACTAAACAAATCAGTGAATGAATCTGAACAAGCTTATTGGTAAAATGATTCAAAAGAATCAAATCACTGTGATGAATCAAGGTCCACACGGATATCTATTCATGATTGCTCTAAAACATGTGGAGGGCCCGGATCCAGCCCTCCACATGGTTTAATCTGGTCTGCAGCTCATTTAACATAAAAGTGTTTTTTTCATTGGATATTACAGTTATCTTGCATTGGGACCTAAAGGCCAAAGTATAACTCGGGTGTCCCTTGCGGATTGCTCTGCACAGTATGAGTGACACAAATTGCGCCATCAGCACAGCAGCTTGAACATGCACGGCATAGATTTTCTTGACCCGCGCACGTGGTATTCGGCAGTGCGCGTCGCTGAACCATGCGCATGCTATTGACTGTACTAAAAGAGTATCACAAAGAAGTTGTAGTGAACAGGCGTCAAATGCGTTCATATTCGCTTGTAGTCAGAATACCACAGTATACCCACAAAGGCAACGCAGTCGACCAGGTGCAAGCCGATCCGGAATGCACAAAGATTAAGTACACCTGGACCTTGATGAGCCTCCACAAGCATTTAACATTCTCAGAGTTGCCAGATAAGAGATGCACACCCCCAATTAGAGATTTATACTTGCACAAATTTGATATATTCCACCTAATGTTATTAATTTAATGCAATCTGGCAACCATACATGCATGCAAGCACTCTTTCTAGCTATTGATTTCCCCTTTAAATAAACTCTAAACATAGATCTCAGCATCATTGACACATGGAGTGGTAATCATTGACATTGAGCAAGCGAGAGATGAATATGTATTATTTATTTGTATAATTTAGAAATGTTGAAGTCCCTCACACCTGTATGTTAATCTAACTCTTGCAGTAATCATTTATCTTAGTCATGCAGCCTCTTTTATTCAGTGCTGAATGGAAAGTCAAACCACCGAGACCCACATCATGACCCCTTTATCACATAAACAGGTAATGTTTCAAGAATAAAAGTAAACTGGCCAACTTGGCAACAAACATTAACAGTTCTCTTGTTTAATTTTAATTGTTATAATTTTTTCTTATTAAAACAGACCCCTGATGTAGTGAGTGTTAAATTGAATCATATATTACCAGGGAGGTAGAGATGGAAAAATAAATAATTTGTAATTATACTTAGCCTTTATTAAATTATTTAATGCCTGACAGAAAATGATCTACCTTTGTACAGCATTACAGTACTTTAGGCAATTGCAGAATAGTCCCATCAGCGAACTATCTGTTTATGTCTATAAAACTTGGGAACCCCTTACAACCTATATGGACCTAAATGAATAATATGCGCTACAGCTCATTAAAATTGGGCGTATACACTCTGGAGTCACAGTGTAAATGAGAACTAAAGATCTTAAGAAAGAGTGTCTATTTTACCATTCTGAGTGAATTGATCATTTGGCACTAAAAAACTCAAATGTGGAGTGAAAAAAGGGGAAATTCAAATATATTCTGAATGTCTAAGAAAGCACTCTTCAGGCAGTGAAAGATAGGCTTCCTCCGGAATTTTAAAAGAACATGGGGAAAGACATAAGAGGGTAAAACTGATAAAAATAGACCCGTACTTGAAAGCTTTGTGCCCTCAGACCCAATATCTAAGTGTTGGCGAACAAGTAACTGTGTATGTGTGTTTTAGAGAAAGAGACTAAGAGGACGAAAAGAAAAAAAACCAAAAGGAGTCAGGCCTGTGAGGCAGATGACAAACGGCAACATAAGGCACATCACATTGTAAACAACACACAATACAAAAACAGATCACACACTCAGTGGTGCTACATATAAAAGTCTTTCCCGGCGTGTCATAGTTAGAGGGATACACTGAAATAGAGTTTCTTTGAAAATGATTGTTACAGATGTTCAATACGGGTTTTGACAACTGAAACTCCCACAAGCTGGTAATGGCATTGTTATAAATGCTACAGAGGGGCCGCTGCATCTACCACACTAATTTAAATCCTGTGCATAGTAGCATGTTTTCATGACTGAAGGCATCATTAGACTAAACTGTTCATTTTAGACTGGTCATTTCTGGGCTATAACATTAACATTAGCAAGATTTTGAGGAAGTCACTCTCTGTAAGGCATGGGCAGACTGTGAAGAGAAATCGGCCCTGGATTGTATATAGAAACCTGCACAAAAGTTGTTGAGCGGGTTTGCCCTTGTGGCACGTTCTGCATAATGGCAAAAGTCCCGGTTCTCCTGATGGCCAGGCCGCCCCTGTGCCATGGCCATTACTTTGACCGGCCATTCGGGAAATCTCCTGATTCTCCCGACGGCCAGTCCGACCCTGCTGTAAGGACTGAGGAAGGGTTGGTCAGCATTTGCAAATGACATAATGAAAACAGTCAATTAGTCAACTCATTTGAATAGTGTAGTGCTTTTCACAATACACATAATTTCAAAGCAGCTTTACAGAAAATCAATAATTAGATTTTTCATAAACATTTTTGTTTTTTAACAGACATGAGCTGCATCCAAATTCAAATAATGTCAGATTATGCACTGCATTTTAAGAAGAATGCACTTCTCTGCCATTAATAAAGTACATTCATTAGGTATGCAAGTGAGTAGTATGAATACAAACCTGGATATACTTCATATGGGAACGTGGCCATTGTCAGGTAACCAGAATATATGACGTAGTAACAACAATTGTGCAAATTATTTACTCTGGTTTTGATAAACAACCACAATTTAAAGATAAGGAACAACTTTCTTTGTATATATAGCACTTACAGTGGAAAAGAGCCATCCGACACACAGTTATCAGCCATTTCTTTTTTATTCAGTTTATTGAATCGGACATCTTCTCAGCTCTTGTGGGATAGAAAAGTGTCCATTGGTTACACACTTCCGAATCTCACCAGATGTAGTAGGTCATCCAGAAATTTCTCACTAACTGTTTAATGAATACTGAGGATTCGTAAATACTACTCATTTGACATACTGCTTTTATATAGTAGGGATGTATTCATATTTAGACAAAGGGACTTTAATATACATTGTAAACAAATTTAGCAATTTTCTGTGTACTTTATGTAGTGCAATTCATAAATTAGTCACATCAAATTAAACATGCTTTTATTTAAATAAAAATCATGCAAAGTCAGACCTGACTCTGCATACTAAAGTGACACTGGCCAAAAAAAAAATAAATAAATAAATCAAATATGTATATTATTTATTTCCACATATAAATGTGGCCCACTTTGGAAGCGAAAATGTCAGATTCAATATGATTTTGAATTATGAGTCCTGTCTGTGTTGCACATGAGGGGAAAAACATTCTGTACTGAGCTACATTCATCTGCAAATTGCCTAAATTACATTACCACGGCAGGTAACTATGAATGCGTGCTAAAGCACATTGTACTGTAAGCTTAGGCCTCACAAGTCAAGGACAACCTCTACAAAACGACATAAATGACATATTCATCAGATTACTAGATCAGGCCACTGCAGACAAGTCCCTAAAGAAGAGTAAAGTCATTGAGTGCAGCACAAATACAACTGTAGTGCAAATTATTGGGGGAAGCATGGACGTGAGGTCTTTTTTTAAAAGTTCCATATTAGGTCTAAATCCTAAAAGGGGTGAATTTTGAAAATGTTTGTAATAGCATATTTTAATAATACTCATTTGTTTAAGCTGTACTGTATGCAATATGTATGCTGTGCACAGTATGCAATATGTATTTTTACTCAGTTATGTCATACAATAGCATACAGTTTACAGTGACTACCTCTTTGAACGGAGTACTAGGAAATCAAACAAATAGAGCAGGCTACAGGCTGCCACAGTCACACAGTGCCCTAAACTGATGGCAAACGATAGGTGATAAAATGTATCTTTGAATTTTTGTCCTAACCAGCAATGACGAGTTAAGGTACATTCTATTGATTGATTGTTTTCTATTTTCAGCATCACGTGGGTAACTCAGTCCACAGTGAACTGGCACTGGTCCAAAAACGTTCCAAAAAATAAGGCTGTGCATAGAAATGCATAAATTCTTCGACTACAAACTCTTCAGACATATTTAGTAAGTTCTGTTCTCTGTTTTCAAGCAGATGTGTTGTGTTCTGATGTTTCTATTGCTGTGGAGGATCTGTTTTTAAATAAATACATGAGTTTTTGCTTGAACGGCCCAGTGTCACAAGGAAGCTGTGTGAAATATTGCTCTCGTGAGTCGTGCCTATCTTGAACGCGCACAAGAGATAATAACTGAGTGAACATTTTCACAAAATAATACATTCGATTTCAGTTTGTTTCTCACCAAACCTTATCGTATGCTTAACAATCATGAGTCTCAAGAAGTAATTTATTAGACTTCTGAATTATACTTTTGCATTCTTTTAAAGCTCGATGAGGTTTTCAGTATAAACTGCCATCGTATGACATCACTGTGAACTAATCCTTTAACACTTTCTTGACACATGATTTGATTGGACTGCATATTAACCATTTTATATTAATGAAATGAATGACTCAACTGCACTTGCTTAATTAAACGTGCAGTGTATTGAGGTCATGTGACATCAATGTAGCTTATTTCTGTTTGAAGCATTAATCATTGCATAATTCATACATTTCCCATTCTATATTTTCTAGGCAGTATACAGTATATACTGAGCAGTGCACAGTGCACTAGTATTCCATTACAGCATAGCCACTGGATAAGAAACTGATCAATGGGACAATATTGTTTGGGAATTGGTTGCTGTAAAGGTGGGTCTGTGAGCTTGACTGCCTTCATATTAACCTTCTTCTGTTGAGCTGTTTGCTGCTGTTGCTTGGCAACCAGCCACTTTTTTCAGAGGGATGTGTTTTGCGACCGTACAGACACAATGTTGCAAAAATGCAGTGATTATCTTAAACAATGGGTTGCGTCCATTTGTGCTAGGAACTATCATATTACAATTTAGGAAAATGATCAGTCATATGTCTAACCTGTACACTGCTCTGATTCTCTCTTCTTAAGTTTCTATGTGAGCTGTGTGCTGAGTTGAATCTCCTGCAGACTTTGATGCTGAGAGCAGCAGTTTGGGGCTGGACTCATGCATATGCACCACACCAGTGAACAGCAGAGAGAGGAGGAGAGAGAAAGTGTTGCATTCTAGAGTGGAGGAGAGATGAAGAGGTGAGAGGGTGATGCAGAGGAAGATAGATGGATGGATGGAAGGATAGGTAGCTGGGTAGACAGACAGACAGACAGTTAGATAGATAGATAGATAGATAGATAGATAGATAGATAGATAGATAGATAGATAGATAGATAGATAGATAGATAGATAGATAGCATAAGTAATGTATTCAATAATAAACCAGGAATAAATGTGGGAGATGCATAGTGTGTGAAAAAGGGGGCAAGAGAGAGAGAGTGAGTGAGGGAGGGAAGGAGAGATAGATAGAGCAAGAGAAAGCAAACTCTAGTAGTGTAATTGCCCACATAAATGTGTTATTCATGAGCGACAGATCAGATAGATTTAAACAATATTTCCATGCTTCAGTAAATTATAGAAGATAATGATCATGTATGATCTAGATATAGTCCATAGGAGAACTCTCCTTACATCTTTCTCAGCATTTCTCTGCTCGGTTCGTCTAAAGTAAAATCACAGTGGGACTTGGATATTTCATACCAGGGGCATAGCAGGTGGCTGCATTTACACCGTTATGCTTAGTGGCCGTGAAATAAAGGAAGACAGAGAAACGTTGAGAGACAGAGGTAAAGGAAAAACAGAAGCAAGACAGTGCCAACATCCAGCAAACAGGACAACTGTGCAAGGACCTGTTAGGCTATGAAGCAAAGAATTAAGAATAAATAAACTGAAGATAAGAAAGGAGGAGGTGGGAACCGGCTCGGCCTGACCTCCTCCTCGTCACATACAGTTTTTGGAAGAAAAGCTTAATTTGAATAGAAACTGAACATATTTATCCTACTCTACATAACACTGTGTCGTTTTGCCATAGCTAGCTGTCAGCTAGCTGTGCGCACTTCAGAGCCCCATTTATCTTTTCTATTCCTTAAAGAAGAGAGAGATAGTTTCTCTCCCTGAAATAGATCAGTATCTAAAACAAGTGGTTGGTGAAGTACAGTAAAATAGCTAATAAGCTGTGCTACGCAGGGACCCTGCTGTTAGGCTACATCAATAATCCACAAACATAAAAACAATATTCTTTGTGCTGCATGGTTGCACCTTACAAAAGTCTATAGAAAACTAACGCTTGTTTTATCAGAGGACGAGCTGTTACTGAAAGAAGAATAATGGGTAAGAGTAAGTATTTCTCTCTCAAACAGACATTAGTGATGTCTGATTAAGCGATTAGCTTAAATGAACGAGGCTTTCATAAATATTAGCCTCTTGGATCTGCCATGTTTGAATGCTAGCTGTTATTTTAGTCATGTTGTCCTATCAATGGTCCACATATTTATTCTTTATAATCATGTACTCTAAATGGAAATAAGCAATTATATTTTTGAAGCTAACGACACCAACATGTAGCTAGCAACATGCTGCTAGCAACAACTGTTCATCTTTTTACACCAAAAAGACTACAGAAAACAACTACTTGTTTTACCAGAGGACTGATGGGGAAAAGAGGGCATTTATATGCCAAACAGATTAAAGCAAGGTCTCATATAGCAATTAGCTAAAACCTAAAGGCAGCTTAGCTTTTAAAAATATTAGCCTCACAGATCTGGCATGTTTAAATGCAAATTTAAGTTTATTTTTTGTCAAATAATGCTATCAATGTCCCACTTGTTTAGTCTTTACAATCACTTACTCTAAAACTGAAATAAACATTCAAGCTAAACACGCTAAATCTCTACACTGCTTGATCACTGCATTTGATATGTAAAAATGTGACCTTACAAAAGACTACAGAAATCAAACTACTTGCTTTACCAGAGCATGTTCAGCTACTAAATTAAGTGAAGGGGAAGGCAGGTCATTTGTGTGTCAAACAGAAACAAGAAATTCAGCAATTAGCTAAAACCAAAGAGGCTGCATAGCTTTTGAAAATATTAGCCTCGCGGATCTCCTGTGTTTGAATGCAAATTTAAGCTTTTTTTCCCATCAAATAACAGCATCAATGGCCCACATTTTTTGTATTTATAATCACTAACTGTAAAGTAGAAATAAACAATCAAGCTAAATATATTAAATCTCGGCACTGCTCACCTGCAGCGGGTATAAAAACATTATAATGTGTAACATTATAACATTATAAACTCTTGTAACTTTGACCCTTCTCGTTCAGAGATCTGAGGTGACACTTACATTCGCAAATCTCCTCTTCCACTTCTCAGATACCAACACTGCAAACATTCATTGTTTCCCCTTAAAGTAGAATTTATAATGACATGATAAGCTTACACTTCAAAACGTGAAAAGCATGTTTTGGAACCAGAAAAGCTCAAAGCAAACATCCTCGAAAAGTGTGCGGCAGTGCGTGAATCATAATTCAGGGAGTCCACATTAGCTGGTGTCGAACGGCGGAAATTGTAAATGGCTGAAATAAAGACTGAAGTGAAATTAAGAACCTAATGAGGGTAATTTGTTTCTTCAAATAGGGCAGATTTGATGGAAGGTTGGAAGATGCCAGAAAAGAGAGCGTAGAGCATGGAGAGAGGGTGCTACGAACAGGGAAACAAGGTTAGGCAGTGGTAAGAAAACTGCGCTAACCTGCAAGGTCTATCGACTGCGCATTCTTCCCCAGAGTTCATTAATTAGTTAATTAGTCAGAGCAGATGGTTGTGGTGCACAAATCAGTGGCTCTGAAGGGCAGCTGGGTGGAGGCAGAGATGGAAGGTTAGTGTGGTTCAGATGCAGAGAAAACGTACCTATTCACATAGAAGGAAAATCACAACGTGAGCACTAACAGAGCTAGACTGCTGCAGTGCAGTGCCAGTGATGGAAAGAGTACAGATTTTCTTTTACTTAAGTAAAAGTACTGCTACTGAAGAAATAATTCACTTGAGTACAAGCAGAAGTACTGAGAAATAGTATGACTCAAGTAAGAGTAAATAAGTAGTTTGCCAAAAAACTAATCAAGTAATTACGTTACAAGTTATTTTAAGAAAATTATATTATATATAGTATATACTGTATGTTTCCATTTTTAGAACACAAAGACATTTTTTTTAAACTAATGCTTCCTTTCACCAAAGATGCTTTAAATTGATCAAAAATACTGCCATTACTCCATTTTTTCTTTACCCGTGATGGCAAACATATACAGTGCCACTTATTCCTTACAAAAGCATTCTAAAGTGCTAATTTGGTACTCAAGAAAATTGAAAATTGATGTCTCCTAAAATTCTATTTTCTCCTAAAGTCTATTATTTTTCGATAGATGAAGGCTTTTCCATGCATTACTGTTTTGAAAAAAGAATCTCTCACCAGGATAGAGAGGGAAGTGGATGGCCAGATGCACAACAAAAAGACAAATAAATCACAGTCTCGAGTCTGAGAAACAGACTCCTCACAGGTCTTCAACTAGCAGTTTCTAAATGCCAAAGACCTGCACTGCTGCAAGAGGATTCTTAGAAAACAGAAAATTTTAAGAATACAACAATTTAAAAAGAAATAGCCATTTGTAACATTATAAATGTCTCTAAATCATCTCAAAACTACATAATGTGCATTATGACTGAAACACATTCCTATTTCAGGTTTATTCTCATTCACGTATGCCCAAGTATTTTGGCTATTAAGTTAACATACTGCACAAAACTATTATAATGCAATATCATAGAGAAGGAAATTAAACTTCTATGATATTTCAGCAATTATCCAGATATGGAATGAGATTATTAAGCAAACTGTTATCAACTCCTACATGCCAACTGAATAAAATAAGTCAAGAATAAAAATTTCACTCAGTTTTTAGTGAAAGATATGATTGATTCAAACATTAAAAGTGGTAGTTCTGTATATGTATTATTGTATTACAGTTGTAATAATAAAGTCTTAATTAACATTATGGTTATTTAACATATTGAGATATTATTATTAAGTAAATTGTAGCATTTGGTTACATTATGTTTTGTGATTTTTCATACCCTCTTTATTTAACATCCATGCCTTCCACACTTTTGGCCTCTAGCGGGTGAGGCTTTTCAGACAGATAAACAGCAGCACATGGCAGGGAAGTACAGTACATTTTACATTTACATTTATTCATTTGGCAGGCACTTTTATCCAAAGCGACTTACAAAAGAGGAAAACATGAGCGAATAATCTTAAGGAGACAGTGGTACAAAAGTGCCATATTACAAAGTTTCACTAGCATCAGAATAGTTTTTCAGGTTTTTGTTAGTGACTAGTTAAGTGCTCTTGGAAAAGATGCATTAAAAGTTGTTTAAGTAAAGCACCGTGAGCGAGAGTGTTATCCACTAGGACAGATTATTTTTATCAAGAGGACCGAACGGTTACAGAATTTAACGCGGGAGTACAATACCAAACGGATGAGGATAGTTAGAAGCATAGAGCCCAAATGTGCGTGCGATGGTGTGGAAAAAAATTACGTTCAGTGAAAATTCAAAAGAAGATTGCAGTGAATGTAATTGTCACTATATCAGATATTATTAATAAAACATGGGAACTCTGGGAACATGGGAAAAATAAATTTTTTGTCCCCATATTTTGAATTTTGGGGATATTTTTGTTAATGTCGGTGGCATTTTTGCCCCAAGTCCCCATTCATTTCCGACACTATTCGACACATTGTATCTTTCTTAGGTATTTAAAACGTTTGTTTTAGACATATAGAAGCAAGTAAATAGATATCCCAACATATATTTCAAACTAAATTGTATTAATGTTTGACAGTTAAAACTTTGAACCAAACTCTGTCAGGACATATGCATAGGCAAGTTCAGTGACAATTTACATAATCTTTTTATGAGCACTACAAAAAAGAATGGCGAATAAATGCACATTTTCCTGTATCTTCTTTAAAGGTTTTTTTTTTAAGTCTGTAGTTTTGACTGCACCCAGCAGCTAAACAATTTGCATAAATAAATCTGATTGAATAAGACACATGAACTTACAAATGTGCTCACTCAAAAGTTGCTGCTTCATGTTTTGGAGAAGAGTGAAACTGAACTATTTCCAAACAAGCTCAAACACGTGTCCTCCTCCGGAACTAGACCACGTGGCAGTTTTATGTTGTATTTTGTTGAACAAAGTCTTAATGGTTGATAACCGAGTTCCCGCTTCATGAGGCATGTCTGCCACAATGACGAAAATGGACTTGTGACATTTTTAGAGGTCCTCACTGGTTAAAAAGGCTCATAATTAGGCCAAATAAAGTTTTGCTTTAAATCTACGATATTAACAGCTTTCTGTGAGGTTAGCTTTAAGGCAAGGGTTAGGGTTTAGAACAAGTATATTAAACAGGAGGTCCGCAAATTATTGTTTGATCCACCACTGGCACCAGATAATTAATCGCACACAAGTAATAGTGAGAGAGAGAAGCTTGTATTTAATGAAATATTTATTTAGTGTTAAATTTGTTTTGTTTTTGGCGATTCATATTCTTTGTGCATATCGCCACCTAATGGGCTGAAAGGAGAACTTACAGTACAAAAAGACTTAAATACTGATCTGTTTTTCACCAACACCTATCATATCACTTCTGAAGACATGGATTTAAACCCTGGAGTCTTATGGATTACTTTTATGCTACCTCTATATGCTTTTTGGACCTTCAAAGTTCTGGCCACATTCCAATTGTACTGTATGGACCTACAGAGCTGAGATATTCTTCTAAAAATCTTCATTTGTGTTCAGCAGAAGAAAGAAAGTCAAACACATCTGGGATGGCATGAGGGTGAGTAAACGATGAGAGAATCTTCCTTTTTGTGTAAACTACCACTTTAAGTTTAAAATCGCAGCTGATTTTACTTCCTGTTCATTCATCACACTGGAATGGAAGGTCAAGTCAAGCACACTGCATTTTGAGATACAGCATTGCACTCCGTAAGCTCTGCATACTGCACATTTGGGCAAATGTTGTAGGTCATCAGAGTATTCTGTGCAAACAGAATATTCACATATTGTGCACAGAATACATAATATATACTGCAGCAATGGCGAGAGTTGTATGGTAGCATGCTATTCTAAATAGAGTCAGAATGTGTCAAGAATTTCAGAACTAGCTTCAGAAACAGACACGAGAATGAAGGAGACTGAATGAAATCCTGCATGGGTCAGGACTCAAAAACAAATGAGGTGTGCATACTGCATTATCATAGGTTTGAATGAGTTCTCTGCTTCACTGCAGATTGAAAAAGGCACTTCTGATGGTTATTTTTAGCTTGTTCACATATCTCCCTTCTGTCTCTTTCACTCGTCTCTCCCTCCACCTCTCCCCCTTTTCTCTGGTCATTCTCCCTTTTATCTCTCTACATCCTCTTTTTCTTTGTTTAAAGGTGCAGAGGCATGTAGCTCACAGTTCTGTCAGGCTGGTGTGTGTGCGTGCGCACGAGCGTGTGTGTGTGTGTGTGTGAGAGAGAGAGAGAGAGAGAGAGAGAGAGAGAGAGAGAGAGAGAGAGTATGGGCGCAGGATAAAGGGTTCAGTTTTGTGCTAAACCTGCTTTTATGATGCGGAACGCTGTTTTTTTTTATTTATTTTTTTGCTTCCTTTGTGCATTTTGTTGCCTGTTTGAAAATGCTTCATCCAATCCAATTATCCAATGTGGCAGGAATGGCAAGACACACATGCACCACTGTAGAAAAACCTCTTTTAAAGCAGAATAGAAAGAAAGTGTGAGACAGGTAATTCAGTAAAGGGTTACTTTTATTCATCCGTGTATCAAACTTGCTCATCCGTGTTAATGATCTTTTTGCATTATTTCTCTCCGGGTTCTGAATTAATATACTATATGTGTGTTTTTTGTATTTAAGAATGTTTCTTAAGTGCACATTTTATACAACATGGGCTGTGTTTGGCATAGCATACTACAGTATAATACTACACTTAATGTTTGTACAGTATGCAGAATGTACTGCTAAATAATTTGTATTTCCAATGCCACTCACTGAATTACATATGCAGTGTAGTAAGGTCATTTTACACCAACGTAGGTTACTAAGTGTTTGAAAAGTTTATAAATTGTGTAATGTTTCACATATTTATTTATTATGTCATATTCAGTGAATACTATACAGTTTGTAGTAAACATTAGGCTAGTATTCCAATCCAAACGTTCACTACTGTATGTTCATAAGGGAATACTATCTTAGTATTAAATAAATACTTTGCAGTATACACTTTACACTGCTTACCACTATCAATGAATCAAACAGTAGTATGCTATAGTCTTGCCACATTATCTCATTATGTTGCATGTTTTATTCTTCAGTGCCATCCAGTTAGGGCTGGGCAATATGACGATATATGGTGCCAATCAACAGAGGTTTTGCTATATCGTCTATATCGAGATATGTAAATATCCATGTGCGTGGATTGTTCGTATATCTCTGTGGGTAGGGTTTCACGTCAGACTGAGAGTATTGAAGAGAGATGGGCAGGGTTTTCTGGCATTGAAAATTTTTATGAAATCCAGCAAATTAAATTACATTCATCTGGCATAAATATGCTTTTCATCTGACACATGCATCTGTGTTTCACGTGCTGTCTCTGGAGTACGCAAGTGATGGTGAGTCCATCCGGTTTCCTGATATTTGTGCTCCAGAGACAGGAGAGCATAGAGCAAGATCAATTGCGGTACTCAAAATCACTCTGCAGGCAACAAAACTTTAGTGACCCATTTGAATTCTTGAGATTGCTGTTTTTGTTTTTTTACCTTAAAGCACTATGGAGGAAGTCAAACATCACAAACAGCTAGACAGCCCAACATTCTAACCACCACTGATGATGAATACAGCTACAACACTGTCACAGCATACAAATGATCTAAATGTTGTATATCTCTTTTCTATTCACAACCAAGCCGATAAGAGAACAGCTAAAAAGGAGTCTTTTGATCAGTGTATAAATTAAACACACATGAGAACACAAACAGGCCAAAACTAGCCCAATTACAACTTTGACTGATCCGCTCAACTCTTCTCATTCACCACGAGAATGGTTTAAATACTTTCTTTCTCCATTCAGATTTTTTTTCTTCCCTTTTTCTCCCAATTTGGCATGCCGATTCCCAATGTGTTTTTTAAGTCCTCGCAGTCGCGCAGTGATTTGCCTCAATCCGGATGGCGGAGGACGAATCCCAGCTGCCTCCACGTCTGAGAATGTCAACCCGCACATCTTATCACGTGGCCTGTTGAGCGTGTTGCCACGGAGACATAACGCTTGTGGAGGCTTCACGCCATCCACCGCGGCATCCATGCTCAACTCACCACGTGCCCCACAGAGAACGAACCACATTATAGCGACCACGAGGGGGTTACCCCATGTGTCTCTACCCTCCCTTGCAACCAGGCCAATTTTGTTGCCTAGGAGACCTGGCTGGAATCACTCAGCATGCCCTGGGATTCAAACTGAAAACTAGTGAACTCCATGGGTGGTAGCCCAGGCCCCCTCCATTCAAATTTATATTCAATCTGTCACTCTTAAATGTAAACTAACCCTGATATTTTGCATTAATCATGCGTGCATGAAAAGAGGAAGTGGTCTTGGCACGAGCACGGGATGCTGTAAACCCATTTCTGTGTAGAAACACCCCAACCCAGCTCTCTCACACCATGCATAAAACCTTCAATACGAATCCTTTGCATAACATCTAAACTAAGCTTGAAGCAAAAGTGTCACTTTAGTGTGCTATAATATCATTAATAACAACTTGGAAATGTAGCCATAATTGAGCCTTTTTTTTTTTTTTTTACAGTTTAGTGCCACTGAAAGCGGGATATATGCTTTTACTTCTTCCAGATTGTGTTAATGTGATTCTTATATCCTTTGTAAAATAACTTTTCAATATCTTTAGATTGATGTAGAGCAGAACTTTGTTTCTAGAGTTTCAGCTATTTTGTCTTCCTTACTGAATTATTGTAATTTCTCTCACTAGATAAGGTCATTTTCTTATGTGTTCAGTTGAAGTAGAGCAGAACACCACATCTAGACACTAATGACCCTAAAATACTCAAAAACCTCAAAAATGTATATATCAATATTCCTCTAAAATCTCACTAATGGGTTCATATAATTCACATAATAGATAATACATTTAAATTTAAGACTTAATAGATATTACAGTTTCATTTTTTGTTAATGCATCATTTTCTATAAAGCTAAGCTCTAATTGATCATACAGCTGCTACAACTTTTTCTTTCTTTCTTTCTTTCTACTACAAACTTTTCTATGTCCTCAGTTCCTCAGGTTCCCAGACAAACACTCTCCCTTAAAGAACAAAAACAGAGTTGCCACTTTTCTGTGTATTTCAGTAAATACAGCATCACATTAATTTGTCAGCAACAAATTAAATCCTTGCATGTTTAACATTAAGGAAAGTCATTAAAGTGTCTTGTGACCGATCATCATTGACATCAACTTTATATCATTTCAGGATTTCAGCAAATAATTATTACATTTTTGGTCTGCTTCAACAAAATACGCAAAGCTACCATATGGCTTCAGAAGATTTGGAATATAGCTTCTAAGCAGAGGTTGTGCTAGAAAAAATATTTATACGTCATTCTGGTGGACTGATTTGTAAAATTTCCATCATGGTCTATTTTTATGCATCATATTTATTTTTATTTCAAAAGTACTAGGGCTACATATCATCCTTTACAATTTTATAATTGTATATACATGACAGTGGATATATGATAGATCTTTTTGACACCCAAAGCAAGTGTGTTGAAACCAAAGAGTTCTAGGTTGCAAGTTCAACCTGTCAATCAACAGATGCACTAAAACAAGATTTTTAAACTTAGCTGGTTGCATGCAGCTTTTAATGGAAATAACTGTTAGATTGAAAAATTTGAAAAAATGCATACTGTTCATACTGTACATGCACAAGAGTGGTCTGATCTCAGTATGCATTGGATCAGAAGCACACACATCTGAAGTTCAGTTTATAGTTCGAGCTGACACAAATGCTACAGTAACTCAGATAACACCTCTGTACAATTGTAATGAGCAGAATAGCATCTCAGAATCTACAATAGGTCAAACCTTGAGGCGGATGGGCCATGACAGCAGAAGACCATGACATGCCTTTTATTAGGACCATAGTGTTCCTATTGAAGTTCTCAGTGAGTGTAGTTTCTTGTTTCTTTTTTTATCTCTCAAAATGACGGACAGCATTTCGAATTATCCGTCAATGTTTCCAAAAATTGGTAAACAACGGAGAAGTTTCGGATAACGTAACCCCTGCGTCTTAGTCGTATAGACTACCTTTTGGTGCTCATTGGTCATTTTTGGAGCTGTGTAAATAATGACTTTTAATTAGATTTGTTTTCTTTTCTTTTTTCAGCTGGGTGTGATAAGAAGGTTGAGAAAGGAGACATAAAAAAAGATATTACACTTACCCAGAACGCCTAATCTGTAGTTCATCGTGACGACAATCACGTTTCCATAAGCAGCAAGAACGCTCGCATCAAACATATTTCCAGTTCCCTCCATGAACGAGCCACCATGGATAAACAACATCACAGGCTTCTTCCGACGATCTCTAATATCTGCGTAAAGTATAGGCATGGACAAAAAACATACAATCAAACCCAGAGAGGTTTAACACAATATACAATACTTCATAAATAATGCTTCAGATTCAATGTTAAATAAATAGCATTGATCTGTGATCTGCTTACAGTAGTTAATTAAATGATGAAAGCCTATATAGAAGCTAATGCAGGTTGTGTTCTTTTCTTCAATCAAATTGTTTTTTTTATTTCCAGTAAATATATTGGCAGCTATGTTTTTGCAGAACTTTACATTACATGATACAATGTTAATAAAACAGAAATATTTCAATAAAATATAATGAAATAAGATGGTCATGCAGGGACTTCTAGGAATTCCCAGTTAATGGTTTTCACAATATTGTCTTGTTAAGTATAATATAATTGTTTCACTGTATATGCTAAGGTTACCAATTCACTTTTTTTTCCTGTAGCATTAAAATTCTAAATTGTTTTACAATGTATGTCATAGTTTTACTTCCCCATTATATACAATGTAACATTATAGAGATAAAATTTAAATGGTAAGCAGGAATGAACAGTTATCTGTGTTGAATAAGGTAAAACAATAACATAAACGTATTACATTTTTTACTTGTCTATATATTTACCGTCTTGATGTCTCAATCCAAGTATGCATTCTTTAGGCCACGTCCACACTAATCCACTGAAGTTTGAAAACTCTGTTTTCAGTTTCCTAACGCCATCATTTTCCGAATCGTGTGGTTACGGAGAGTGTTTTTGAAAGTTTCTGCTTTTGGTGGAGGAAAACGCCAGTCCAGTGTGTGTGAGAGGTGTAAAGAGGTGTAGCAAAATCAATGTGTTTTCAAACGAAAATCTATCAGTGTGAATGTGGCCTTAGTTAGACACTACTGTATGTTCAGAACGGAATACGGAGTACTGCTTACTTAATGCTTCGCAGTATATACTGTTTACTACTTACTGTGTGAAACAGAATGTAATGATAGATTACATTTTAAAAAAAATTGTACATGACATCATCACTCCGTTGCATTAAATCCAATTTTGTGGGAAAAAAACTCATATCAAATAATCAACGGTCAAGAAAGTGATGTGTAAAATTGTATATCTTTCTGGTTCACTCTTTAAATTGAAGGAGAAGTGCATTGCAGAATACAGTTTCCATACATATCTGCACATTTTGGCAAAAGCAATACATCATCTAGGTGGTAAACAATGCATACAGAAAATGTGTACACTGTGCACAGTATACACTACAGAAATACTAGCATATAAGTATGCTATTCCGACCGTTGCCAGATTTACCATCTTTGAAACTCTGCTGACTCTCTGAAATCAATTGGCATGGTCTTTCTGGATTGGCTCATCAATTCTGCACTCTGCTGGCATGGTCTGTCTGTTTATCCTTTAAAAACTCTCTGATATTGTGATGCATCTCTATATCTGTTAGTACAGTCAGTGTTCATGTCTCTCTCGGTCAGCTTGGCTTTGACAGAGCTACATTTCTGACGTGCAGTTTCTCTGACTATATTAACGTCCCCTCTCTAAGTGAAGTACTAGTACCATCCGTACATTTTACAATCCCTTGTGTGCTTCATTGGTAGATCCTCTGTCCTTCGACCCACTTTAACCCCAACAACCCCCAGTTTTGTATATTCTCTCTCTTTTAGATTCACATCTATCCATTAGGTTTGTTGGTACAGTTTGTCCCTTTTTGCTTTCGCGCTCTGCAGTTTATATGGGCATGTGTTTTGCTTGCACATGCTTGTGTATATATACATGTGTTTTTGACACGCTTGAGAGAGTGTGTGGATTAATGTATATGGGCATGTGAGTGCACAAGGGCAGTCGGAGATATCCAGTTAGCCAATGCTTCTGTGGGGTGCAACCTCAGAAGATAATTCATATGAAAACCAGACCATGCAGAAACATAAATAACTACCACGACATCTGTTTACCCCTAGACAGAATGGGGGGTAACGAGATGGGGAAATCATAAAAAGGACAGTGAGACAGAGAGAGAGAGAAAGAGAGAGAGAGGAAGGGAGGAAGAGATCGACGAGTGAAAAGGAAATAGCACACAAAAGAGAATAAAATAAAAGTTACACAGACCAAGGTCCTTTCATGGACACATAAAATTACACACACTCACTCAAACACACACAGGCAGCTGTGATGCTGAGTCGCTATGGAAACTGCCTCATCTCTCTCTCTGTCTAATAGAAGCTCACCAGCACTGACTCACTCATGCCTGTTGCCACGGAAACAAATTCTACTCATGTATTTACACGCCCGCCTGCATCACCACCTGAATCTCGGTTTACAAACGCATTACAGCAACACACACACATCTTTGCACACATACATAAACACCTCTCTTAGACAAACACACCTCTTTATAAACACACAAACACACAATAAAATGTACACAGCTGTTCCTGAATCACGCACAAACACACACACGCACACACACAAACAAAACTACGACATCATCTGCTTAGACAGACCTATGTGCAATCACGCATGAACATGCTCACACACCAACACACACAAGTGCAAACTGACAACACTCTTGTGAATTTAACAACACATTTATGAACACATAGGGGATGACTCTCTCTCTTGAATACTGAGACTACTGATTTCCCTGTGGAAATGTAAACAAGTTCAATTATCCTAGTATTACCAAAGTATCTCTCTCACACACATACAGTAGACAGTGCAAGCCTAATATTAGACTCAATGTTTGGCACATGTTGTTTCATGTAGATGGGTTCTGTCCTAAAGTACCTAAAATGATAATTGGTACACCCTATTACAGTCTTGTGGACTTCATGGAAAAATGCGACAAACATCACAAGTGTGGAATATCCAAATTATGTGTGCCATTTGGGACACGGAAGCTCTCAGCCTTATGTCACAAAATGATGACTGTGGTGACATTTTTGCAAGATTATATTTATTCTACATATCATGGCAGTTCTGAGGTGAAATGTCCACTGAGTACTGCTAAAAGCGAGTTAAATGTTCTCCCAGTGAGATGAGGTTTTTAAGGTTAATGCTCTGTTGAGTTTTAAATCAACAAAACCTACCTCCATACCCTAAACCTTAAACATAAATCTAACCAACAGTGTCATAAAAGAAAATATGAGATGAAAAGCAACCAGGTCATTTTGTGGTGTTTCTATAACACTTGCAGCTCTCGTGTTAAATCTCTATCTTGTCAGGATTCGGCCCCCGGTCCTCTGCAAGTAAGTGTAATGCTCTATCAGTTGAGCTATGGCACACTTGAACAAGCTTGTAAAATCTAGTAAGTTGATTAAAGCAAACTTTAAAATGTATTGCATTACAAGTCAAGCACTATAGTAAAAGTGTTTTTATGTCATAATATAACATTGTGTGAGGCACAGGGTGAAAATGATTGTTTATGAAGTGATAATCTGTGGTTTTACTCATGATTTGAGCGAAAGTGAAAGTCGTTGTTGTTGCGCCTCTAGTGTTCATTTCACCAGGAAACTGCAGCAATGCGCACCATGTGCCACGTAAAAGTCCTTTGACAAAAATGTAGGTATAGTAGTTTGACTCTTTGAGACTGGACTGAACTCATGATAAACGTATTTTAAAATACTACACAATAAATAATACACAAATGTTAGTCATAAGCATAAAATCAGATGTTTTAGGGAATATTCTTATTTTCTTGTGTAATTTTCCTGCAGCGTCGAGGTATTTTTTGTGTGATGTATTCAAAAGGAAAACATAAATTCCAGAAATATCTTATCTGGGACAACCCTGCTTATGAATCCATGAGTATAATCTTTGTGTGTATGTGTGTTGAGAGAAACCCATGGAGAGAACGAGCAAGGAAAGAATGGGAAGACACAGGGAGAGAGGGAGATCATATGAGATACATTAGCCTCAATTAGGGATGGAAAGAGTCAGAATGAAAGAGAGAGAGAGAGAGAGAGAGAGAGAGAGAGAGCAGATCCTTTCAACACAGGCCTTAGTATCCCATTTGCTTCAAAACATCCTCAAAATACAAGAACGCTATTCTCTCTCTCTCTCTATACGATGCCACACCTCCCCCTCCCTCCTTCTCTTCATTCTCTCTGATCTCCTGCTTTTCTTTCGACTCTCCCCCTCTCCTCAACTCTTGTCTTCATCTTTGCCTCTCTGCTCTCTTGTTATGGGACTTCATTGTCTCTCTCTTTCTCTCTCTCTACTTCTATCCCTCACTTCTTGCTCCTGTCTCCCACCCACTCATCCTCTCTCTCTCTCTCCCTCTCTCACTTTCAAAGCTCCATGAATCTCATTTCATCATATACCCATCTTTATCACAACTGTTTTTTTTATCAATCTCTCCCCCTCCGTGCTCTCAAATTGGTGATCTGAGCATTCCCCTCTTCTCCTCTCTTTCATCTCTCCTCTCTGTCATTCTTTTTCTCTCTTCCGTTACTGCCTTGCATTTCCTTCTCGTCTTCTTTCCCGTGTTCGGAGACATAAAATTGGATTAGCTGGCTGTGTCTCTATTTAAACCTCTGCAATTAGAGATGCCTGGAATCCGAGAACTTGACACATCAAGCGTGTGTTAGCGTGAGCACTCCACATGCATGCATTTTATGGAAACTGCAGGCCTAAATTGAATTAGTCACTTAATGCGTTTTGATCTATCGAAAAGCTAATCAATATGAGTATGCACATTCCATTCATATTTGGCTTCATAAATGAGTCTCCACTCATCAGATCTGATCTACTATTCCTGTGCTTCATGAAATTATATCATATAAGACACAATGTGATAAGATTCCAGCATCAAGCCATTTTGTCTGTCCACACTGAAGGCAAAACAGCTGGAGACGAAGAAACAAATCAGAGCCAATCAGAAGAAATTTTGTGTTTAATGTATAGTAATGAGAAGCTAAATTTGGGACCAATGAGATTTCACAATGGGCAGGGCTAAAATGTAAATGAAGCGATAAACAAAATGTCCATCTCTTGTCGTCTTGTTTGTTTAGGACACGATGTTTACTTCTGTGATGAAGCTAATATGGGGTAGCGAAAAATAGGAGGTGGCTAAAATTACTAAAGTTTCTTTGCAGTACAAAAGGCAAAAGCTGTTTATGTGCTGCATTTTCTTTGGCCCTGTTTACACCTGGTATTACAATATGTCTCGGGTGATATGATCACATGTGGTCAGGTGACACACATTACTGTTTACAAATGGGGCCTGATGTATAAACGTTGCGTAAGCACAAAATGGGCATTGAAACGTGCGTAAGCAATTTCCCATGAACATATCAGCATTTATAAATAATAAACTTTTATAAATATTTGCGCACTGTCCGGACACTCTTGGCTGTGCGTACGCACTCTTTAACTGGTGTCTGTGAATTGCCGACTCCAGCTGGACAAATAATGAACTGACCAGACTGATTATAAACCCTGATTTTCATTTAGAATAAAAAGGTATGTAGATAAGCACTTGAAACAGAAGTAATCGTTATCAAGCCAATAGTCGCCTATATTATTTTTATGTAACTAACTGAAAAGGCATTCAAATATAAGCTGTAAAAGAGAAATATTGGTTTGGGATGCGCTGCGTTTGGAGAACTTTCCCATGTCATCATTGAGAAGGAACATACAGAGAAGGCCTAACTAGAAATGACAGTGAAGATTTCTTAATTTGACATATTTTCTGTTCTATTACAATCATGTACTGAGATAAGTACAGCCTTTGAATAAAGATTATCTGTAATGCGATGCGCACTTGACTCTGACTGACGTTAAATGGCTCGGTAAAACGGACAGAAGCTGTAAGACAGGCACTGCTGGCCACATTCAGTAGTCGAATGGACCATTGGAGAGACATGTCTAATCAGAAACAGTATTATACAGCTGCAAACAGGTACAGCAAAGCACATAAAATGTGCATTAAATGTGCTGCCTGCTCCACTTCACCCCGACCCTCATTGCAATGAAACCCCAATCTAGTTTAATAAAAATATTACGGAAAGTGCATTTGCCATTCAGCTGTTTTTTTGAATAAATAATACCAGTCAAATATAAAATCTTAGTAATGTGATGATATCAGCAATGCTGCACAAAGAATTTTAATAATTTTCCTTTTGTTTCCAGTAATAAATATTTTACATCTCAATATAAACACACTTAAAACTATTTCAAATGTTTTCTGAGAAGCTTAAATTTCATGTCTGCAAAGATAAAAACATTTTGCCAAGGGATATTTAAGATATATTCTTTGAAAACAAGTTCATATCTTAATAAATTATGTTTCTATAGGGTGCAGTAGCTAACCTTATATGTGGAATTTACAGTGTTATTTCTTATAATACAATTTCTCGTACCATTCTACACAGTAATCATGTGTCTGGATGTTGAAATGCATATGGCAATTGTATGCAGATGAGGATATGCATAGTAAAAACAGGCGTTGTACATTCTGTATATGGAATCCGATTTTTTTTGTGCGTACGCAAAATCTGACTTTTTTACTTATGCACACTTTTAGTAAGCAATCAAAGCAGTGTTTTATACATGAGGCCCCAGGTCACTTAAATGCGTTTCCTGTGACCACTTGTGTTCAGATTTGGAGGGGAGGGTCTCTGTTTAATGACAGCATACACAAATCACTTTGTCAGTCTGTTAATGCATGATAATAAAACGCAACAATGTCAGAAAAGACGAAGAAATTCCAAAAAAAGGTGTTTGTGTATGTATCCGCTTTTTAAAATGTTTCGATCGGATTGATTAAGTCACTCACAAATGGCAAAGTGAGTTTAACTGTTGTTTAAGCGCAACAGTTGATTGACAGATGAGAGCCGGTGCTTCATTGCTGCCGGGACACATACAGGACGGATTAGCATTTACACCTCAAATGTAGTGTAGTCACATGCGTTTTTGACCACATCATATTTGTTTTTTGTGATTCAGTCACAAAATGTTTTAGACTGCATTTACACCTGTATTTAGGGCTGACCACATGTGATCAGATCACCCGAAACGCATCCTAATACCAGGTGGAAACGGGGTCTTTGATGTCTTTAGGCTCCCAAACTCTTGTATGCCGACACAATAAAATTTGAGAGGAGAAAAGTTAATGTATGTGGCCTGAACATCGCTACATGTTTCAAGCCACATACCGTATTGTGATTGAATTGTAACCGAATAACTAAGAACACATTTGGAGGTGGTCAGGGATGGATTCTGATCACATTCGAAAAAGGTGTAAATGCGAATGCGTTAATGTTATCCACATACAACTACTGTATCTAAGTAATAATGTAATATACAAGTGGCGTTTTACTATTTTGCACAGGTA
This sequence comes from Xyrauchen texanus, assembly GCF_025860055.1. Lineage (NCBI taxonomy): Eukaryota > Metazoa > Chordata > Actinopteri > Cypriniformes > Catostomidae > Xyrauchen > Xyrauchen texanus. The sequence goes on from NC_068319.1 coordinate 18,861,623, forward strand.
AGTGCAACTTCTATCTGATCACACTGGAAACACATTGGAATGAAAGGTATAAATGCAATCCAGCTAAAGAATATCCAGATTCTATTAGATTTGAAACACATGTTAATGCCAGGTGTATAAGTACATAGGAAAAGCACAAACACAAAAACACAAATGTGCTCAGACATACAAACACACTGTAAACACAAACACACATACACAAATATAGCTTGTTTGTACTTCATCTGTCCTCTTATTTTTATTTAAATTGTGGGAGATTAAATTGATATTTTTAGTCATATATTGTGGGGCATATTAAGATATCATTTGTTTATATTTATAGACTATTAAGAATAACATTTAGACTGACACTTTTCTCTGAAAGTCTTTTACCCAGCCTTTTTAATTTAACAGACGTCCTTCAGTCTACATTAGCAAATGTACTGCAGTCTCAGCAGGATGCATTGTGGCCAATGAAATTGGCCTAAATCACAGGGGGCTGATGGGATATGTCGTTCATTGATTACTAGCTAATCCCTTTGCCATTAATCAAAAACAGCACAACTAACGAAATCTTAATAACTGTCGACAGGAGATTAATCCTAAAATACAAAGACGCTATGAAATGTAAGAATATATTGTTCAAGAACAGATTAGAAAATTACACATCACAAATACTGTAGATGAGTATTTGGTGTCTACATAACATATAAGTAATGTATAAATGTGTGTGTGTGTGTGTGTGTGTGTGTGTGTGTGTGTGTGTGTGTGTGTGTGTGTGTGCATGTGTGTGTGCGTGTGGCTAGTTGAGCTTAAAGCAAAATGCAAAAACATATAAGACAAAATAACCAAGAGAAATGATGGCACATATTACAACCGCCCCCCCCAAAAAGAGTCTGAAAAACAAGACAAAAAGGGAAAAACATGCAAGAAAAATACCTTCGTCCCTCGGCCTGTTCATTGAAGACTCATCGTGTTTTTTTGTGAGTGGACCTGGGGTTAAGACAAAAAGAGGGGGGAAAGAGAAAAGACAAAATTCAAAAAGATTTTACTGCGCTTAACAAAAAAAAAAGAGCAAAAAGTTCCAAAACAGCAAAACAAGAAAAATTACAAACTAGCAAGAGATTATGTGTCCCATTTTAAAAGAAGAATAAAAAAGAGCAGCCAAAACAAATGAGCAAAACAGATAAGAGGGGGGGAGAGAGAAAGATAGAGAGAGAAAGAGAGAGCGAGAAAGAGAGAGAGAGAGACTAAGATCTAAATAGCATAATACCATACTACTTTTCATTTTTATGGGGCCTTGTTGTCTTTTTTCTTCCTCTGTTTTGCCATTCACACTGCAATGCATTAAATTACAAATGTCCAGCCTTCATTCTTTGCGCTCCAAAAACGATGAGACACTTGGAAACAAAGTAGCAAAGCTACTCGAAGTGAAACAGCACTCAGGAGCCCCATGCCTTGATGTCCTGTGGGACGGTAACTCCCCCTCACAAGATTTCCCTTTTACTACCTTACAAAAATATGTGCTTATGTAAGAAAGCATCTACAAAAGACATTACTCTTTTATAAATGTACATGGCATCTGTTCTATGACCAATATTTGCATCTGATTTTGAAGTTTAATTCATGTTTAGTAATTTTTCCAACTGGAGAGCACTTTACAGCAAAAAACAAAAATGTGGTTGATTCCTTCTATTTCATGACATTCAATTTGCTCCAGTGCTCTTCAAAAGGAACAAATCACAATAAATCTGACCATCTTTACTACTGCAAAATAATAAATGATTATCACTTTCTATGAAGCCAATATTTATAATGCATTGTAAAGGCATTATAAATGTATTATAATACATTTGTAATGTCTCATAATGTGCCTTATAATATGTTATAACTTCTCTTGAATAATTTTAACCACACTTGTACTGCAATCATTCATAATTAAACAGAATATGATACATTATAACATGAACAACACATTTTATTTGCAGAAATGAGCATGTACTTTATATATATATATATATATATATATATATATATATATATATATATATATATATACACAGTGGAAAGAAAATGTATGTGAACCCTTTGGAACCCTTTCTTGTTTAATTGGTCATAAAATGTGATCTCATCTTCATAAAAGTCACAAGTAAAGACAAACCACAATGTGCTTAAGCTAATAACACACAAACAATTATAACCTTTCATGACTTTATTGAACACACCCACTTTAACATTCATAGTGCTGTGGAAAAAGTAAGTGAATCCTTGGATTTAATAACTGGCTGATCCTCCTTTGGCAGCAAAAACCTCAACCAAGCATTTGCGGTAGCTGCAGATTAGACCTGCACAATGTTCAGGAGTTTCGGACCATTCTTCCTTACAGAACTGCTTCAGCTCAGGCAGAGTCTTAGGATGTCTGGTGTGAATGGCTCACTTGAGGTCATTCCACAGAATCTCTGTTGGTTTAAGGTCTGAGCTCTGACTGGGCCACTTCAAAAAGTGGATTTTCTTTTTTTGAAGCCATTCTGTATTGGATTTACTTCAATGTTTAGGGTAACTGTCCTGCTGCATCACTGTAGGGTATCTTGATAAACTTGGGAATTTGTTTTTTACTCAATTATAGCAAGCAGTCCAGGCCCCAAAGCAGAAAAGCAGCCCCATATCATGATGCTCCCTACTCCGTACTTCACTGTCGAGATGATGTTTTCATGTTGGGATGCGGCGCCCTTTTTACACCATACGTAGAGCTGTGTGTTCTTCCCAAACAATTTAACTTTAGTTTCATCAATCCAAAAAACATTTACCCAGTGGCATTGTGGAGTGTTAAGGTTATCTTTGGCAAACTTCGGACATGCAGCAATATTTTTGTTGGAAAGCAGTAGTTTTTATTTTCTAAATATTACCTCATTGAGCATTCTGCAGTGTGCCCTTTCAGACATCTTGGCTGGATGGCCACTTCTAGGGAAAGTAGCCACAGTACTAAATTGTCACCATTTATAGACAAACTGTCTTTGTCTAACTGTGGACATATTAATATCTAAGCTTCGAGATAAATTTGTAACCCTTTTCAGCTTTTGATCGTAGGTCTTCTGAAATCTCTTTTTTTCGATGCATGGTCCACATTAGCAGATGCTTCTTGTGAATAGCACAGTCAAAATGCTTGATTGCTTTTTATATGTCAAAGTAGCTCTAACCCACACCTCCAATCTCATTTCATTTACTGAATGCCAGGTTTGCAGTCTATTTAGCTTTTGTTGATGTCATTAGCCTAAGGGTTCAATAGCCGCTATGAATATTAAATGGGATGTGTTCAATAAAGACAAGAAAGATTATCATTGTTTGTGTGTTATTAACTTAAGCATATTGTGTTTGTCTAAACTTGTGACTTTGATGAAGATGAGATCACATTGTATGACCAATTCATGCAGAAAACCAGTTAATTCCAAAGGGTTCACATACTTTTCTTTCCACTGAATATATATCATGTCATTAAATGTAGCTTTGGCAGCCACCAAAAAATGTTCAAAGAAAAAAACCTGACTATTAAAGTGATGTAAAGCATTTTAATTATCCATCAATGTTTAGAAAATTCTAAATATCCATCAAGTTCTCTATCCGACCATAGTCGAAACACATTTGACTGCAAAGTGTAAATGCAATCCAGCTAAAGAATATCCAGATACTATCTGGAAATAAAATGCATGTTAATGCAAGGTATAAATGGGGCCTAAGAAGCTTTTTTGAACAGGAGGATAACTTTGTCAATAATTTGTCCATAATTCATGGGAGTCCATGGGAGTTTACCATAGTTTAGTTTACATTTGTTTTCCTTGTCAGTGCTGTTTATAATGTCGAGGCTCTCTTGCAATTTGAGAGGTTTAACTTTCTCCATAGCACTGTACAGTAGAACATTCTCTGTAGAACTGAAATGGGTCACACAAGTTTTGTGGTCTCCGCTGCGACATCGAGTTAAGCCCCATTGACTTACACAAGTTCCGCTCTGCCCTATTCCAGAGCGGCTATCTGATCTCTGGAGCAAGCTGGTGTTTGTCCTGTACTGCATGCTCTACCCCACGCAAATGTTTGTGAAAGGCATATTTACTGGTTACAAAGCGCTGAACGCAAGATAAATACATTTAAATTTTGCTTCAGCTTCGGCTTGAGTCGCCTGACACTCACAAAATTTTCAATGCAGGAAAAACCCTGAAAACGGCAAGAAAGTGTGGAGTTAACACCACTGCTGATTTCTACCCGAATTTGGGGGGTGGGCAGGTGTTAATGTCACGCCTTGCTTGTAAATACCATGGAATATGAATATAGTAATCATTTAGTACCATGGTATATCTACTATGGTATTACCATCTGATACCATTACTGTACTATTTTGTAAGGACAAGTTACCACATTTATAAATTTGTGTATAAAACATGAAACATTTAGTACACATATACGTTTTATATTATTTACTTTCTATCCAGTATTAGCAGCTCATGCTAATGTTCAATTCGAATCACTCTCTCACTCTAAAACTCACTTCAATTAATTAATTTGTAGTCTATCAATTTATTATTAAGTTTTGTATAAACAAAATAATTCTACCACTGGCTCCCTCAGGACTGGAGCTGAGTGGATCTGGCGTAGCGAGACACATTAGCATCTGTCGCTAACTCAGGTTAAATGCTAAATGCTTGTGTGGCAACAGCTATAAATGGGTATTATCAGCATGACCCCCTCCCTCCCTCAGCACTGGTGGTGGGCCTGTAAGAGACAAGATAGGAATCGTCTTCATTTATTTACCGTTTATCTGCTACACAGGCTCTCTGCGCCAACAGACCACAAACACACTCAAACACACACATCCACAACTCAGTTTCTTAATGCTGTGAACATAATTCTCACCAAATCTGTCCAACATGTATACATATTCATATACAACATATCCAACTATATTGGCAAGCCAAAAGTATAATGTACACACTTCAAATTCTCATCACCTCATTCATTCTTTAAACACACCTATCGAAACAATATCAAAAACATAAGCGGACAGGCTAAAATACATATAATTGACCACATAAGCAATATTAGACTTTCAGTCATGATATTGTATTGAATATCAGCACAGCTGTGCCTTACCACCTAATCACAGCCATGCTAATATTGTATGATATTGCTTAAATATATTATATTGCCTATTCCAGCTCTCATTTTGTCAATGACAAGAACCACAGGTACAGATTATGAGTGTGTGTCTCACGTGTTCATCCGAGAAGTATCTCCTCCTGAATTGCACTTAAGTTTTGAGCCTTGATCAATGTAGACGTGATTTTCAATCTCAGGTCAGTTCTTCCAGTAAAGGGTGGAGAGCATGAGACAGGTTGATGGGAGTATGGCGTGAGCTTGTGTGTGTGTGTGATTAGGCCCCAGCCATGTCAGCACTTTATCGATGCTTTAAAGCATTTGGAGATCAAGCTTTCACAATTAAACTGGTTACTGCTTCCGTCTATATGGTCTACAGCCTCCATTAGGGCTCAGGCATTTCCCAGAAACCTAATCCTGCTGGCCTTTGAAGATGACGCACCAGCTTTAAAACTAAGGCCCAGAATTCCCCTCTAAGAGAAAGAGAAGATGGTGGAGATGCCATCTGTGTGAAAGGAGAGGAGATGTGTGGAGACCTGAAAGCATGATAATGAAAACCACAAACATCATGCCCATTCAAACCAAGTGGATTTTTAATGCATCTTCTAAAAATTATGTGTATCTTTGATAATCGGTGTTCGAAGAAGCTACTTTGTAACTGTAGCTTTCTAAATTACAGTACTAGCTCCTCATAACTTAAAGTAGTTAAACTACAATCAAGCTGCTCTTTTAACCCTTGTGTGACCTTCATTTTTGTTTTATTCATCATTTTAGCTGTGTTAATGCCAACGGCATACATTTTGCCAAGGTGTGTAATATTTGGGGAATTTTGATATATCAACCTCAGTTCCATAATACATCTATAATACACTGTGTACACAAAATTGTTATACTCAGGACCTTAAGGAAATAATGTCCCCATTAAAACCAATTAAAATGGCAATATATTATCCCAGCGCCATTAAAGCATAAAATCATGAATTCTATGATATTTTGCTTTTATTCTGGAGCCCTGGCTTAACAATAAAATGTTTAATATTTTCCACCATTTTTGACGCTGACCTTTTTGTCCTCTATGGTACTGAGATTATTTTGTTTGTTGTTAAATCTGACACTGCACAAAAAATAATAAAGCATCAAAATCCCAGACTGTGATAATCAAAAAATAAAAAAGGCTAAAAAAATAGTTGGCTACACTAAAAGATACTAACAAAAAGTAGCTAACTCCATAAAAGCTTTTTAAATAAATACATAAATAAAAAATTTATTAGGGCTGTCAATCAGTTACAATTAGTTAGATTTAAATAACAGTGGCTTTAGAAGTCAATGTATTTATTTCTATATAACTGAACATAAGCCTATCATTGGCCTACAGTCCACAGCAATCCATTTTGCATCTGAATATGTCAATCTGTCCGAGACAGATTTATTATAAGAGCTTTTCTAAAGGCAAAATATACACATGTGTCAGATGGACACTTCTGGACTGTCTCACTTTGGTTGCATCGCTACATAAACAGTGTTTTTAGGTTGCTGTGTCAAGTTAAACGTAGTTTAAAACTTAAAACACGATTTGAGATTCCTGCATTTGGAATTGCACTTCGTCTTGCTGGATTTTAACGCAATCACACGTCCATCCTCGGCATGTAACGCTTCACAAATTTAATGATACAATACAATACGATGCAGAAGCCCCGGGATTATAAAAATATAAAAACAGGGCAACTCACAATTTCTTTTTTGCTTAAACTTATTCAAGAATTTTAAATCATATTTTAAATCTTAAGTGACACAACATAAAGCAGAGCTCTATAATAATGTAACTTAACAAGACTTTTTTTTAACAGCAGATTGTTATGAGAAAACTCATAATTTTCATGTTTTTCCTGAGTTTGTCTACATTCAATTCATTTTAAATTGAATAGCACTTTCACAATGCACATCGTTTCAGAGCAGCTTTGTAGAAAATAATGCCTTAAAGCCTTAAAGCCCCCAGTGAGCAAGCTAAAGTTGACTGTGGCAAAGAAAGGAAAAAAACTCCTTTCAATAGTTAGTGGTGAAAAACAAAAACCTTGAGGGGAACCTGACCTCTTGCTGTTAATAGCAACTTGCTGCCGCTGTTTCTACCTCGCAAATCCACAGATGTCGGTGAATAAAACAACAGGTTTGATGTACTGTAGCACCGGAACATGACACTGTTGTTTGGCAAATTCAAACTACAGTACATGGCTTTGGCATTGGTATTCATGCTCTCAACTCACCTATGAAGAGTAGTTGTTCTGTTTTCCTGGAGACTCGCAGCTCTCAATATTGCTTGCTTGGTTTTAATGAGACTTATATATTTATTTATGTATCGTACAATACATATAATATTGAATCAAAAGTGTTCTATCATACGATGCAATACAACACAATAAAATATTTTCTTACACCCCTTGTCCATCCATCACTATTGTCAAGCAAATCTGTCAATAGTGTCGAGCAAGCACGATTTTGTTTTCTCTCTTTACAGCTGCATGTTGCTCAAACAGCTGGAGTTTCGCTTACTACCCCCCACTGAAAACAGGTGGTACTTCAAGCCTGAATTGCTACGATTGTAGGAATATTAAATTAGGAAAATTATTTTTTTAACACGTTATTTTATATATAATTAATCGAACTGTATTAATGTGTTACATTGAAGCTGTATTTTAAATATATAACAATCAGGTGATATATATTTAATTTGGGAGACATTCAAAAATTAGGGTGAATTTAAATTGAAACCCCCTTTTTTATATAACTGAGTAGAAATACAGTGATAAATTAGCAACAATTAAATAAATATTTCCCTTTAAAAAAGAAAAGAGGGATTTCTGGCAAATGCCCTTTAAGGCGGCGCAGGGGTTCAAGTGAATCACTTATGTGAACTACTAATTCACATGAACCACCTGAACGAACCGACTTACTAAAATGAATTAGTGTGCCCCATGCTAGATATAAAGGAATAGTTTATTTTACACAAAGTGTCGGAAAGAACTGATTAACTTAAATGATTTGTATTTAGGTGGTTCATTTGATTCCTCCCACGGCTCTATTACTGCATTTGCAATACAATGTAACTAGGGCTGGGACAACGCGTCAACGTCATCGATGACGTCGATGCAAAAAATACGTCGACGCAAAATATGCGCGTCGATTCGTCGGACCCAAAACAAAGATGGTGGCTCCTCAGACTATCAGAAGTGCAAGGCGGCATACAGTCGTTCCTCTAAAGTATGGGAATTCTTTAATTTAAAAGGAAACAATTCCGTGATATGTTGTCTTTGCAAAATGGAGATGGCCTTCCATTCTAGCACCAGCATCTGAAGAGGCGCCACCCGGGAGCAGCTGCAGATGACAGAGCACCGTAAGTTTTTTTTCAACTCCCCACTTTGCACTCGATGTTGGAGTAGGCTATAATACGTTGTCGACACCTAAAGTTTTCACTTATAGCTATTAATAATGCACTTATAGCTATGAATGTCGTGAAAAATACATAGAGGACACTGACAACGCGCTGACAGACAGGACCAAGCAGGTAACATTTAATAAAGTCTCAACTTTCAAATTTGGTCATTCAAAGAAAATTAAACCATAAATAGGCCTACTATTTTGTGGCTCTTTAATGTGTCGTGACAGATTGCCTCAGTTAAAGCTGCTCGTGAACCGATCATCTTTTCCTTGGTTAATTTATAGCATCAAACAGGCTAAACATGAATGTAGCCTACATCAGAAGGACTGTTGTTTTAACCGCGGAAAGACGTCAGTACAGTAGCCTACAATCCATTATTCAAATTCAAATCCACCGACGATAATCTTCTCTCTCCTGACTACTTTGTCGGACAAAAATGGCGTATTATGATTGATTGATCAGATCGCCAGTCAATCAAACTCCCGGCAAATGTTTTTTTTTAAACATTTTATACACCCCCACCCCCGATGAAACCGGTATTACCGGTGTTGTCACAAGTCGATTAATCGAATCGAAATCGAATCGGACTGGGAAAAAAATGAATCGTTAGATTAATCGATGCATCGAAAAAATAAATCGCTAGATTAATCGTTTAAAAAATAATCGTTTATCCCAGCCCTAAATGTAACACATGTGTTTTGTGATGCTATTGCTCGCTATTTGTTGGAAAATGTGGCTCATTACTGGAAAAGCTACAGTCATGTTACTGAAAAATAAAGTTGAATTTGTAGCGTCACAAGTTTATTAGTTACTCCCCAAGACTGTTCATAATGGTGTTAACTGTTGACAGCATTTTCACAATTATTGTAGGTAAAAAAAGTGTTTGTCTGTCGGAGCTGTGACACATAAGGTAGCACATTTGCCCCTGACAAATATAAGAGCTCGAAGGACCTGGGCTCGAATCTGGCCTAGGTCATGTCCCAATCCAGTTCCTTCCCCTCTCTCCCCCACTTTCTGTCTGCCTCTACTATAGTATACATGTAAATACAGTGTAATGCTACAAAAAATGCCCTTCAAAAAGCCCCTTCATCATGATACCCCTGTTGTAGACTTAAAATGGAGGGTGGGTTGAGTATTAGGTGGTACGATGGCTGTGACAGTCAGAAAGGAGAAAGCAGGTATCTGAGTGTGAAGCGTTACTCCAAATCTGAGAGACGGCAGCCCGTCTGAGTGAATGTTGAGCCGCTGAATGGTTTGTGCAGTACACAATTTCTTTCTGATGAGTGTGAGGAAGATTTTGTGTGAGACAGTGTGCACTGGTTTTTTTTTACAGCAAGGTGTGTCAGGAAACACGGCAGAATGCCATCCCAGTGTAACCAGCAGGTTTGTCATCGCTGACAGGCTTACCATGTAGAGATGTATTCAGTATATTCTATCTGTCTCTCTTTCTGCTTTTATTATCTCTTTGTCTATCTCTCGCTGTATGCACAGGGAGCAGACCTAGAAAAACAATCCATGAAAGCAATCTGCCTTAAAGGGATGATGTTATGTGCTCAACATATCTCTCCTCCTTTAAAGATTACAGACTTTAGACAACAGATAACAGATATATAACAGATTTCCTTCTGTTTTCGAATGACTCTATACATGTCACAATGCGTCAAGATTCCAGCGACAAGTAATTTGCATTTGTAACACTTTTGTTCTACCCCCTTCGTATGGGACTCAAACCGGCGTCTCCAGCATAGGAGGCGGGGGCGCTAACAAAGAGGCTAAAGGCTACAGCCTCTAGCTTCAGTCGCTAGAGCACCTCTTGAGGTCAGGAAAGTGAATTTTATACACATTGCACAGCTATCTATCAGCTGGCCACCATTACACTCACCCCCCTAAACCTCACTCCCATCCGGGTCAAGGCACGACTGTGACGCTCCTGTTCTACCTGCTCCGTACGGGATTCAAACTGCCGTCTCCGGCATGGGAGGCGGGTGCACTAACAAGTAGGCTAAAGGTTACAACCACTAGCGTCAGTCGCTAGTGCTCCTCTTGAGGTCAGGAAAGTGAGGTTTACACAATGCACAGCTATCTATCACATGTCCACACTGAAAGCGAACCTGCTGCCTACAAAAAGATATTTGATATTTAATGTACAGCTATATGGAGTGAGGTTTTGGACCAATAATGTAAAAAATGGTAATGGGAAAAATTATTTTAACCAGTCAACATTAAATGATTTATCAAATATTTATGTATACAATCAAGCCCGGCCCAACATTATTTACCACTTCACTCTGAAATACTTCACAGTACAGAAGGCAGATGCATTGCAAATGCCATTTCATGTTGTTTTTTTAAAGTCAACCAGGAAGGAGTTGAGCGCTGCCTCAAGTGACATGATGTAATGGCAGTTTTCTCAGTGAAATTTTTGAAAAGGGACAAAACCACTGTAATCGTCTCCAAGAGCTCTGAGTAAATGAGGCCATCAAGCACGTGCATTTGTGAGTGTGTGTGGACCTGTATGTCTTTGCCGTTTAGCACCTGTGGACTGAGTGAGAAGAGAACTGTCCATGTCTCCATGACATAAACCTTCAGTTACTGCTAGCAATCTCCCAGCTGCTCCCACTCAAACTAGTGTCATCTCCCTCTCTCTCCTGTCACGCTCTAACTGTCTCTTGCTCTCTCTCTCTCTCTCTCTCTCTCTCTCTGGTGCACTCTCTGTCTTCTGCATTATACTGTGCTCTGAAATATACTGTAGCTTTTAATAAAGCGCATGGATGATAAACACTTGTCGAATCAGTAATAAAAATGGAGGAACCTGGGTGTTTGGCAGAGGCAGAACTGTGGCAGAGGGCTAACATAGTCGGCTAGACTCAAACACAGCTGCTTTCCCACACAGAGCACAGCTGGATTTCAAAGATGTGTGTGTGCTCATCTATTTTACTTTGTTACTGTGAAAGAGGGCATGCTTTAATGGTGCTTTCAAAGGTAAGCATCACTATTGCTATTGCTCATATTTGAACAAACCCCTGATGCTCTGTTAAACTTCAGCCAGCAACTCATTGTGCTACAGACATGAATGATATCTCAAATTGTGCAGCTTGTTAATTAAAGATATGCTTTTATTTGAGATTAGATTTACAAATTTTGACTTGCAGATTATAAAAGAGGTTAAAAAATCCCAGAGTTACATTGAAAGAAAGACCCAAGCTATAGCTAGGGACCAGAATGTCCATGTAGAATCACTTTATTCTTGCTCAATTTTTGCCAAATAATTTTTAAGTGTCTTGTTTTACATATCTTACAATTTTGAACATTCTGCAGTGGAGAGTGTTGTTTTAGAAAGCACATGAGTGCTTACTGCATTAAATCATTTACTAGATGAACAATCTATAAATGTATGAATTAAACTCAGTCAGAATGTCGGAAGTTTATTTTCCACGCATCATTTTTACTATAACCATGTATATGATTACAGACAAATCATATAGAACAGTGTAAACGCTCACAGAAACATAAACTTCTCCTCTGTGTTGCCTGGACTCGACTAGCAGACTGAAGAGTGAGCTCCTGGCTTCTCATTTGCATGAAGTTAAACTTTTCTCAACTTTAGCATGTCGATCGCCACACCCACATTGAGTCGCCAGAGGTCGCTGTCGCTTGTGTCACCGGAAGTCGCCAGCTCTCATTGAAAATGAATCAGATTTAATAACTTTGTCGCTGGAAGTCGCTGCATGTGTGTATGGGGCTTAAGGAACCATGTAATATAATTTTGCAAAAATGTCGCCACAGTCACATAATTTTCATGAGATCAGGATGAGAATGTCAACGAGACGTGGAGGTGGGCTCTTTTGACTTAAGCTGGCAACCATCCAGAACACCCTAGCAACCACTTAGCAATACATTACAAAACACATAGTACACCTAAGCAACTCAAGATCAATGCCCTGGCAACCCCACAAAACACTTTTTAATCACTGTTGCAAATTTTGCATGGACAAGCACCACTCATTTTCTTCTGAAATGTAAAAAAATGTAGTTGCTGAAGTGCAGTTTGACAACAGCAAACAGCAATATTGCTAAAATGTTCTGCACTTACATGTAGGGGGGAAGTACATTTTGGGAATTAGAGAGAGAGAGAGAGAAAGAGAGACCATAATGTTGCATATGCCTGCAGGAGTTTGTCATGATCCATAGTATTGGTTACAACCCTTGGCCCAGTAAGGAATGACTATGTGTGTTTGTACATTATGTGTCAGCCTACATAATATTATTAAGATAATGTGGCTTTAAGCAAATATACTTTATGTGCCACTGATTGGGTTATTTGTGTGTATGTGTGTGTGTTGTGAATGCGATGCAGATGTTGTAGATGTTTTTGTCCAGCTGTCGTGCTCTGTGGGGAGGTCACAGCTCTAAAACCACCTCACACAACATAGCTGAGGCCAAACACATCAATATAACTGATATCTGATCTGCCCTGGGCTCGGGTTCAAAACGTTCCACTGACTAGACAAATACAAACACATTCGATGCTGTCACCCCTTATGAATGCACACACACACACACACACGACATTAAAAAAAGCTGAATTCAATGAGGCTTCATGTTGTGCTAAAAATGAACATAAATGACAGTAAATCATGCCTCTCTCATTTTCACTTTGTAAATGCAGCGTTCTCGATTAAGATGTGTTAAGCAGTATGTGTTCTACTCTTCTGAACAGCTGCTCTGTTGTGAAACTGTGTTTATTGGTGAACAGCATGCGATGAGTTCACAGTTCATCACAGCGGTGATGCTGACTGATCCACAGCTATCATAACAAATCATATCAATAAAACATATCAAATTTAATGGAAACGGAGGTTGCTCTTTCATAGCTCAGGAGACTTAATGGAGTTCTCAGACATGTTTTATTTAAGATTCAACTTTGTCTCATATTTCTCCTAAAAATGAGAAATACAGATAGAAAAAATAGACAGTTGTTGACATACTGTACAAGTATAGAGCTATAAAATGAATGTGAATAGTATAGTCCAGATAATTTGGTCTTGGTAGAATTTAATGGGAAATGTTTGAGGTCATATTGAAATTTTGGATGACTTGGATACTGGAAAATCTGAGCTACGTTTGAGACTTTGTTTTAGATTATAGAGTCTTCATGCTCAGGAGAAATATCTAAAAGGCAGGAAACTCAACTTTAGGCTCAATTTTGTCTCACTGCTGTCATTGAGAAACAATTTAGATACTAAAGAGATCTCATAATGAGGTTCTTAAGGCATGGTTTCAAATTGAAACCTTATTAATTAGACTAATAATTGTAGATCAAATATTTCCTTGACATTATTATAATCAGAAATCCATATGTCTATATGCAGTTGCTGTGTGAATTGGCTGTTTATTTGTATTCATTTACGATTTTAAATGAAGAGCACAGTTTATTTTCATTTCTGATATTTTATGTAGATATTTTGCATGCTGTGCTAATGTTTATAAAAAATAAAAAACCCCTCTGCAATATAGTGATATTAAAGATGCCTGAGTGGTTAAAAAGGGGCAGTGAAGAACATGATCAGTGTGTGTGTGTGCTGTACGTATGTGTGTGTCATGGCCGTGTCATCAATCAGGCACTTTATTGACTAAATATTGATCAGCGTGGGCCATAATTCAACAGCTCTATCACACTCATCCTTATAATCAGACTCACAGTGGCCCACACCAAAAACCCTTGCCTTCGTATTCATGGAAAAGTGCTGATCTTACATAGTTGTGCCAATTAAGAAGGGCATGAGAAGGAAATAGACATAGGAGTGTTTGCATCATATGAACACTCACACATACACACACACACACACACACACACACACACACACACACACACACACACACACACACACACACTCTCCCTTACTGTCTCTCCATTTCTTTCTCTCTCTATCTTTCGTTCCTCCGCAGAAGAATCCTGATCCAATTTTCACCCGATCAAGAGCTGCTGGAATGGCAGAAATAGCAGAATTTGTTGGAGGATTGTTCTTGCATCAAAACAGTTGACACCATAGTTCTTTTGCAGTGTCGAATAACTTATTTATTTATTTACGTTAGCAGCGCTAGTAACCAAATCTACATTTATATAGTGTTGCTAAGCTTCAAATGACTACTGAACTGTTGTTACCATACTCTTGTTTAGCTGTGCACCTTACTAATTGAATTAAAGATATTTTTTATTTGAGTGCTGCCTTGAATGAAGAGAAGAGAAAGTGGTACGTTCCAGTCTGCTCAACAAAACACAAGTGGAACTGAGAAAAGGCATCACCTTTGACTACAAACTTTTGTCTTTCCACATGGGAGGAGCAGCTACTTCACTTCAGGAAAAAAAGAAAATTGTGCGTAGCATTCACATTTCCAGTTAGCTGTTAATCACTTAGAATATCTAAACTTACTGTGGCTCATTTGTTTAATTAGTCTAATTTAAAAATCATAGGCAGATGGATCACCTTTATGTTCTAATGTAGGAGATAATCAGAGGTGCAATAGATGCTTGTCCAACGAAACATCTCTGATTAGATTCAATAACTTGTGTAAGTGAGAAGCAGAAGGGAGAGAGAGAAAGAGACATAAAATAATTACAGTTTGTTCGACTCCTTTGGCTGTAAACTAAACTTGCATCTTCTCCACTAACATGTCCAAAAGTCCCACACTAAACACCCACCAAATGCTAAACTTAAGGAGCCAATTCCAGATCCATTAAATCCCTCACAAACCTGTGAATGATTCTCAATACACTCATTATGTAGGAATCCCCGTCAGTGATTGTGATGGTGGATGGTTCTCTGAAAAGACTCACCGGCAATGCAGCGGCACTAGGCACACATAAAAACTGGACGCGGTGAGTGTGGAGAGCATATACACCTCTATAACATTGGCAGATGTTTTACTCAGTGCTGTGGAGGCAATGTTTCCCCAGATGGTGGTGACCAAATGGGATTTGTATGTGTGTTTTGTGTCTCATCTTTACACTGCGAAGATGGCACAGAATTTGCATCTGAAGTGGCAGTCATGCCACAAATGTATTTACACAGGAATCACAATCATGTGCAACAATAGCTCTCTGAAAACTGAGTGAGCTGCTTTCCTAGACAGCATTGTATAGCATCATAAGCACACTTCCAATACAAAATTCTAAGGTAGCATGCATCCTTTGCAGTGAAAAAAATCACAAAGTCTATTGCGCCAAATGGAAAAAAAATAAGAGAAAAATTTGATCAATTATAAATATACTTATATTTCATTCAAATTGAAAAGTACATCCCAATCTAATTCAAACTGACTATTTTTTGGTTTATTGTGGTCTATTGCAAAGTCACGAAGTCAACACCTTGGTTTATTCTCACACCTAGCCGACAGAAACAAGACGTGCACTGGTTGTCATGACAACAGAAAATTTAATCTGGCTCTGATATGGCATTTCATTTTGATACAAGGGATTGAGGCAGGTCAGAGCTGGCATATTTTAAATACACATTGTGTCTTCTTTATGCAGCAGTGTTGGGAAAATATAGCTTCCCAAACTACAAGCCACTCATAACTTGGAAGTTAAACTACAGTCAAGCTACTTGTGCGCAGACTAGGGCTGTGAATCACAACAAAGAGGCCACAATACAATACGTAAAAAAAAAGCAAATGACTTCTTATGGCCCTTTTTTCTTTTTAAGCTTTTTGTGCTACCCTTAATATAGCTATAAATATTCTGGATCAAACATAAAGCATTTCACAATTCTACACACTATTCTTGTATTCAAGTTAAGAGTTTATTTTCATATCATGAAACTAATTAGTACATTTAATATTCATATAACCCATATTTTAGACCAGTGTTTCCCAACCTTTCCCCATAATACTCCCACAGCACCATCAGTAAGGCTAACCTTTCATCGACACAAAACCACAGATGTGTACTAAAGGCTAAATTAAGTTTATATATTTATATATACTGTGGCAAAAACGCCCTTGTAATTGTCACGAATGTAAGGCAATGAAGGCAGACGAAGGTTGAGGATCCAAATGCAGCTTACTTTATTGTTCACAAAAACAAAGGAAAACCCTCAGTGGGGAAATAAACAGAGAACTCGGGCAGGGAACACAGACCAGGGTAACAGCATTCACAAACATTCAACGACAGACAAGGACTGAACCAAAAACCAGGATATAAATACAAAAACATGGGACAAACAGGCCAATGAACAAACAGAACACAAACTAGATGACAAGGTGATTTACAGAAACCAAAAGGCAAATTAACAAGGGCAGGTGAAAACAATGACAGGGAACACGAACGCTAACAAGGAGACTATGGAGTTAAACAAGGGACAAAAGTGAAAACTAAGGAGTGCAAAAGTGACAAAAATGGCAAACAAAAGGGCAACAGTGAAACAAGACAAGGTATACATAACAGAGCCCCCCCCTCAAAGGATCGGATTCCAGACGATCCTAAAGAAAAAAAACCAAGGACAAAAGCTCACAAAAAACAAAATGAGGGCACCAGGGGCAGACGGGCAGACCAGGGGGGCACAAGATCAAGAGGGCAGTCCAAGGGGCACAGAGGGCAGGCAGGAAGTCCAAGGGGGCAACGAGTGGCAGACAGGCAGTCCAGGGGGGCAAAGATTGGCAGACAGGCAGTCCAAGGAGGCCGAGAGGACAGGCAAGCAGTCTATGGGGGCACAAAGGGACAGGTTTAGGGGGCCAGGGAGGTATCGACCGGGCAGGGACAGGTTTAGATGGCCTGGGAGATGGCTGTGAGCCAAGGGCCGGTTCAGGGGACCTGGGACGTGGCCACAGGATAGAGGCCGGTTTTGGTGGCCTAGGAGATGGCCATGGGGCAAGGACCGGTTCAGGAGGTCTGGGAGGTCTGGGAGCTGGCCTCAGGGCAAGGACAGGTTCAGGAGGCTTGGGGCCTGGCCGCAGG
Organism: Xyrauchen texanus; assembly: GCF_025860055.1. NCBI lineage: Eukaryota > Metazoa > Chordata > Actinopteri > Cypriniformes > Catostomidae > Xyrauchen > Xyrauchen texanus. The sequence goes on from NC_068319.1 coordinate 18,879,133, forward strand.
GCAAGGACAGGTGCAGGAAGTCTGGGAGCTGACCTCAGGGCAAGGACGGGCTCAGGTGGCCTGGGAGCTGGCCACATTGCAAGGATAGGTTCAGGAGGCCTGGGAGCTGGCCACAGGGCAGGGACAGGTTCAGGAGGCCTGGGAGTTGACCACGGGATGTGGGTAGGCTTGGGGGTCCTGGGTGGTGGCCGCAGGATAGGGGCCGATAGGGTGCCGCGTGAGGCGGAGCCAAGGAGGCCTTCGGAGGCGGATCCATAGAAGACTTGGGAGGCGGCGTAGGCAGGACCGTGGGGGGCTTAGGAGGCAGAGCCCTGGTAGGCTCGAGAAGCTTGAGGGGCGGAGCCATAGAAGACTCGAGAGACTTGGGAGGCGGAGCCCTGGAGGGCTCGAGAGTCGAGAGACGGAGCCCTGGAAGACTCGAGACTTGAGAGGCGGAGCCCTAGGAGGCTTGAGAGGTGGAGCTCTGGAAAACTCGGGAAGCTCGGAGGACAGAGCTCTAGGAAGCTCAGGAGGCGGAGCTCTGGAAAGCTCGGAAGGCAGAGTACTTGGAAGCTCGGAAGGCGGAGCTCTGGAAAGCTCGGAAGGCAGAGTACTAGGAAGCTCGGAAGGCGGAGCTCTGGAAAGCTCGGAAGGCAGAGTACTAGGAAGCTTGGAAGGCGGGGCACTGGGAAGCTCGGAAGGCTCGGAAGGCGGGCACTGGGAAGCTCGGAAGGCGGGCACTGGGAAGCTCGGAAGGCGGGGCACTGGGAAGCTCGGAAGGGCACTGGAAGCTCGAAGGGCACTGGGAAGCTCGGAAGGCGGGCACTGGGAAGCTCGAAGGCGGGCACTGGGAAGCTCGAGGGACAGCTCGAAGGCGCACTGGCGCTGGCCTTTGGACGGTCGTGGCTACTGGCGCTAGCTCTTGGACGGTCGTGGCTATTGGCACTTGGACGGTCGAGGCTACAGGCGCTGGCTCAGGGACGGTCGAGGCTACAGGCGCTGGCTCAGGGATGGTCGAGGCTACAGGCGCTGGCTCAGGGACGGTCGAGGCTACAGGCGCTGGCTGGGTTACCGTGGTATGCGCCGGCTTGGGTTCGCTGGGTGCTGAGGGCAGAGCCAAGAGGGGTTTAGGGCACGGGGCTGCGGCAGGCGGAGGCTGGAGAGCAGAGACCTTTCCCCTTCTCCTCTTCCTCCGCGAAGAGGCTGGGACGCTGTTCCTGGTCAGCGTGGCTTCAGGTTCGCTGGCCGTGGCTGGCAAGGGCTCCGGCTCGCTGACGGTGACATGCGTGGGCTCTGGCTCGCAGACCGGGGCAGGCGTGGGCGCAGGCTCGCTCACCGTGACATGCATAGGCTCTGGCTCGCTCACCGTGACATGCGTGGGCTCTGGCTCGCAGACCGGGGCAGGCGTGGGCTCTGGCTCGCAGACCGGGGCAGGCGTAACAGGGAGAGCCTGGGACGGCTGAAGAGTCTCCACAGTAGGTGGGGAGGTAGGGTCCTTCCCAGCATGGCCCACAGTGAACGGGGAGCCGCACAACAATAAGGTCAACTCCAGGAAGTCGCGGAGAGTCCAGCCGCGTGATGCCAGCGGCAGCCGCTCCTTCATCCAGCCACTCAGGTTTTCCCTGAAGAAGACCACAAGGGAGGTGTCCGGGAAGTCCGCAACAGCCGCAAGACCAAGGAAGTCACGGACGTGGGCCTCAATCGGACGGTCCTCTTGCCTCAGGCAGAGCAGGTGGTATCTGGCACGTAAGACCGCTGGATCCATGGTGGTCTGTTGTTCTGTCACGAATGTAAGGCAATGAAGGCAGACGAAGGTTGAGGATCCAAATGCAGCTTACTTTATTGTTCACAAAAACACAAAGGAAAACCCTCAGTGGGGAAATAAACCTAAATAGAGAACTCGGGCAGGGAACACAGACCCAGGGTAACAGCATTCACAAACATTCAACGACAGACAAGGACTGAACCAAAAACCAGGATATAAATACAAAAACATGGGACAAAGGGGCCAATGAACAAACAGAACACAAACTAGATGACAAGGTGATTAACAGAAACCAAAGGCAAATTAACAAGGGCAGGTGAAAACAATGACAGGGAACACGAACGCTAACAAGGAGACTATGGAGTTAAACAAGGGACAAAAGTGAAAACTAAGGAGTGCAAAAGTGACAAAAATGGCAAACAATAGGGCAACAGTGAAATAGGGTTGTGCCGATGGACGATATCATCGTCCATCGTGATGGCTGACCAACATCACGATGTAGAGCCACCATCGTGATGCCACGCCCCCTTTTGCGAGTCTTGCTAGTGTGACTCACTAATCCTAGTCTCTTCTATAGTTAACCTAAAAACTTTGCAGGGATTGCTCTGTAAATTAAATTGAAAATATAGCTAATGCATATATGCTATTTTAAATACTGTAGTTTATGCCAGAGACGTGACGTGTTAGTCTGTGAAAATACCGTGTCAGGCAGGCTACACAAATATTGATCTTGACATTGTTAGCTTCTTGTCTTTTTTTTACATGTCTTACACTGTACATTAGATTAAAATATTTTATTTTAAGCCTTTATTAATTAATTATTAGTAGTTGTAGTGTCTCAGAACATCTTGCTCATTGTCACATAGCTCTTGTATACACTGAAGCGGCAGTTTAAGATAAACCCAGACCAGCGAACGTCAAATAACTTTTGTCTGGTTAATATTTTTAAAGAAAAATTTCCTTGGCCATAAATCCATAATGTCAAATCAAATGAAAGAAACAAGGTGAATATGAATAACACACATTTATTAAAACATAGAACAACAACAAATAAAGAACAGGAAAACGGGAACAACACTCAGACTGAAACTCGGCATTAACATTTCACTTATAATTAGCAGCACATTAAATTCAGCACAGGCTACAAAATAAATTATGTTATTGAAATATTGTAAAGTGGTCATATGAACTACACAAATGAACGTTTAAAAAATAATATGCAAAATCGAATAGCTCCGCAACGGATGGCGAAAAATGCGTAAAGAAGTCTACTATCTTTCACCATAGACCATGTTTAAACCGCTGTGCTGATGGAGTACTGGTAGCACATATGCACAGATATTTCCGTGCTAATCTTGCAATGAACGGAAACATTTTGTCGTCCTCTTCCCCATCAATGGCCATTTCCTGCAGGTACATGGTCATTTCTGCCTCGACCTTTTGCTCATCAGTAAGCGTGGCTGTGGCTGCTCTCTTCGCAAGAAGGCTGCCCAAAGACGGCTTTTTTTCTTAGGCGCAATATATTAAAAAGCCCGGATGAGTAGGCTACTAATTAGTTGGGCTAGTAAAATAACGAAATTATAGTTTTTCAGTAGAAAAAAATATCTATGTAAAGAGATATATTAAAATAAAAAGTGCTTAAAAGTGCACAACTCTTCTTAAGTGGAAGAAATATTTTTCCCCCTTACGTGCAACCTATTGGAAAGCGCGGATGAGTCAGTTGGGATAGTAAAATAACGAAATTAGAGTTTTTAAGTGGAAAATAGTATTTATGTAAAGAGATATATTAAAATAAAAAGTGCACAACCCTTCTTAAGTGAAAGCTAAAAAAAAATGCTTCACGTGTCGTGCAACCTACTGATAAAGCGCCGACGAGTCATTAGTTGGGTTAGTAAAATAACGAAATTATAATTTGTCATATAATTTTTGAAAATTATATGAAATTATATACCGTGTCGTGTCGTGCAACCTACTGATAAAGCGCCGACGAGTCATTAGTTGGGTTAGTAAAATAACGAAATTATAATTTGTCATATAATTTTGAAAATTATATGAAATTATATACCACCCCACCCCGCCGACGATATCATCGTCCATCGCGATGTTTTACTGTCAACATCGTCAACTGCCAATTTAGGGGACATCGCCCAACCCTACAGTGAAACAAGACAAGGTATACATAACAGTAATTAATTATTTGTATTATTACTATTATTATTATTTGTAACATCTGATATAGTTCAGAATATGCAATTATATTCCTAGTTATGGAGTGGTGGTGGCGTAGTGGACTAAAGCACATCACTGGTAATCTGAAGGTCGCTGGTTCGATCCCCACAGCCACCACCATTGTGTCCTTGAGCAAGACACTTAATCCAGGTTGCTCCGGGGGGATTGTCCCTGTAATAAGTGCACTGTAAGTCGCTTTGGATAAAAGCGCCTGCCAAATGCATAAATGTAAATGTAGTTATACATATTGTGGCATAAAATATAAGTTGATGTTGGCATCAATCTTGAGAATTTGATTTAATGAATAAAATAAATAAATAAATACAAATCTCTCATAAAGGTAAAAAAATACCCTTGAGAATCAATTCCAGGGGCAAATATAGCCCATTAATACAAAAGTTAATTACTGACACTGATATACAGTATACTGTATATATATATATATATCCTGGTTAATATATTCCCCTGGATGGGAATCACTGTTTTAGACCACATTCATAAATACACAGCAAGAGTCACAGATAATAGGCAGTGTAAAATATGCTGAGATAGGCTGAGATGGTCTAAGATAATTTACAGTGCTCACATAAAACAAAACTGTTTTCAGACCACTGACACAGACCCAGACCAGTTTACACCTGGTATTAAGATGCATCTCAGGTGATCCGATTACATGTGGTCAGGTGACACATTGCCACCACATTGGCTGGCAGATGAGCAAAATTGCCTGCCACTGTGCAAAAGTACCCGCATTTGGCGGGTGTTAATTTCATACCCTGGTAAAGGGTTAAAGAAGCACATTTTGCAGGCTTTATCTTTAACAGATTTACGGGTAGATGCAGGTTTGTCATATTACTGAAGTACTTTAGTTTTGCAGGATTTACATTACACGTGAGTCATGTCTAACTCTCGACTGCCGGGTTACTGATGCAGCTGAAAGAGCATCAGAAAGGAAAATGTGAAGGATGATAGGAGAGGTAACGTGTCCAAGTAAAATCAGCTACTTACTGGGGTACCTCAGGGCTCAATCCTTGGACAACGTCCCTTCTCTATTTACACAACATCACTAGGACCCATTATTCAAGCACATGGGTTCTCTTAGCACTGCAACGTTGATGACACACAGTTCTACTTGTCTTTCCAGCCTAATGACCCCATGGTGACGGCTCGAATCTCAGCCTGTTTGGCAGACATCTCGGCCTGGATGAAGGATCATCCCCTGCAACTCAACCTAGCGAAAATGTAGCTCCTCATCTTTCCAGCCAAAGATGTTGAGCACAACATCTCTGTTCATCTGGGTTCATCTACTATAACACCTTCCAGAACAGTCAGAAATCTAAGGGTAATCATTGAAAAACAACTCAATTTCACAGGTAAAATCTCAAAGACAGCACAATCATGTAGATTTACACTGTACAACATCAGAAAAATAAGACCCTTCCTCTCTAAACATGCCACACATCTCCTTTTTCAGTCACTTGCCATAACTAGACTGGATTACTGCAATGCTCTAATTGTAGGCCTTCCTGCATACACAATTAAGCCTCTGCAAATGATCCAGAATGCAGCAGCATGTCTGGTCTTCAAGGAACCGAAGAGAGAGAACGTTACACCACTCCTTTACACTAGCTGTCGACTGCTGCATGTATCAAGTTCAAGCCTCTGATGCTGGCATACAGAACAGTCACTGGATCTGCTCCAGCATAAAATCATTCTTGCAAAGCTACGTTCCCGCCAGAAGCATGCGGTCAGCTAATGAGTGGCACCTTGTTTTATCAACACAAAGAGGCACAAAATCATTTTCCCAGACTTTTGGCTTCATTGTTCTTTCCAACTCCATCCTTGAAGCAGACTCACTCACTGAAGACTTGTCTTCAAAAACAACTAAAGGCATACAGTATCTTTTCCATGAGCACTGCGCATTCACAACATTAAAACCACCTGGCTAATATTGTGTAGCTCCCCCCCGTGCAAAATAAGGAGACACGTGGAAGTTGTGCTTTCAAAGGGAGATCAGCTCTTTACTCCCAAAAGTGATAACAGATACAGCAATGCTACACAACATGTGCGGTACAACACAACATGTGTTGCGGATGAGAGTGCCCTTAGGTGTCAGAGAGGAATTGGATACGAGGATGAGGAGCCAATATACTGTATGTACAATTTTCATAAACAGCAGCAAGTTATTGACTTTTTCCTTCTCTCTCTGATTGTAAGTTTTACAGTTCTCTGCAACAATCATCCCACCACTTTGTTTTTTATTTAACTTTCATTTGTTTGCTTGCTAATTTATCTGTTCGTTCAATATTATTATTATTATTGTTATAATTATTATTATTATTATTAGCCTTTTTGGTTAAAAATATTATTAAAATAAAATTTATTTATACTGATATTAAATGAGAATAAAGTGTAGCTAAATTTTATCCAGTGTAATTTCACATTTGTCCTGCAGGTGTCTGCATAAGTCTGTGTGCTTAAGATGTTCTTAACGCTTTAGGAGTACTCCAGAGCACTCATTAAACTATGAGTATTTTCAAGTACTACTTAAATTAAGATGCTTTTGGGAAATGGGCCCATAGACTAAGATGAATTGTAAGATGTATTCTATGATCTACTTAAGCTTACGATGGTTTTATGAAACGAGGCCCAGAGCGATTATTTTGAGTTACCGTAGACTTCGTCAGTTAGAACCAGTCTAGCCATTCTCTGTTGATGTCTCTAATCATGTCCTTCGGATGAGAATTTAAACTGAGGTCCTGACTTTCTGTGGTCATTAAGTATCCCAGGACACTTCTCGAAAAGAGTAGGGGTGTAACCTTGGTGTCCTGGACAAATTCCAGACTGGCAATTCTCTGTTGACCTCTCTCATCATGTCCTTCGGATGAGACTTTAAACCGAGGTCATATCATTCTGTGGTCATTAAAAATCCCAGGATACTTCTCGAAAAGAGTAGGGGTGTAACCTTGGTGTCCTGGCCAAATTCACCCCATTGGCCCTTATCAGTCATGGCTTCCTAATAATCTGCTCAATCTATAGTTTTTGTTTTTGGCACCATGCGGAGTAAATTCTAGAGACTGTTGTGCATGAAAAACCCAGGAGATCAGCAGTTACAGAAATACTCAAACCAGCCAGTCTGGCATCATCTGTGGACAGAAATGCCTTGATAATGAAAGAAGTCAACAGAGAATGGCCAGACTGGTTCAAACTGACAAGTCTACGTTAACTCAAATTCCCACTCTGTACAATTGTGGTGAGAAGAATAACATCTCAGTATGCTATTCTGAGATGTGGGTTGATGCCGTTTTGGTGGTACGAGGGGGACCTACACAAAATTAAGCAGGTGGTCTTAATGTTGTGGCATATATATATATATATATATAATGCAAAAACTTTTAATACTACTGTCTCCTTAAGATGAAGGTTTACACATGAACTGAATTATCTAACTCCAATCTATAGCAATTACTGAATATACTGTATATCTACAAATTAAGGAAGATATATTTATTATTTCACTATAATGGACAAACATGTTAACACACTCAGCGTACACAGAGTAGTTATAAAGCAAAAGTGCTATTAGTATTAGACCTCCTGTGTATATGGTTTTATCGTTAAAGAGCTTTCATCTCTGGAACAAACACACTCGCACACATTGCCTGCCACATTCCCCCGAATATGACAACCCATTCTAAGAGCTGGCACAGTAAGACATTACCCAGCAGTCTCCACACAACCCATTTACAAACTGCAGTGAGGCCCATTTATCAGTGACTTTTGCACATGCTCAGATTGTTGCCCATGCATTTTTATAACAATCACAGTCTGGAGCATGTTAAATATCTCATACATTTGCAGGAGTTCTTACTCTCTTTAGCTCTTTAAAACAACTGTTTAGTATGCACTAATGCATATAATCTAAGTCAACCCTGCATGTGATCAGGAGCAACAGATTGTGTTGTAAAAAAAAGTGAAGGATCCCCAGGCTAACTGGAGAACAGGTTAAATTAAAAGGGTCTATTTTGGAGGTGTAATGGTTGCAGAATCCTTTCACTTAAGCTCTATTAAATCTCTCTCTCACATTTCTACAGTAAGCCTTGGAGAAGGACAGAGTCACACAAGATGGATACAGGTGATTAGTTTCCAATCACTCACCAGAAACAGATGGTAGCTCAGCTCAGGATGGTGAGCATGCCAATGTGTGTTTGTGAGTAAAGAAAATATATTTGAGACTTTCCCTGCTGAAAGTCCAGTATTGCTGGTCACCAGTATATCTTGTGTAGTGAGTCAGACTTCCTTTTTCAAGCAGCTTCCCTAGAAAGATCATGCTGGTTGTGCAGCATTTTTTTTGCAGGTAAAAAGAACAGTTATACTAGTACACCATCTAGACCAGCACCAAATCATCCTGAACTAGCATGGACATTCATGCTGGTCATTTTAGCAGGGTTTCAATTGAGCAAGAATGAATGTGAATGAACATAAAGGCATCAAGATGAATGCATGTTTCTATTTCTGTGCAAAACTTACCATCCTCTGTGGGAACATAGACGTTGAGGTAAAGGCAGTCTTCACTCTGGTTTTGTACATATGCTGCAGCTGCATCCAGGTTGTCAGTGAACCATACAGGGAGCATGATCTCTGGCAGCACACCTTGGATGTTTTGGGGGCAAACGGGTGCAAACTGGGTAGCATTACGGATCTCCTGCCAGGAGCCTGGTGCCTCCGGGGGCTGGAATCGCCTTTCGCCCACTGGCGGAGTGGCGTAAGGGACGCCCAAGTACTGCTCCACTGGGCCCAAAATCTCATTGTTCAGCTCTTTGCGAACGCCCCGGAGCTTACCGTAGCCTGTGGTGACCATTGGGTGCTTTGCAGCGATGAGGTCTGCCCGCTGGCATGATGAGAGCGCCAAACGCAGCGCCAAGCCCAGCAGCCACACAAGGCAAGTGTCAGATATGCGGCGTGGGCAGGAAGGGGCCAAATCCCGCCTTGATCGTGCCACACCCACCGATGACATGCTTCGGATGCGGTAAATGCTGCCCCAGCAATGAGTGACAGATATGAAACAGACGAGGGGGAAAGAGTGTCTAGGCCACACAGAAGTTGGAGTATAGTAAGGAAATGTGAGGGATCTGCAGAGGAGATGGCGTGTTGGTCCTCACTGAATGTTGAGGACCTTCATGCTGATGTTACGGTAACATGCGTTCTATTGCGATCTGCTCATTAGTTCCCTGCAGAGAGATAGAGAGAGAGAGAAAGACATTAACTGCTGACAGCAAAACATGCACAGCAACACTATTAAACACAATAAATGGTAATTACAGTATTGCCTCAGGTTTAAACATCATATCACCCACCAACATGTGAAACATGAATCTAATTAAATAGCATTTGTTCCACTGTGCATAATCTTTCTCTTAATGTTTGTTTAATATATTGGGAGTAAATATGTATTCCCTCTACTCCTGAGGTCTTGAGGTATTCTCTAAGGCGCATAATTACAGATGCATATCTGGACCATTGTTTGTTCTCTCCAGCATGCTGTCACATCAAGAGAGGTGTGCCACAGTGACACGCGTTCGCGCTTGGACACCAGGAGGTGTGAAATACTGAGTGTTCTGCTTAATTGACTCCCTCGGAGGAGATGACAGCACTAAGTGTGTTCATTTTAAGTTCCTCCCAATGCACTGTTGCTCTCAATTCTTGGTTCCTGCCTCCCCTCCATTCCACTTGACATAGCTGTGCTAGTTTCAATCTTGCTAGAGTAGATGTGGGCATTTGGGCATAATAACTGTCTGCCTCTGACAGTCTATGACACAATCACCCCTCGCCCACTCTACGCTGAACTAAAGACATACAGCTACAGGCAGGAATTAACCACATGACATAATGATCTACGAAAAAACACTCAAGTGAAAGACTAGCGTTTTCCGCCATTTTGGCGCAAAGACACATTATGAATGGGGAATGGCTGTACAGAGACAGGCGAATGTATAATTGACTTTATTATGAGACACATTTTGTGATTAATTCCACAATCAAGCAGAGAGATGGGAATCAGTAATTCAGGAGTGATGACGTCTTTGGGATTGGCCCCGGGATCTACTGATAGAATTACAAATATATGCAAATATACAGTGAACAGCACGTTTTTGTGCTTAAATATGAATGCATGCTAGAGGCATCGTAATGAATAGTATGTCAAATCAGAATCTAAACATAGACACTCCATGCAGTATGCAACTGCAGTAAAATGCAGGCAAATTACTTCACAGTGAAAGAGATTGAATGTATTTATGCTCATACTAATTTAAAGGGGTCATATAATGGTACATGCACTTTTTCAAGTTGAGTGTACTGAAATGTGTGTTGGCTGTGTCTGTACACAACCATCCTATTATGATAAAAATCCATCCAGTGTTTTTGTTTTAATCTCCTTATATATTTTCCCCTGCCTCAAATCGAGCCGTTCGACCGTGTGACGTCACACGGTCGGACGCCCCTCCCAGGATTGTTGATTGACAGCAGTGTTTCAACACAGACCCGCCCTCGCTCGTGAGCGAGCTGTCAATCATAGTCCGTCATCATTGTTGATACACTGGAGCAGAATGGTGCCTAAGCGATTGTGGTGTTCTGTTCTTCGGTGTAATAACGAACACAGCAGTCATTTTGATGTTCCTAAATCTGAACCGCTGAAGACGCAGTGGCTGAGTTTTGTTTATGATGGGAATATTCCCCACGAGCAACGTCAATGCGTTCATGTTTGCGCGAATCATTTTTCACCAGACTGCTTTATAAACGAGGGTCAGTATAAAGCTAGTTTTGCTAAGAAGCTGCTGCTCTTTGCAAATTGCTTGCACGCTTCACAATGAATGTGGCTAATGTTTACACTCGGTATATTACGGCATGTTTTCCATAACGTTACGACGTTCTCAATATCATTCATAATCCCACGTTTATAATGAACAACGCGTTATGGTTATTGTGTTATTAAAAACTGTGTACGGAGGGGCGGAGTGACCAAAGCTCATTATCATTTAAAGTCATATGCACTGAAACGGCGTGCTGAAAGCAGAGCTGTTTTTGAGCAGGTAGAATTAGTGTTTTCTTAAAATACTAATGAGAATTTTTAATGAAAGTATATTACAAAGTTTTCATTTAGACCCTAAAGATTCATATTAACTTGTACAAAAATGGCATTATATGACCCCTTTAAATAATGAGTACGCCCATGCAGAATCTGCACAGTTATTTTTTTAAATTTTCTGCAATGTTTGTGGGGAGAAATTTGACGAATGATGTGTCATGAACATAAATATAGTAAAAAGTATTATTAAAAAAAACGATAGCTTAAAGCCACTATAAAATAACTATAAACCCACACCTGTAAGCACACATTTTATCCACAGATTTCCTGACAAACCACTAGGCGCCACCATGATAATTCTGATTGCTGCTGGACTGTTTTCTGGTTCTAGTCTTCATAAGAGGCAATGTAAAAATGACTGAAACGAGCATTCCGGATTGAGGACAAAAACCATTGTGCAGTTGTTGGCTGTCATTAACTCATAGTTAATGTTATATTTAACTAACTTTGGGCCATAGCTTCATGCCATTTATCCACTCCTTAAACTTTCATGGGTGAGGCACTGTCAAAAGACATTCATTGTGACTGTAATGTATCATAACTATGGAGCCACATGCTTTTTTTTCTTTCTTTTTAAATTGTTTTTATTTTGACAAATGTAATATGCTAAAAAATTACATTATTCGTTAAGAACAAATGCCGATTTGAGTGAAAACACTGGAGAAAAATGTGGATATTAATGCAGCAAACTCTTATAGCTAGGATAGTTATCTATATTACTTGGTGGAAGAATTGTTCTTTCTGACTACTTTAAATGATAAATATAACTGTTTATTGAACATTGGTGTCTTCTAATGTTTCTTATTGCCATTGCTGTCATTTTAGAAAAACAATATTCCACTCAAGGCTTCGAATCATGCCTAAGAAGTTGCCAAAGTTCAAGTTTGGTGAACTCTAAACCGTGAATTCATACGATGAGAGGACGTGTGACCAAAGACCGAAACGTCACACGGACTCTTGGCTCAATACAAAGTATACATATTTTAAAGCAGTGTGTTTTATTGTTGCAGGAAAGTGAGTAGACAATATATTACATTTTTTTTTATATAATATTATTTGTTACTTGTGATGTATTATTTACTTACCCCAGAAGTCCTCCCGTGTGACATCATATCCTGGTTCGCTTTGTTGTACGAACAAATTTGTGTGCTCAAAGCCTAGTGTGAACGCCCCTTAACACATCTACCATTAATACAACATAAACCGGCATAAACACTGGTTAAAAGGGCGGAACCTTTGTTATGTGTCCATCCGGAGTCATTACACTATTGCAAAGACCATAAATACACACAACAGATGTGTCAGTGATCAAATGATGTAGAAAAGACCTCTTGATGCTATTTGTTGAACAAAATAAGCCTGGATGTGACGTTTGACAGAAATAAAGCATTTTTCAACCTCTGTAAAGCACATTTTACCACAGAAACACGGCAAGTCTTAACTATCATCAAAATGCAGAATTATATGTTTTTGTCTGCAAGCGCTTTTCATGTGGAGTTCAAAGCGGTGCTGATGCCCTGATGGCAATCAAGAACACAGCTTCACTATTGCTGTAACAAAGCGTAGAGCCATAGTCTAATGGCAGATTGTGGAGGATAAGAGTTTAAGCGATATAATGCCCATTGCAATGAATATGCAACCTATGTGGGTATTCTTTCAATTAGACAAACTCTCACCTAGATTTTTGGAAATGATTAATGGTACTTGAATTGGTGCTATTTCATTGCATTTCTATCTTTATACTGTGGAAGGCTTTGTTAATTGGAAAATGTTAATTAAGCATTATATTGCTACATATTGTTTTATTCTTTCTTAAGAAGGAAATAAGTATTTTTGGAATCAAATTTCAGCTCTTTCAAAATGCCATTAATTGCAATTAACTATTTCAAATGCCATTAATTGCAATTAACTATGAAAAATTATGTGTCTAATTGCAATTAAACTTATTAATAGACTGAAAGCACTATTCTTATTGCACACTTGTAGCATGGAGCACTGAAAAGTAACTAAAAGGGTTACAAAGTAACTACAAAACCAAAAAAATTCCTTGTATGCATAAAAAACTTACTTGGCAATAAACCTTTTTCTGATTCTGATTCTGATTACTCGTGGTAAAATCTCTGTAACGCACAGACTAGAGTGCCGTATTAATTTAATCAGAGCTGACAGTACTACCTTCTTATTAGAAGCTGAATGCATGATCTAATTTTAACAAAAGATTTTGATCAATGAACATTGATTTGATCAATGAATGATGTGTGATCGAATTCTATGAAAATCTGTGGAATTCTGCAGGCACGTGTTGCAATAGGGTAAAAACAAGTCAAATCAATGTTCATTGATCGATATATTTGGTTACTATTAGATCTTTGGTTAATATTAGATCATGCTTTCAGCTTCCAATAAGAATATAGTACTATCATCTCTGATTAAAGTAATACGCCACTGGAGTCTGTGTGTTACAGTGATTTTACCACGAGTAAGGGGTTTTAGTAGTGCTTTCAGTCTATTAAAAATTTTAGTCGCAATGAATCAAATAATTTTTCAGCGCAATTACTAGCTGCATGTTTTTCAAAGAGATGGAGAGTCAGAAGGAGTTTTAAGGAAATATTTTTTTTTTGACTGCCATCAGACAAAAGTCATGAAAACTTAGAAAAGATGTAGGCAGACTTCTCAAGAACAGATGTGTGTGGGATTTTTGAGTGTTGTGAGAGTAGTCTGGACACCATGAGGGCTGTAAAACTGCTTTAAAGTGACAATTGGAGTCCCACATGCAATGATCAGGATCTACATTGACAAAATCAAGAAGGAAGCAATTCCCGCCTCACAGGACCTGAACAAAATGCTGTGTTCTGCTGATCAAAGCCTGGAGACTTTATAGAGAAGTAAATGTATGCTAAAGTAAATGTGTGCACAGCTACCAAGAACACACAGGCAATATGAACAGCTGAGGATATGCTATGTACATTTGCACAACCAAAACAGAAATCATCTCAGTGAATCATCTGGTCAGCATCCTCACAGGAGATGAAAGATTCTACAAAGAAATCAGGAGTTGAGAGCAAAGACAGATTCATCTAGTGTCTGCTGCTCCTCATGCACTCTGCATTTCCATGGTAACACAAGCTAAAGCACAGCTAATCAACCTACCAGCGCCAGATCAGGACAAAAAACAAAAACAAAACAAAAACACCTGGAGTAGAAAATCACTTACTGCAGGAGAACATGACTAAGTAAAAGGTACAGAAACAAGCAAAAACATCTCGGTTACTGTCGTAACCTCCGTTCCCTGATGGAGATAATGAGATATTGTGTCGATGTAGTGACACTAGTGGTCTCTCTTGAGAGCCTCAGATAACTCTTATCTTTGAGGAAAGGCCAATGAGAATTGGCGAACATAATTTGCATGCCACTCCCCCGGACATACGGGTATAAAAGGAGGGCACTGTGTATCTGTTCAGACTGGTTTTAGCTGAGGAGCTTTTCAGCGGCTAGTACAGTGTTGTGGCAAGAGGGACAAAATGCCTGGTTCCCTTCATTAGGGAATGGAGGTTATGACAGTAACCGAGACGTTCCCCTTCTGTCATTCACTCGACATTGTGTTGATGTAGTGACACTAGGGGTCCCTATCTAAAAATACCAAAATACTGAAGCTTGTTATGTCGACTGCTTATGCAGGTGCAACCAAGCTGCTGCATGCAAAAATAGCAGGTGCATCAGACTGTAGGTAACCTTCCCCAAGGCCCCAAAACACGTCATATAGTTGACCTGACTGCACACCTCTGTGGGTCTTCAGATCAGGAAGAACACCAATTTGCAAATAAGCGCCACTTTAGGGCATAAAGCTTCCTCGTAGAGGGAGCTCTGGCTTGAGTGATCCGTGTCTAAGATGACTGGTGGTAGACCGCTTAGATCTTCCGTATCCCGTTCAAGGGCCAGACGTGGACGTTCCAGAAGTCTGGACATGGATGCCAAAGGGTGCCCCGTACCTGAGAAAGAAGGTCCTTCCTCAGGGGAATCTGCCAGGGTGGTGCTGTCACGAGGAATTTGAGATCCGAGAACCAAGTCTGAGTGGGCCAGTAAGGGGCCACAAGAGTGACATGTTCCTCGTACTTCCTGACCTTTCACAGGACTTGAGCAAGTCGGTTCACAGGGGGAAATGTGTACTTGCGCAGCCCCCGGGGCCAGCTCGTCCTAGCCGAGGCGGGCTTCCATCAGCGTGTACCAGAGCGGGCAGTGAGTTGATTCTCGGGAGGAAAACAGGTCTACCTGTGCTCTGCTGAAACGACCCCAAATCAGCTGGACCACCTGAGGGTGGAGTCTCCACTCTCTACTAAGCATTACATGCCATGAAATCACATACGCTGTGGTGTTGAGGTTGCCCGGGACATGAGTGGTGCTCAGCGACCTCAGCTGCTGCTGACTCCAAAGGAGGAGATGTGACATGCGATGAGAGCGAACGCTACAAAGAGTGGATCAACACATGCTAGCCGGGGATTAGTGGCATGAATCAGCACAACTCTAGGTAGTTGATGTGCCAACCCAGCCGCGGCCCTATTCAGGAGCCAGCGGCTGCGTGTCCATTGCACACAGCGCCCCAGCCCGACTGGGAGGCGTCTGTAGTAACTACGACACATCTGAACACCTGCTGTAGGGGGACTCTTGCCTGTAGAAAACAGGGGTCTGTCCAAGGGGTCTGAATAAGTGACAGCAGGAAGGGGTGAGCGTCCCACGGTATGTGCTGTGGCGCAATGCCCAACTCAGACTCGAGTCTGAAGCCCGTGCTGAAACCCTAGTGGCGCAACAGTCTCTGAGGATGCTATATGCCCAAGGAGCCTCTGAAATTGTTTCAGTGGAACCGTTGTTCCCAGTCTGAATGTACTCGGGCAGTTCAGCACCGACTGTGTGCGCTAACTTTTGAGGCATCCTGTCATTGAGACAGAGTCTAACTCCATGCCAAGAAAAGAAATGTTCTGAACCGGGGAGAACTATTCCCAGTTGACCCAAAGCCCTAAACGGCTGAGGTGCCTGAGCACCAGGTCCCTGTGAGCACAGAGCAAATGTTGAGAATGTGCTAGGCTTAGCCAGTCATCAAGGTAGCTGAGTATGCAAATGCCCACTTCCCTTAACGTGTCAAAAGCTGCCTCTGTGACTTTTGTGAAGATGCGAGGGGACAGGGACAGACCGAATGGGAGGGCTGTGAGTGGCACCCCGAACCCAGGAACCAGTCATCTACCAGTGGCCCGGGCAAGCATAGCAGACAGACTGGGCCACCAAGACACTATCTGATGCAGTGGCGAATCTGTCATCCAGCTCAGGGATCCAGACATAAGACTGGCCGTAAGGCGAGCTTGTCTCATCTCGGGACCAGACAGGGGCAGGTGAGCCTGCTATGGAATGGGTGGTCCACGGAGATTTACCCGGCAACCGTGCCCGTTAAATTCCCAAAATCGCCTCCAGCACCAGCCCTATACCCGAGGGTAGAAGACACAATGCAGGGGCGGATAGAGTGGCTTTCGCCTAGAAGAAGGAAAGCCACGACCACAACGTTGCCATGGTCATGTTCTCGCAGTGAGAACATGAACCATCCACAAACACTGCCTCGTTGTGATCTCTGGCCACACACGTGAGGCAGCGCCCGTGGCCGTTAGAAGCAGAGAGGTAACGACCGCATCCAGGAATGACACAAAATGGAAGGGCATCTTGAGAAAGATGCGTCTTTAAAAAGACGTTCAATGTCAATGTGTGTACTCTTTTAGATGGGAACTGACAGTTGCTACAACACTGGGTGTAAACACCAGAAAAGAGACAGTTGACATGTTTGCTTCATTCCCACGACTCTAGGGTTGGGAATAAAGAACCAGCTGAGTTCCTTTTTTTTTTAAATACAGGAAACAAATGGTTTTCATAAAAAAGAAAAAAACATTCCATCAATTGTTCTTGAATTTGTGTATTCTATGCAAATGTTTAAGGAACAACATATTAATTTAGTCTGACAGTGTTTCCTGCATCACTATTCGGCAGCAGCATTGCGACTCAAAATTTCTAAAAGAATGGTTAACTGGAATCATTAAGTGGAACAGGAATCAAAACAAGAATCGTTAATTTCCTTCTGACTCCCTCAACAAACCAAAATACAAAGCTCACAACCACATGTTCCCATTAATAACTCTGAATCTTAGATGAAAGATTGCAATACAGAAGACACATTCAAGTCTTATATTGTCGGATTTAGGATCAAAGACATCTAAGACTTGTCATGCATGATTGCAGCTCAACACACTGAAAGATAAAGTGAAGGGCTTACAGATGTGGTTAAGTGCAGAAAAACAAGCATTTCAAATCAAGAATCCCAATGTCACTGACGCTGCCTGATCTCATGAAACTTACGTGACAATGGCAAAAAAAATTAAAACCAAAATGATGTGCTTCATTACACTGCAGTTTCCCTGTGAAATGCCCAGCGGGGGCACCAAAAGATATAGAAATTATTTTGTAATCAGATGAGGTTTTTAACAGTCCCACTAGGATTTCTCGACACTTTTTTTTTGTGGCCCAAAATGACTGAATTTGCTGCGGTTTTTCTAAAATTTTGCGGTATATTTTTGTGCTGTTTTACAGTGAAAACTCACAAATCATCATTATATACCTCTGTAATTGGGTTAATTACATTGTAAATGAAATATGCTGTAAAAAAATAAAACTGAATTACACACAAAAATACCATACATTTAGGTGAAACCTATGGGTGTTGTAAGACCGTTAATTATTTCTGTATTACAATTTTCTGCCTCAGACAATGCAAGAAATGGACATGCAATAAATCTGTAAACTAAAAAGAAAAATGAGGATTCAATAATTGGTCCTGTTGCTGAATCTGATAAACTGTACATATACAAACGAATACAATTAGAGTTCATATATTTTAGCATTTATATTCAAATATAAATTTCCCAAATGTTTCAAAATGTTTTTGTCATATTTTGAAATATATGTTGCATATATGTATATGTTTGTCCTTATTTTTTTTTTGGTAAAAAACATTTATGAACATTTAATATTAGCATATAAGCATATTGCTATTTTCAGATTCATAGCCTACTGTATTAAGCACTTCAAATTGATGCAATGGCAGCTGTGCCTTTGAATATGTTGCGACTGCGTCAAGCTTTTCAAACATGTATTTTGCCACTGTCAAACATGAAGGAAAGCAATGGGATTCCCTCAGATTTACGTTTTTTTGTGGAAAATTTGCGGAAATAAAAAAAATGGCAAGCTGCCGCAAATAATGTGGAGATTGGCTGAATTTGCAAGAATTCTTGTGATCGCAAGATCATAAAATCCCGGAGGGACTAATATAAGGTGAATTATAGATGAGTTTAAATGAGTAAAAAGCACTTTCCTAACCTAGAACTTTAGCCTAAACCTAACTAATGTTGTCCTGAAAGATAAATGAGAGGTGAACAAAACAGACATCCTTACCCTAAACCACCATCTAACGATAACCGATAGCGTTTTAAAATGTAGAAGCAAAATGAAAAGCACATTTTCTGAAGCATCCACATAATTTCGTGTCGCTTCTATAACACTTTTGTCTCACGTGTCAACTTTCGTGCTTTACTGGTCTTGAACCGCAGCCCACCGAGTTCTAAGTCCAACACATCAAGTGAGCGCTACTGTGGAAGTTAATCACGCTTGAGTAAGTGTTTAATTGTAGGTGTGTCTGTCATAGAATTATTACAATGTTTAATTTTTTTAAATGATGCCTTAAAGTCTTTTGATATCATAACATGGCAGTGTACGAGTAACAGAGCAAAAATCTATGTTTATAAAATCATAATCAGCCGTGGTAATTGTGAGTTTTGTGAAAGTGAATAAACGTGAAAAATAGGTTTTGCAAATATGTGGTTATAGTAATGTTTATTCTTTGAGACGAGATTGCACTGATGGCACTTAAAACCTTAAATGCAAATGCAAGATGAAGTATGCAAGAAGTCATTTAGAAGGCACTTTTATACAAGCGACTTGCTGTCCATTATTCAGTTGAATCAACACTATGAGCAATTTCATCTTTGGAGATTGCTGTATTGAGGATTGCTAGTCAAATTCCAAATTGACTGCAGTATATAACTGTGTTAGGATGGGGATCACAAGCTCCATTGTCTGTACTGCCATTGGTGGTTGCCACATCACATTGCTGCTTTTATGCATAAATTTAAACTGCTCAACAATGTCACATCAACGGTCCCCCACAGGGGCGTCGGACTGGGGGGGTAAAGGGTACCGAGTACCCAGGGCCCGAGGCAGGGGGGGCCCCTTAGAAGTCAGTTTTCTATACATACATATTTGGTACGGGGGCCCAGCAAGATGGTTTGTACCCAGGGCCCAAAATTTGGTGCTACGCCCCTGGTCCCCCATGTCACCTCAAATTCCTAGCTCTCATTGAAAAGGAATTACTTTTTGTCACTTTTTAGCTGCAAATTGCTGTCATTGACATTACATGTGCATCTTATTTTAGTCTGTCCATGCAAAGAACGGCTAGCCCAAAACATTCTCGACGCAAGTACAGGAATACAGACGCTTCTACCAAAGCAAGCAAATTTTTTTGTCTTACGTTATGAAATATAACACTGCGTTACGAAAATGGAAGACCACAATTCATAACAAGACATTGCATTCTCAACGTTGCCGCAAAATGCTGACAGTATACAGCATTGTGAACTGTCTGAATATTCAGCCCATTTTCACTTTGAAGTCAAATATTGTAATGGCGGCGATGCAGTTTGAATATATAATATTACAGTTAAAGTCAATATATTTATAGCAACTTACCTGAATATTAATACATCTAGATTTATGGCACAACATTTTGAAGGTAACTCAATCACCCACTTGAGTACTGGGGTTTGTTACTGCAACAGTAACACAAGAATGCACATTAGCATGCATAGCCGGACCATGCGTTAACAACGAACTGACCAAGAGCTCGGGTATGCATTTGCGTTCTTGTATAAAGTACATTTCTGGCCTTAGTGTCAATAACAGTAAGAAGCTTTTGAGCTCCATCAATGGTTCTTTGAGAGAAAGCAACAGTGTCAGCTGACCAATTAAAAGAAGGTGAGCAATTCAGCATGGCACTCCAGTGCTTAATTGGCATGTTTGCCTTACTAACATATCTAAAAATGTGGCACAAAAGCTCTCTTTAAATGTTTGCTAAACTTTGCTAAACAAATGAAACCAAAATTAGAAGTAGTGTACTGAAATCCTATCTTCCCCCTTCAATATCTCTGGATGAGTGTACATAGCAAAGATTGGTGGGAGAGAGTTATCCTTCAGGACGTGGAATGGAATACACAGATTTGGGTTGGAAATCCAATTTTAGAATAACAGTATTTATGTTATGTGATTTCATGCAAGAAAACATTGCCCCTGCAGAAAATACAGAAGGTGAGCCACCGCACATACCCTTACAAATGTGTTGCAATTGCTTTATTAAGTTGCACTGAGTATCGTGTCATTTCAAAACAATTTAGTAGATTTAATGGTTCACATGGCAATATATTTCAAGGGTAAGTTCACCCAAAAATGTAAATGCTCTCATCATTTACTCACCCTCATGCCATCCCAGATGTGTATGACTTTCTTTCTTCTGCAGTAAACACACACACACACACACACACATGTTGTGTTTCCATGTTTTATGGGGACTTTCCATAGACAAAATGGTTTTTATACTGTACAAACTTTATATTCTATCCCCTAAACCTAACCCTACCCCTAAACCTAACCCTCACAGAAAACTTTCTGCATTTTTACATTTTCAAAAAACATAATTTAGTATGATTTATAAGCTGATTTCCTCATGGGGACCGACAAAATGTCCCCACAAGGTCAAAAATTTCGGGTTTTACTATCCTTATGGGGACATTTGGTCCCCACAAAGTGATAAATACACGCTCACACACACACACACACACACACACACACACACACACACACACACACACACACACACACACACACACACACACACACACACACACATTCCAGTGGTTAAATCCATATTTTTTAAAAGCAATATGATGGGTGTGGGTGAGAAATAGATCAATATTTAAGTCTCCACTTTCACTTTCCCTTACACATTCTTTTTTTGTTTTTGGCAATTCACATTCTTCGTGCATATCACCACCTACTTGGCAGGGAAATGTGTGGATTACTTTTATGCTGCCTGTATGTGCTTTTGGAGCTCTTTGTTTATGTCCAGCAGAAGAAAGAACACCATACACATCTGGGATGGCATGACAGTGAGTAAATGATGACAGAATTTAAATTTTTGGGTGAACTATGTCGAACATATTATTTACAAAAAATGACAGACACCAAAAATATTGCACATTATAGTGGATAGGGGGAAATTTCAGACTCAGCGCTAGTAGATTAAGAGTAACTGTAGGCTGTAGAATAAACTTGTAAAAACTGACCAAACTGTAGAACAGGGATCACAAGATGTAAAAATGTCAAATAAATAAAATGAAAGGTGAAATATGTATCTTTTTATCTCCGTCAAAGTTTGAAGACTTGCTAAAACACAGAAAACACACAGAGACAGAGAACCAGAATAAAACCAGAGTGAACATTGGCATCACATTTACAAGGTGTTTTTACAAGGTGAATTTTTGGGGTTTGATGGAAACGTCAAACTTGACAAGTTGCATCTCGACAGGTAGGCAACACTAAAGGTATTGCCACACAAGTTAGCTCATTAGTGTCGTTACTTTCATTACTGAAAACATACTTCATTTTTGTAAATCTGTTTGGTACCACTAGTTACATACTAAAAATAAATTACATACTTCACCTTTAATTAATAAAATATAATAAGAATTAAAAAAATTACATTTATTACTGTTTCTTTTTAAATGGTTTATCTAGGTTTATACTGCAAATGTAATACAAAGTAAATATTCAACATTTGAATGGACATTTCATACATAAAATATAAAATCTTTATAGTACAAACATTATCTAATCGCTTTCCTTTAGTACAATTAGGACTGCCAATTGATAAAATGCTTTAATATATATATATATATATTATCAGGTAATACAAATGCATTAGTTAAAGGTACAGTATGTAAGATTCAGAAACCCTTGTTATTAATGACACCTGTGGCCTTTAAGTGAACTGCAGCCAGCTACCTGTTCTCGTGCTCGTGCACACACTCCATGGTGACATGAGTGAGCATCCAAAACAATGCCGTAACATACAAAGGGAATGAACGTGATTCACCACATACATCTAAATGCTTACCGAACTATACCAGACAGTTTACTGTTGCACTGCAGTTATGTTACATTATTGTATGTTTTGTATGTCATATGTTGTACTATTAATAAGAAACCAGCATATTTGCTTACATTTATCCTGTACACCTGACTTTTAGTATAAAGAGAAGATTGTTGAAATTATTTGAAAGTTACGAATCAAGGTAGCTTGCAATTCGACAGAGTTAGCAGGCAAGATCAAGTTAGCTTAAATTACACAGATCAATCCTATGGCACTATATTTCACATGCTTTGCTGTTATGTAAGATTACCTGTCCAATAAGAAGAACGGTCTCTTTAAGAAAAAAAATGCCCTACCAATGTTCACTCTAGTTTTCGATCGACCACGATGCCAGATGGGATTCAGTAAATACATTTTTCTTTTTGTTTGGCTTACTTGGAGTTTGTGAGCCGGCTGTTTGCTGGATTCCATCTCTAAGATAACATTACCTAGTGTTGCACACTATCTGTTGTCGGTGTTAAATAGCGGAAGAGAAGCTATTACTGAGGCAAGGCTCTCAGAACCGACCCACTCCCTTCACATGAAAATCAGTCTACAGGCTTTAATAGGCAACTTAGGCAGTCCGGGAAGGGGTCGTTTTTTAAGTTGCGTTACAAGCTGTTCACACATTGGCAAGGTGAATATTACATGAAAATTGGTACATATTGCACATTTAAGCATTAATAAGACAATACAAAAAGTGGTTTTAGAATGCAATGTATTGTTTATTTGCATATTATTGAACAAATAAGCCAATCATTGGGCTACAGTTCACAGAAATCCATTTTGCAATTGAATTTGTCAATCAGTCTGAGATTTATTATAAGGACTTGTCAAAGTCGCTCTATCAAGCTGTGTTTTGAATGCAAGAACATGCCCTCATATTGTGGTCTCTGCTGAAGGGTTGGTTTGTTCTCTGTATTAGCTGTGCGTCGCTGTGGAGAAAACAGGTGGTACATCAAGCTTGAATTGCTCAGGAATCTTCCTTATTACGATCCGGGGTCATGATTAATTGGACACTGAATTAATGCGTTAAATCGAAAGCCCCAATTACAATGTAAAACCAAATGATTTAATTTAGCAAATAACACAGACTTACTGCTTTTCTCTCACAGAATAAATTGTTCTTCATAAAGAACATGAAAATATATAGCTGTCTTTATTTTTTAGGAAGGCGGGACCACTTTTGTGGGTCCTTTGCATCAAAAAGTTTGAAAACCCCTTCATTAGAAAAGTTGGTTATCTATAATGTTGTGTGGCATTTGTAGCATTAGGAATATTTTCCTATTTTGCAAAAATATCCTAACACATCAACATAAAACAATTAAGGCCAAAAGATTCACCCTCTGCTGGTGGGGCTGCAATTGAATCATAAATATGCTGTCTTGGTTGACCCCCACCATCAAACAAACACACGTACAACCTACCGAGGTGCTGTTGCATCACTGCCAGCGCGTGGTAATAAATCAAGAGCATGTGAAGACAGCAAAAAAAGACAGCATGCTCTCTCAGCTCCCCAGGTACAAGGTTTCCGAGCTCATCAGGATCAGGTCGTTGTTATGATATATGCTGTGTAAGCTAGTAAAAATGTCTCCCGGTCATGTGATCAGGATCTATGACAAGACAAAACACACTCTTCAGATCTTAAATGGTACATCAATTTGTGCAAATGGGAAGTTGACATGTCATGTCAAAAAGTGACAGCAGTTTCCTGCAGGCTGACATGCTATATACTCTATCCATGATGTTATAAGGTGTTATGGGTGGTTGCCAGGGGTTTATTTTTTAGTTGATTACGTAATCTGAGTAGTTCTAAATAATTGCTAGGGTGTTCTGAGTTGTTGCTATGGCATTGAAAAGTGATTACTAGGTGGTTGTGTACTGGATTAAGTCAAAAGAGCCCCTAGATAAGATGGTCCCTAGATAAGACTCGGGTCTCTCTTTCAATGTAAGTCTGTATGTCTCCACCAAGTGAAAATCATAAGTATGATCGATTCGAAAAGTAATTGCACACCTCTCCTCAGCAATCGCATAATTTCATTCATCATTCATGTCCCTAGTGCAAACATTTTGGGACATATTATGCATCCAAATGGAATACTTTGGGTTAGGAGTTTGTTCAAATCACTAACCCAAAGGGTAAAGAAATAGATGACTGAAAATGATAGATAATAGTCTCTAAAATGATTCACTTTACGTGACTTCTTTCTGTTGTCCTGATGTCAACTACACAACTATTTTTAGAGTGAAGTGAGATGTGATACAACATCAGAAGAAAGTTAAGGTGAAGATTTTTTGGATTACTGCAAAGAATATAGACTCAAACTCTCAAAAATGAGAGGCCCATAATTGGCTACTTAGCCATCCTTCGATATCATCTAAATGTGAAAAGCTCAGTTCTGATGTTTCTTTTCTTTTTCCGCAGGCTCGCCAAATGGCATAGACAAAAGCACTCTTGATCGATTGGCTAAGACAGGCACATATTTCATTTCCTGTAAGGACACAAGAGAGCTTCCTAATGCTGTGGGGGCCATATGCAATCGGTGAACCCAAACACAGTTACACAAACACTGTTTCTCTTTATTGATAAGACTCAATATGGTCAGTTCATAAATCACTCACAGAAAATTTCTTTGCATATGCAGTATGTGCGTATTTGTGTGTGTGAAACTGAGAAGCCCACACAAGGCCTTTGTTGATTAGTTGCGTGTGGGATAGGTTAGGCCCTTAGGGGCATCAGTAAGTCTGTGAGTAAAGCAATGTATGCCCCTCTCGTGCTTCTTGTTGACAGATGCCTTGCTAGTTTGATGTAGAATTGTGTGTGTGTGCATTTGGAGGAAAAATAGTCCTACTGGATCTGCCAATAAAGCACTCACGGGTAGAAGGGCATGCAAAGGGGCACTAATTGAGATCTGCATTGAAATAACACACCACTTACTCTCCTTATATTGAGTCACTGTTAAGCCTAATTCATTCAATGGAGGAATCTGAACTTTTCCTCCTGAAAGAACTAAAGCACCCTAAGCAAACAAAGTCTGTGTTTATACTATGCGTGATGTTGTTTAGTTCTGCAAGAAAAAGAAAGAAAGAACGTCACGTCCAAACCACACCGCGTTTTACGTAAAATTGGACTTGTCGATTTCTCATAGGTCAAAAATGTCAGAGATGTTCACGAACAGTAGAACAATTGGCAAACAATCATCTAAGTAGAACAAAAATGTAAGTGCACTTCATTATAACTTTTATGCAAAAAAAAACAAGCCTGTTTGCTCTGTAAGTATAAATAGCCTTTTCTGCTCTGGTTCGTAATGATTGTTCATGATTTATTCAGCTGCTAAAAAGTCCTGCTAAAACCAATTTGGATTTCAAGGCTGGTTTATGGTTAGGTGCTGGTCTAGCAGGCCATAAACATGATATTCACCATTAAACCAGGTCTTTTCAGCAGGACAGCAGCCAGTTTTGGGCTCGGATCCATTTTGAGTTCAGCAGATTCAGGAGAATAATGCAACTCTTAAGGTGAGTTCAATAAAAAACTGCAAGGGCACATACAGATGAATTTGAATTGCAAGCAGAATTTTAGCATTCGCTCAGTCGATATGAAAGAAACCCTGAATCATCTCAAAGGGCAACGTCACGAATCCAAGGCAATGAGAGATTCATCCATCTCTATCCAAAACAATTCTTCTCTTAATACTCTTCTCTTATCATAAAGCAAATTTTAGTGGTGCTTGTTAAGACAAGAATTGGTATTACTATTGTTACTATTGTACAAATCCCTAACCTGTAGTATTATTTTAGTGAATAACCTGTTACTTGTCCCACAATTTTTGAGTTAAAGACATGAATGATTCAATCATATGGATTAAATCATGCAGCTTGTAGAAGAAAGGTGTGCTATTGCTTTTCAAAGTGATTGAACTTTTGCCTTGCAGACAATAAATTGGCAGAGAAATCTCATCAGTTTATATTGAAAGAGGGACCCAAGCCATATCTCGAGAACAGAATATCCTAAAGACTTTGGGGGTGAGCTCTTTTGACTTAGGATCCAGTGAGCAACCACTCTAGCAACCACATAAAACACCATAGCAACTGCACAGAAGCACACTAAAAATCATAATACTTCATCAACCACATAGCAACACCCTAACCACCACTTACAGCAGGGTGGCAGCAAATTATCTATGGGCAAACACCACTCACATTTTCTTCAGAATCTAATTATTTATATGATGTACTTTTTTATAGTGCAATCAACATTTCCATTTAAATAGCCATTATTTTATGAAGCAGTTTCCTGTAGGGCTGTGTTCAAAATATCTATACAACGATACATCGTAATGCCCTCTGTGCTGATGTGTCCGCATTGATATCATGCAGCAGCAGCACTATGAAATTTGCGCAACACAAGTTAGTTTTCAATCACCTGAGCAGAAAGTAGAGCACCACATTTAAATTGGATGAGCCTCTTGCTACTTGCTACTGCGGACAAATCTCAAATCTAAAATATGTCTGCATTTTGGCTTTTTACCTAAACCTGGCAGTTGGAAGTAAGACATAATTCACATGATATCTCAATATTGCAAAACTAAAATACTGCATAACACGATGAACCTCCATCTACTAGGACATACGTCAAGATAAAGCCGGTGATATGCTCTTCTTTTACTCTAAACCAGTGTATGAAATTAACCAGAAACCATGCCATGGCTCTCCTGCAGGTCCACCAAGCCAAGGCACCTGGATAGTCCCGACCCCGATGTGCTGCAGGAACTGCGCTCTGCCACCGACCTCGCTCTCAGAGCCACGAAGGTCACTCAGGCGGGCGATGGTCACCCTCGTGGTCCACAAACGCCAAATTTGGTTGAACATGGTCGAGATGTGCGACGTTGACAAGGCCCGCTTTCTCAACGTCCCCGTCTCCAAGCTTGGCCTCTTCGGCGACACCGTCGACGACTTTGCCCAGCAGTTTTCGGCGGTAAAGAGGCAGATCTCACAAATCATGCCGTGGCGCCGCCCCAGTGCAGCCCGTGCCCCGTCTGCCCACCGAGGGCGTCCCCCTGTGTCCAAACAACAAGCAGCTCCGTCTCAACCTGGGCCCAGCTCTCAGCCTCAGCTTCGAGCACCCCGCATAATTCGCCAACTCGTCAATGGCACAAAATTATGTTATACAGTTTACTATAAACAACTGTTATACTAAATTATACTTAGGAATAATTCAGTTCTAAATTAACATGCATTGCTATATGTATCATCAGGTTTGGGGAGTAACGGAATACATGTAACAGGATTATGTATTTAAAATATAAAATATAAGGAACTGTACTCCACTACAGTTATAATTTAAATAATTGGTATTTAGAATACATTTACATTCAAAATGTACATTTACATTTTGATTACTGAAGAGATTACTTTGCATTTTATTGTCATATGTTTCATTCAATATTTAGTCCTTTCAGATAGAAAACATTTATACATATAAATGATGTGATCCAAAGTGCATTTGAACAGCGGGGAAACACTTTCTTATGATTTGTTACATTCATACGAGCAGACAGATAAGTAAGTTTGAAGTAAGTTTGGTGCAGAAGAAATATAAATAAACCTTGTGTAAATTGTCAGCTTTATGCTAAGCTAAAATGCTATTTCTAGCCATTTTACATACACACACGTTACCAGGCACGATCATATTTTTTTATCAAGAAAATTCATGTTGGAAATTCATGTTGTTCATAATGTATTTTTTCTATTAAGACCTTTGATATTAGGGCAAAAATCGTATTCTTGATAGTACGTTCTGTATTGTTTTCCTGTAAAAATATCTAAAAATCCTTAAAACAAGATCAATTTGATTTATATTGTTTTAGAAACAACACTGTATAAGATATTTAGGTTCCCCATCTGTCGCTCACTTCAACGTTGTGTCAAAGAAGCGACTAGGGGTCTCTCTTGAGAGCCTCGCGCATCTCTGAACTTGAGAAAAGGCCAATGAGAAATTGGCAGACCGAATTTACATGTCCTGCCCCGGACATATGTGTATAAAGGGAGGGAAATGCAAAGTGTGAGAATGCAAAGATGGCCGACATGCTTGCCCGAGCTGCCATCAGCGTGGGGTTGGACTGGACCCTCCGTCCTCCCCACAGCCTTCGCGGCTGGATTATTGGTTCCTCAGGTCTGCGTGTCGCTCACAGCCACGCCCCCTCCCCCCGTTTCCTTTCTTCCCAGAAGTACATGATGAGCTGACGAGGAGGCCATCTCTCATATCAAGCCCCGCTGTGCCACCAGCACGGGCCGTGCTCTGTCTGCCCGCCGAGGGAGTCCTCCTGCGGCTTCCAGAAAATGTGCAGCTCCACCTCAACCTGGGCCCAGCTCTCAGCCTCAGTGTTGAGCACCCCACAGGAAGCATACGCCCCCCGACTCACGAACACACTCCAGGACCCGGAAGGCTCCCAAGCATTCCTGAGACGGATGACCCAGAGATCGAGATGTTTGCTCCGGACCTGGTAAGCAGACCACTCCATCCCCCGGTGGAGGGATGCACTTAAGCACACTCATGACGGCGACCGGGCTACGTGCCCATACGACTCCCTTCAGAGATAAGGTAGTGAACCTGCAAGCGCTGCCCCGGGAGGAGGCAGACCCAGCCCCTTTGTTGTGTGTCCGGTACATGCTTTGCATATCTATTTGGACCGCACACAGAGCTTTAGACGTTCCTAGCAGCTCTTTGTCTGCTTTGGCGGACAGCGGAATGGGAACGCTGTCTCCAAACAGAGGCTTTCCCACTGGGTGGTTGATGCCACAGCATTGGCCAATCACACCCAGGCCGTGCCCGCCCCCTTGCAGGTTCGAGCATACTCGACGAAAAGTGTGGCATCCTCGTGGGCACTGGCCAAAGGCACCTCCTTAGCAGGCATATGCAGAGCAGAGGGGTGGTCAGCATCCAATACCTTTACGAGATTTTACAATCTCAGGGTTGAGTCGGTTTCATACCGTGTTTTCTCAGGTCCGAGCCAGTAGAACTCGATAACGCAGAAACACCTGAACGGGCGTACCGCTTGCACCTAGCGCCCTTTCCCTGCACTGAGGTAATATCATGCACTCTTATCTCAGGAGATCCCACTAACTCGGCTCCCTGGATGACTCCTCCCTAGCCCTCTGGTCCGCGAATTCAGCGGAGGAATTCCCCGACCAATCCCAATGCAAGTACTCCAATTACTCTGTACTGGAATTGGTGCTCCACAGGTCGGGCCTCCATGTGGACTTGTCCCCCTGTGTGTCCCCTTGCGAGCGGGTCCTCACTCCTCCCTCCCAATGAGGTAGGATCTACCACCGCGGCAAATATGCGTTCCCCCAGTGAGCGCAGACATTATGCAAGGTCAGGGAGGACAAGGAGCAGGTCATCCTAGTGGCCCCTTATTGACCCACCAGAACTTGGTTCTCAATTAGGCTTGTGTGACTGGTCTTCATTAGCTCTGCGTTGTGTGGATAATTGAACAAGACCGGGCAACAGGAATTACTCAGGCCATATTTTATTCTGCATGAATAATGACAAATAAATCAAAACAAGCTCGAATCTGAGGCCTTCTCTTACATTGGAACACCAACCTCTCTTCAGTCGCGCTTACTGTGAACTGAACACATTTTACACTTTTCATGTTTCTAAATATAAATCTAAATCAATTGTGTTCAATAAATTTAATTAACAAAAATGTAATAAAGCAAAATAAAATAAAGCATTTTACATAAATTCAAAATAATATTAACAGAAGCATGAAAGAGAACATACATGCATGGATAAAGACAAATAAATCAAAACAAGCTCGAATCTGTGGCCTTCTCTTACATTGGAACACCAACCTATCAGTGAAAAGCATTATTTTAGCCACAGAGCTTGCACACTCATGCTTAATGAACTCTCTCCAAAAATACATGCTCCATATCATTCACACAAACTTCATTCATATTTGAATAAGATTAAAGTGCATTCTGAACAAAATGACATGTTTTATTGCACTAAACAGAACTCATATCAAACTTTTTAGACGGAGCTTCAACGCAACTCACCTCTCTTCATTCACGCTTACTGAAGGAGAGCAACCGGAACCGGAACATGAATCTTAAAGGAACCACGCACCATTTTTAACAACACTGAAACATTACCACATAACCATAGAAACATGACATATCAATTAAAAGAAATCAAAATTAAAAGAATAAATGAAATGAAATATCAAAATAATAACTTCCAGAATACAAAATAATTTTATAAATATAACACCTATATAACACATTTTATAAATAATTACACTTGCTTGAGCATTAAGTGTCCTTTCAAGTTCTGGAGGTGAACGTGTTTTTCAAATGTCAATTGGAATTATTAGTTAGCTGTGACATAATGTATGATGCCTAAAGGCATAGGGTGTCCTATTCATTGTGAAACTGTGTTTTCTTAATGGCATGAATCACAGTGAAGGCCTAGACTTTTAATGCACGGCCCACCACTGTTGTGAGCGCATGATTTCATGTTTCAGTTTTCTTGCTATACGTTCATGTCAGGTCTCGTCTTTTATTTGACCACATAGCTAATGATGGCTTCATTGCCATGTGCTCTATGGTCTTATCATTGTGTTTGCCTTGCCATGTGCTTCCCGACTCTGCCTCCTTGTTCCCTCATCACTCTCCCTCATTTAGTCCTTGTTAATGTTAATTAGTTTCAACTACTCCTCATGTGTCTTGCTGCTTATATATTTGCCTTCCTCCCTCATGTCTCTGCTAGACTGTTTTGTACTTTTGTGAAAGAGTCAGCCATTTTATTTGCCATGTTTTATTCTTCTTATCCCATTGGTCCTGTCTTGGATTTGTTTTAGTTTGTTGGTTTGTGAAAGTTTTTTTTTTGTTTGCTTTATTCTTTTTAATAAAGCCCTTTAACTTCTGTATTTGGGTCCTTCCTCAAAAAACTGTGACAATGTTGAGCCCTGATGTAACGTTTGGCTATTTGTAATGTTAACTAATAAAGTTGAATTAACGCTACTGTTTTAAGCTTAATGTTTGTACCCTTGATTTTCAGATCATGAGCATTTTTAAATGTTTCAAGAAGAGAGAGCGAAATCCACCACCAGATGGAAAAAAAACCATGACAGAGGTAGCTAGCTGGGATAGCTAACATGGTTAGATGGCAAGTCAATAGCCAAACAGATTGTTCATAGTATTTTGTCAAGAAATAAACTGTAGTAACAGTGGAATTTTAATGTTACTTGTTTATTTGTAGCAGAAGAGGCAGCAGGAGAGAGCCTCAGCTGACTCTCATAGAGGGACAGACATTCAGAGAGTGGCAGCAGGGGAGACAGCAAGTGATTTTGACAGCAGAGAAAGGAACAGTAGGTCAGAGTAGTTTCAGTTCAGTTTTAAACTATGTTGAACTTTGTCTCGTTTACTATGCTTTGTGGGTGTGAATTTTTTGCTGTGTCTTCACCATTCATATCTATACACCAATGTGTTTGATTAACTTGCTACTAGAGCACAAAGTTCTTCATAGATCTAGCCTCTTAAAGGGTTAGTTTACCAAAATGAAAATTATCCCACAACAGGAGTTATATAAAAATATATCCTGGCTCTTCCAAGCTTTATGATCGGATAGTACCTTAGAATTTGAAGCCCAAAAAAGCACATTCATCCATCAAAAAAGTAATCCATACGGCTCCAGGGGGTTAATAAAGGCCTCCTGAAGCAAAGTGATGCGTTTTTGTAAGAAAAATATCCATATTTATAACTTTATAAACTATAATCACTGGCTTCCGCTAACGGCCGTCCATGCATTCACTGGCTTCCTCTATCCTCTGCGCTTCCACATTCGTCACTTCTCACTGGAGCTTACACTACGCCTACGTCATATGCCGGAACTCCACTCTCTCGTGACCGCACGGACGGTCATTACCGGAAGCCATAAAATCTAAGACATATTTGCATGTTGCATATTGAAGCCGTCTTCGGCATTTTGAGGCTGGCCCACCAGGAAAATTCCCAGTTCTCCCTATGGCCAGATCGCTCCTGCTGTAGCCTGCCTCCTGGCGAAGTGGGGGTCTAAATGCACTTAAGCACAGCTTTGGCCACACATGTGAATTGTTCCTGAGCATTTCTTAATAATGAGCACTTTCTCATGCATGAACATGATATTTTGCATTAATTCATCCATGCTGGGATTCTCAGCTTGAAAGACGATGTGCTGGGCCAGGTCCATCTGTGCCCACAGTGCCCATAGCCCTGTATAACTTTGTGTCAGCGCTGAATGCCCACAGCACCTTCTGTCCTACTGTCATGGCAAAGGGAAGGGCTGTTTGATGCAGTAACGGCCCTCTGGACAGATGCGGGGGTGCGTTCAGCCAGACGAACGGTCAGGGCCAAGTGTGAAAAGGCACATCGAAGTGGTGGCATTTGAACAAATGGGCCACCACGAGACCTCGATGTGCCGCCGTTGGCGCATAGATGCAAATTCTGGCCAGCATGTCAGATGCAGCCAATGCATGTCGCGGTTAACTTATCTCAGAACACTTCAGGACACATGCGATTATTTGTGAAATGTTAGCTGTCATGTCCACATGGAAACAAATATCTAAGTGTGTTGCTCAACTTTAAAACAAACAAACAAAAAAACAGAAACTTATGTCCATACATAATGTAAAACAATTGCAAGTAAGACATGGCGATACAGCAAAAAAAAACTATTTTGATGATATTCAAATATATATCTTGAAATGTATTTATTTGCCAAAATTATAATTTTCGATCAGATGACTCATCGTACCAACCAAAAAGACATTGTTGCCAAAATAATGTGTACAGCAAGCAAAATGCAGTAAAATTCTACATTGAAAATCACCAAGTTTTTACTAAATAAACACAAGAATTATACTCATTTTCATTTATAAGCACTTATATAACAAACAAAGAAACATCTATATTTATCTACATATATTTTAACTAATATGTTAAAATAAAGGTATGAAAACTGCCACAAGGTGACTTCATCAACAAACTGTTAACCATCCTAGTTTTTAAAAAAAATATAAACACATTTCCCAACTCTACTGCTGCTTTTGCTAATGAAGTTTAAACAGAACCACTAGAGGTGGGTTCAAATATCCATTTTCTGATGCATCGCAATCTTCGTTTGAATGATCTCGATATCGATTCTTAAATCCCAAGAGCAATCTTTTACTCTATGCGCAACCCTGATGTGACCCACTCACAGTGAGAGTAAAAGTTGTTCCATGTAATGTGTTTTTCTGTTCTCATCAGTCAGTTGTTGATCAAAAACAACAACAAAAAAGAAACAATTAATTCAAATCACACCTAGGACAGATGATATAAACATGTTCATTTACAGAAATGCTGTCTTTTTTAAAGAGACAGTACCGGTTTATAACAAATGTTCAACAAATCAATGTAAATACCAGAGGTGGGCAGTAATGCATCACATTTACACCGTTACATTTACTTGAGTAATGTTTTGGGGAAAGTTTTACTTTTAGGGTAGGTCTAAAAGTGGGTACTTTTTCTATCACTCGAGTAAATTTCTAATGATTTTTTTAAGTTTCACTTCTTTACAATGTGTGGCATTACTGTCGTTACTTTACTGGGTTTAATTTGAATGAATTGGAATTTTACGAGAGCGGAAGTTCACAGCTACGCGCGATGAGATGCTCCCATTTGAGAGATGAGACTGTCACTCAAGTTATCAGTTTCGATATGCAATACCTTCATTTAACACCAAGACAAGCTGATATTTCAAGATTAAAGTCACAGTTCCAACTTCAGGCAGCACGCTGAGGTAGATTTTGGCTCTAATTCTAACGTGGGCTTTTCTGTGTAATCAGATGGTCATTTTCAGGGTGATTCTGTAACTGGGCTCTCATGACATCAGTTTTTAAGTGAACATTTTTAAATTAGTGCAGCAATATTAGTGTGCTTTGTCCTGCATTACATCAGGCGGATTTACTGTATAAATCCATGTAAACATCCAAGTTAATCGCTGCCATTCTCGCGATCTGCAACTGGAGCACGAACAGCAAGGTGCGTGGGGCACACACTTGTGAGATGTGTGAGCAGTAAACTCCTAACTCATACGTCTTCCCCATGGTGGATTGTGGGAAGTTAACCGTCATCGAGTGTACTTGAAATTAGAGTGCATTGTGATTAAGAATGAGTGAACAAAAGTAGGGAACGAGTGGCTCACTGAGAATTCAGACACTCAATATAACGAAAACTAGAAATAGTGCACTATATAGTGGATAGGGGCAGTTTCAGACACAGCGTGCACTCCACGATCAGGGTTGGTGCCCTACGTAGGTTGTGTACTCTGCATTTAGAGAGCAGTGGTACTGCTGTACAGAACTAACGATCTAAATACTTATGACACTGAAAACTGTAACTACACTGAATTAAGAATCCACACAGGACTTTAAAAGCTATGAAATAACAAAATAAGGCATTATATTTCAGCATTATATATAATGTCCTTGAGGGACATTTTCATGTTTTCACTGTAATAATTACTAGAAATGTTTCCAAACCTGTCTTCTTATTGACAAATTCATCCAGATCTGACAAGTGCCCTTAAAGGTATAGTTCACCCAAAAATTACAATTCTCATTATTTACTCACCCTCATGCAACCCCAGATGTGTATGACTTTCTTTCATCTGCTGAACTCGAAGATTTTTTAGAAGAATTTCTCAGCTCTGTAGGTCCATTCAATGCAAGTGAATGGGTTTCAACATTTTAAAGCTAAACAAACAAACAAACAAACATAAGTAACCATAAAATTAATCCATAAGACTCTAGTGGTTAAATCAGTATCTTCAGAAGCGATGTGATAGGTGTGGATGAGAAACAGATCATTTTCACTTTCTTCTTGTGTTTTTGGTGATTCACATACTTCTCTGCAAATCTCCCCCTGCTGTCTAGCAAAAAAGGACTTAAATATTGATCTTTTTCTCACCCACACCTATCATATCACTTCTGAAGACATGGATTAAACCACTGGAGTCTTATGGATTACTTTTATACTGCCTTTATGTGCTTTTTGGAGCATAAAAATTTTGGCCTACAGAGCTAAAATATTATTTAAAAAAATCTGAATTTGTGTTCTGCAGAAGAAAGGAAGTGGATGGCATGAGGGTGAGTAAATGATGAGAGAATTTTCATTTTTGGGTGAACTATCTCTTTAAAGTGATAGCTCAGCCAGAATGTAATATTCTGTCATCATTTGACATTTCTCTACCCCATGTTGTTCCAAACCAGTGTGATGCTTTGTATTATGTGGAACACAAAATGTTAGACAGAATGTTAGGAACAGACAGTCTCGTTCACCATTCACTTTCTATATATATATATATATATATATATATATATATATATATATATATATATATATATATATATATAAACATTCACTGAAA
Organism: Xyrauchen texanus; assembly: GCF_025860055.1. NCBI lineage: Eukaryota > Metazoa > Chordata > Actinopteri > Cypriniformes > Catostomidae > Xyrauchen > Xyrauchen texanus. Next base: position 18,915,035 of record NC_068319.1, read on the forward strand.
GTAAATAGTGACTCAGGCAAACATTCTGTCTAATATCTCCTTATTGTGTTGCATGGAAGAAAGAAAGTCATACGGGTTTGGAACAACATGATGGTGAATGATAACAGAATTTCCAATAATAATAATAATAATTCTATAATATATGTTCAACGTGTATTATTTAATGGAATATAGGGGAGTAAATGTCTATTATGTCATTTGTGAAAGTAACGAGTTACTCACTACTTGAGTACTCTTTTAATTGGATACTTTTTTACTCAATACACAAGTAATTATTTATGATAGTACTTTTACTTCTACTTGAGTAATTATGTTTTTGATTGTACTTTTACTTGAGTAGTTTTTGGCTACTCTACCCACCTCCGGTAAATACCTGTAAATACTGCAAATAAAAAGCAAAAATCTGGGTTACAGTGAGGCACTTACAATGGAAGTGAATGGGGGACACTTTTGAACATTGAAATACTGTTTCAAAAGTTTAGCTACAAGAAATAAAGCATATGAGTTTAAACATGATGGTGGTGTAGTGGTCTAAGCACATAACTGGTAATCTGGTAAACAGAAGGATGCTGGTTCAAGCCCCACAGCCACCACCATTGTGTCCTTGAGCAAGGCACTTAACTCCAGGTTGCTCCAGGGGGGATTGTCCCTGTAATAAGGGCTCTGTAAGTTGCTTTGGATAAAAGCGTCTGCCAAATGCATAAATGTAAATGTAAGTTATAGCCAATTTTACAAAGTTGTTACCATGATGATGTTATGTAAACAAACCCTAAACTGACAGTAAAAAGACAATTTATACAACTTTACAGTTAAAATAATACCCAAGGAGAATTAATGTCCTTTTATAAAATTCACATTTCTGTATTTAATCCCTACAAAAATTGGCCACATTCACTTTCATTGTCCCATCGCGTTTTCTTTTTTAAAAGAGGAACGAGTCGAAAATAATTTCATCAACATTACGCCATAAATTCTATCGATTGAGCTCAACTTGTACTGAGCCTGGAACATTCCTTTAATTTTGTATTATTTGCAAACTCACTGAAAAATATTGTAAATAATCAACATATCGTCGGGCCTTAATGCCAAGCAAAATTCTTAAGTACAAAATTAAAAAACTCTTTTACGCTCCAATATACACACACTTGCACACACACACACAAACCTGACTTTTGCTTACAGTAATACAGTATTTAGCACTGGGTAATTCAACTTTTTATGAAATTCTTCATTAATCTATTTCTAGTTAATCCACTCCAAACTGTAATACCCTGGCTGAGGGAAGTCTGGAATGATTTGTGGCTGAATCTATTCTTAGCAGATCTGTTCTTGACAGCAGCATTGGAGCTGGAGGTTAAGCTGTCCGTGAGAACAATCATTTTAGAATGTGAGTTCATGTTTCTGTGTTAATTTCAGGGTGACCCCATAATTACACTGAGACATTGCACTGTCATCATCTGTGAGTTCAGAGCCTAATCCAACAATTCCCTCTGTTCAGCCTGCTAAAGTAGTTTCGAAAAATTGTGTGTGAGTATTTCAGTGTGAGAGACAATGCTATTCATATGGGCTCTAGCAGAGTAGAGGCCAGCTTATGTGTGATAATGGTAAACTGTTTCTGTACAACCTAAAGTTTCTGGCAAGTTAGAAAATAGCTTCAGATATGTTCGAAGTAGCATACTACATACTGCTTCACTAATTTCTGCATTATGTATGAATAATACATAATGTATTATCTGGGTATAGATACAAATTTATTATTTCGATTAGATTCCAATTCATATGGGTAGATTTCAGTAATGTCCATTTTGTACTGGTCTTCCAAATAAAGTGCTCAGTGAGTGTTGATACAGTATATACAGATGAAGTCAGAAGTTTACATATGATTTTATGGTCATTAAAATTCATTTTTTAACCACTCCACAGATTTAATATTAGCAAACTATAGTTTTGGCAAGTCCTTTAGGACATCTGCTTTGTGCATGACATGAGTAATTTTTCCAACAATTGTTTACAGGCAGATTGTTTCACTTTTAATTGACTATATCACTATTTCAGTTGGTCTGAAGTTTGAAGTTGGTCATGCACTATGTTAACTGTGCCTTTAAGCAGCTTGGAAAATTACAGAAAATTATGTCAAGCCTTTAGACAATTAGCCTCTTAGCTTCTGATAGGAGGTGTACTAAATTGGAGGTGTAACTGTGGATGTATTTTAAGACCTACCTTCAAACTTAGTGAATAATTGCTTCACATGGGAAAATCAAAAGAAACCTCAGAAAACCATTGTGGACCTCCTCAAGTCTAGTTCATCCCTGGGAGCAATTTCCAAATGCCTGAAGGAACCACGTTCATCTGTACAAACAATAATACGCAAGTATAAACACCATCAGACCATGCAGCCATCCTACCGCTCAGGAAGGACAGGCATTCTGTCTCATAGAGATGAATGTAGTTTGGTGCAAATTAATCCCCGAACAACAGCAAAGGACCTTGTGAAGATACTGGAGGGAACAGGTAGCAAGTATCTATATCCATATTAAAACGAGTCCTATATCAACATAACCTGAAAGGCTGCGCAGCAAGGAAGAATCCATTGCTCCAAATCAGCCATAAAAAAAAAAAAACACGACTACAGTTTGCAAGTGTACATGGGGACAAACATCTTACTTTTTGGAGAAATGTCCTCTGGTCTAATGAAGCAAAAATTTAACTGATTGGCCACAATGACCATCGTTATGTTTGGAGGAAAAAGGGTGAGGTTTGCAAGCCGAAGAACACCATCCAACCGTGAAACATGGGGGTGGCAGCATCATGTTGTGGGGGAGCTTTGCTGCAGGAGTGACTGGTGCATTTCACAAATAGAAAATAGAAAATTTGTGGGCAAAACTGAAAAAGCGTGTGCAAGGAGGCCTACAAACCTGACTCAGTTACACCAGTTCTGTCTGGAGGAATGGGACAAATTCCAGCAACTTATTGTGAGAAGCTTGTGAAAGGCTACCCAAAACGTTTGATACAAGTTAAACAATTTAAAGGCAACACTACCAAATACTAACAAAGGTTATGTAAACTTCTGACCCACTGGGAATGTGATGAAAGAAATAAAAGCTGAAATAAATAATTCTCTCTTCAATTATTCTGACATTTCACATTCTTAAATTAAAGTAGTGATCCTAACCGGCCTAAGACAGGGAATGTTTTCTATGATTAAATGCCATGAATTGTGATCAACTGAGATTAAATATATTTGGCTAAGGTGTACGTACACTTCTGACTTCAACTGTATATTTAGTTATGGTTATATGTTTATTGTTTACATGCATAATTTTTCCTAATAAAAATATATACATTGATACGTAGAACAAGTGCTAAAAAGGTACTGCCTGTTTCAGAACACACAGTGTTTTTAGGAGAGAGTAGGTCAAGGGGATGCTCACTTTTGGTTGTCACGATTACCAAAAATCTATGTCACCCACAGTCAATGTTCACATTTTGGGTTTATTTCCCAAAATGCACCCCTCCAGTTCACAGCATGAGAAAATATAATCAACTAAACAAACTCATGAATAATCAAAAGTAATTAAAAAAAGGCTTTAAGGAAGCAGGAGGAGAAGCCATTGACGGATAAATGAAGGAAACTCAAGACACAACCTAGTAGGAATACGAATTGGTGTTAAAAACAAAAAGATAAAAAAAACATCTCAACCTGTCTGGTGAGACAATCAATGTCACCATGGAAACCAGGATCCTTTTATTTAGAGGAACACACACACACACAAACACACACAAACACAAACAAATAAATATAAATCAGATTATGCTCATGATTTAGATCTCTATTAATAAATGAGTTAATTTGCTAATGACATTTTGCTCTGAGGATGTTTATAAAACTGTATGTTTTGCATTAGTCAGTCTTGTCTGTAACGCCTTCCCTACAGCTGACTGCTGTGACTCATGGATTATTCACAGCACTGCCTTTTAGTTTGTCATTTTTACACCAATTTGTTTCAATCCCACCTTTTTACACCACATGAAGACAAACTGTCCTGTTTTATTGTGTGGGTTGTGTGTGAGCGTGTATGTATGTGTGTGTGAGAGAGAATAGACGTCTCTTTCATTCCCCTTGGTGGCCTCTCTCATAGTAGTGTGCATGCATGTGTGTGTTCATATGTGGGTGTAAACACAATAGCAGATATTTTTCTGCTTTAATTTCTGTTGGTTCAGACAAGTCAGGTGTTAGGAATATATATGCATATAGTTAGGAGGCCGTATGTCAACCACAATACTTCTAGGCAGATCTCAAGGTGGAGAGTAGGCAGCTACACAAAGCGGAATTATACACTTATTCAGGTTTTTTTTTAACACTTGCTTAGTAATGAATGGAGAATGATCTCATCACAAGCAAAAAGGTTGAAATAGTTCAAATATGTAACATTTCCCCCATAAAATGAACAAATAAAAATTGGTAACACATGAAGCCTGCAAAAAGTATACTGTACATTGTATACTGAGCATTCATAGTGCCTTATAAGACACATTGTAATGCATTACATCTTCTCATTATAAACTATAGAAAAATATAATCCCAATTCAAAGCTACAGGCTACCTTTATGGGCATTAAAACATCCATTTAAGCATATAATACATTAAAACCTAATTGAACGTGATGTGCTATCATGTGTTATAATGCATTATAACAATGAGCATCTTTATAAAGACTATTTATGTGTTACCCAAAAATTTTATTGGGTGGATACTTAGTTGTATCAGATCAGACTGTCATGAAATTCATAATACATGAAATACAGATTTTCCTGTTATTCTCTGGCATCATTAAATCCAGGGCCTGTACAATCTACATCTGCCAAACTACATGCAAACAGTCATGCTAAATTCCCCAGCAGACCACACACACACACACGCACACACACATCCACGGCTTAAAAAGCAGCTCCTGATCTCGCCAGCAACCCTCGCTGATCCTCCCACCTCAGCGAGTTAACCCACCCATGAAAGCGACTGAGACGGGCGAAGAGAGCCAGGCTGCAGTCTCCCGAGGCCACTCTCCTCTGTTTAGAGGCACCCACAGCTTTCTGGAGGAGAGATAAAACCCTCACTGCTAGCCAAGCTAACTGGGCCTAACTAAGGATCTCAGAGGAAGGCAGAAGACAGAGCTTTGGCTAAAAAGAGAAAATTCCCCCGTGACACATTCATGAAACTATGTGTGCTTCTGTATGAACAAGTATAGTGCTTATATGCATGTTTATTTGCAGAAAAAAGTGCCATGGTATTGCCATAAAAATATTCCATGGTAAACACCAATTTTATTTGGACAATACCATGGTAATACTATGGTACAACCATGGTCCATGGTATATGAGTATGGTAATCAAAAACTACCATGCAATATGTCAAAATACCATGGTATTGTTCGAGACGTAGCCTTGGTTTTTGGACACTACAATGAAAATAGCATGGTAAAACCAAAGTAATTTTTAAAGTACCTTACATTATCATTTAAGTACCATGGTATATACTGTAATTAGGGCTGTCAAATTAAAATTAGAATTTTGAATATGTCAAATAAAAAATAAAGAAATGCACATTCGAATGCAAAAACCGTGCATTGGAATTTTAGGTGTGTCAGGAGGCGCATGAGACATGATGATGATGTAACTGATGCAGTTTGTTTTTGTTAGCCTATCCAGTTCAACCCATTAGATGCAGCAAGGCTGCACTGATAATTTGAAAAATGCTGAAAAAGAGAGTGAGAACTCGGAATCAGTGAGGATCTTACACCAAAACATCTTAAAAGTGCTGTGTGGTTACAAACATAATTTGTAAGTTGTGTAAGAAACCACTGCTATATCACTCCACAGCATCTAACTTGAGGACACACATGCAGTTTTCTCATCCCGAAGAGTTTTCTTGAGAATGTCATGACGAGGGGCCATTATTAAAACAGTCAAGTGTATTACTGGTCAGAACAGAGCATGTGTTTTCATCTGCTGGAAACATTGTCAACAAAAACGCTCAGCCCTTGCTGCAGATCAAGTTGACCGTCTGGTTTTATACAAACAATATGTAGATGTATGAGTAAGTGGATAGTTTCAGAATAACAGTTTGCCATTTTGTGTTAACATAATACATTATGCTGTCTGTTGAAGTGTGTTTTCTCATATTACTGACGCTCTTCCACTTTTGTTACCTCAATTTCCTTGCGTGCACATTTAGGAAATTATATTTGATCTATGAATGATTGTTTAACACGTTTTGCACTTTAAACAAATTCATAACATTTCATTTCATTAAAAAATGCAATGCTTGATTTGGATTTTATTTGCTCATTGTGCTCACTTGTGGGCTTAGGAGCCAATACAGTACTTTTTTCCTCTAACATAAAGTAATGTCTTTAGAATTTGAATATAATTCAAATGTTACTATTATTTAAGTAAGACATTCTAATTTAGTTTTTCAGCCATCTTGACAGTCCTAACTGTAAGTATGGTAGCTAATCAAATACTACAATGCAATATAGCTAAATATCATGGAATTGCTAGAGACATGGCCTTTATTTTTGGGACACTACCATTATAATAGTAAAATATAGCCGCATGCAGAAAGATTTTTTCAAAGACTGTTGTAAGGGCCACACTTCCTGCTGCAAGTTGGTGGTGCTACGACCATGACCAATAGTAGATACATCAATGTGATCAGCCCTCAAGGCTAAACATAAAGGTACATTTTTGATGTAAATGGAGATATGAGACAATTATTTCTTCATATTTTTTGTTAATTAATCACGTCGCCATGGAGACACCCTTTGAGACATCAAAAATCCGTTCACAATTCAGCATCTTCAATGTTTTGGCATGATGTTGCCTAAATTTGGTGCCAGTGAGATGAATTCCCTATGAGGAGTATTTCAATTCCAGAACATGCCATTTTCAAACAATCCAAAATGGCTGATTTCCTGTTAGGTGGAACTAATGTCTATAGGTGTAAAAGTTGTCCGGCTTGATGAGTTCTACAAACAGTATGTACAAAGTTTGGTGACTGTAGCTGAAAAGGGATGTGCTACAGAGACCCCTGAACATGGCCATATTTTATTTTGCACTACAGAGCCCCTCTACATGCCCATGAATGAACCTTTGCCCGGCCCTAATGGCCGATGATTCTGATGTGTGTGCAAAAGTTCATAAAAATTCAAGCATGCCAAGTACCTCAAAAACATATGAATATACGTAAAAAGGAATAATAGTGTTTAATGCGTTGCCATGGCAACAGTAGTTAAGATATCGAAAATCCCTTCATAATTTTAAATCTGTACTGTCTTGACATTATTATAAAAAATAAGAGCTATTCCAAAGTCTGTAAAAAGTTCCACACTTCCTGCTTCCTGTTGGTGGCGCAATAATTGTGCCCCACAATAGTCATATGTATGTGATCACCCCCAACACCGAAGATATGAACACTTCCTCTTTTACATTTTTCGCCATTAATTTATCGCCTCGCCATGGCAACACCGATTGAAATATAAAAAAATCATTTTTTTAGCATCTTCAATGTCTTGGCATGATGATGCCCACGTTTGGAGCTTGTCACATAAATCCCCCACGTGGAATATTTCAAATTCCAGAGCATGCATTTTTAAAACAATGCAACATGGCAGACTTCCTGTTAGGCAGAGCCTATGACTATGAGGATGAAAGTTGTCCAGCTTGATGAGATCTATATGTGTACAAAGTTTGGTGACTGTAGGTGAAAATGCATGTGCTACTGAGCCTCCCAAAAATCTAAAGGGGTTGGCAGAGAAAGTTATTTTTTGAGAAAGAAATATTTGGAAATGATTCTGCCCTCAGAAGCCTGTTGCCAAATGATGAGGTCCTTTCAGATTTCAACTAGGGATGCACAGATATGGAATTACGGGGCAGATCTGATAACCAAACTTTCACATCTTATAGTGGCCGATACTGACACCCAATATATATATTGGGTGTCAGAATGCGTCCTCCGGAGGACGCATTCTTCCAAACGAGACATAGGAAGAGACAGTATAATAAACTTCTAACAGATGTAATAATGCATGAAACCAAAATGAGGCAATAAATTAAAAGCATGTAACAAACATTAAAAAACAAAACACATAATACAAACCCTAATCTCTGTCTGCATGGTGTAATATTTATGCTAGCAGGCAGACTGCGAGTGCAGCAGTGGTTTTGTTCATGTTATGTGTGTGCGTGCATTGTGCACATGCAAGTCTAATTCACAGATGCTTGTTTCAGTGCTCATCTGTGACAGTTCCATTGTATAACTTATGAAATGTGGTCACAATAATTATAATGGGAATAGGTAATATCATACTTATCTAATACAGATCTAATGAGTCATAACATTAGAAAAATCTCAAATTGTACAATACACCATGCCCATTCGTTTCACTCACAAACAGTAAAATCTCATGTCACTCTGTGAAGATTATTTAAAGGTCTATGCACCGTTATGTTGTGTTAGGGCTTGTTTTAATCACGATTCTTTGCTCTAAGTAACGTTGTGATGTTTTCAATATTCTGTTTGTTTGTGAAGTAATAAGCAAAAATTATTGCTCCCAAGTAACATGCATAGGCTTACATGTTTTTGTTGAATATTTGACCTACATATTTGTTTATTTTTTATATAAAACATAAAAAGAATACGGGAAATGGCATGTCGTTACTTACAGCATGTTGTTACTTGCACGTCTCTGTACAATTGTAGTGAGCAGAATAGCATCTCAGAATGCACAAAATGTTGAACCTTGAGGCGGATGGGCTACAACAGCAGAAGACCACGTTGGGCACTTTGTTAGGACCATAGTGTTCCTAAAAAATTTTTTTCAGTTAGTCTATATTGTGTTAAAATTCTAAATGTTATTCATTAATTGTTTTCCATTTGATTTTTTCCCCTAAATTCCACTGATTAAAAGAAAATACGTTATGTGTAGTATGATTTAGCTCAGGGTCTGGGACAGCCTGGATGGGTCCCATCCATCTTTTAAAGTAATTACGCATTGACTCTCCCCATTGGAGGAGGGGGGTCATCAGCCTCTCCATGACTTAATAAATCATCACTCACTACAAGCAGCAGGACACAGGAAGCGAGATGAGAGTTAAGCAGTAACGTTGCATTTTTACACTTGGTGAAGAAAACAAAAAATCTGCAACCACTGACATGACATATAGAACATGTCCTATTTGTTGCTTAGCCTTGTAGTGCAAGGATAGTTTATGGTGAACAAAGATGTATTTCATATACAGGATATACAGGAACAATTGATAAACCCTACTGAAAAAACTGCTTAAACCAGCCTAAGCTCGACTTTCAGCATGGTCTGGCTGGTCAGGTTTGCTAGTTTTAAGTTAAATCAGCTTAGACCACTAAACCTGCTTAGGCTGGTTTAAAGGTATAACTCACCCAAAAATGCTAATTCTGTCATAATTTACATTTCAAACCCATATGGCTTTCTTTCTTATGTGTAACTCAAATGGAGAAATGTTCATTAATATCCAGGCCCATCATTTCAATACAATGGCAGTCGATAGCGAATCACTTTAAAGCTTAAAAAGGTCATAAAATCAGTTTACACGCAAGCCAGTGTGAATGATTTACTCTCATGAAAATGCAATGGAAGTCTAGATTTTCACACCAAAACCTATTGTATGCCTTCAGAAAGCCTAGACTATTAAGCTCAACAGCCCTTTACATTACGAGTAAATCACTCACAAATGCGACCAACTTTCACACTATGCAACTAAAATATGTCTGTTTTTAGCCACTGGCTAGTAAATGTTTTCAGAATTCTAGAAGTGAAGATACGATAACATTTTAGGACTTGTTTAACTTATCAATGTAAACTCAATGTATAATTGTACAAGAGCATATAAACAAATATACTGTGACAAGGATGAGGGTGTGGCCAGGCTGTAATGCTGCACGGCCGACGCTGAATCAGCTGATCAGTAGGAGAGTGAGATAAAGGGGAGCCAGAGATGACAGTTCGAGAGAGAGAGAGTTGCATGTTTGTCTGTGTTTATATTTTTTATAAGTTTGACATTAAAACTTTGTTTACTGTTCGGCCGGTTCCCGCCTCCTCCTTGCCCATCCTTGACCTGTTACATATATGTATAACAACAGCTTTTATCATTACTATAAATGCAATTTCATGACATCATATAAATTGACAGAATGTGAAATTTTTCTTTTTTAATCATTGACATGATAAAAAGCGATATATGAAATAAAATGTACAATCTCGCATACTATATCACGTGGAGTCATAAATATGAATCTTGGTTTGCTTAATATCTTACAGTTTTTAGTTGCATTACGTTTACAAGTCATCAAAAGTCTGGCAAGTAAAAAAACAAACATTTACTAGCCAATGACACATGGACTATTATTATGATACTTTTGGGTCCTATTTAAGTTTAGAAGTGAGTCACTATTAACTGGTATTGTATTGAAAAGGTGGACCAGGATATTCGGTAAACTTTCTATAAGACATAAATTCATATGGTTCTGAAACAACATTAGGGTGAGTAAATTATGGCAGAATTTTCATTTTTAGGAGAACTATTTGTTAAAGTTGTTTTTCTTTTCCACCAGGAAATTAAAGTATCATCTCATCATCACCAAAAATTGAGGGCCACCAAAAAGAGACATGCATTAATTCACTGTACAGGGCCATCAGTTTCGCACTCAGTGAACTGTGATGATGTACTTCTGTCTTTAACATCACACTCTTGCCTTTAGGGAATGTTTGGCCATTTTCTCAGCCATGTTGCCTTTCAACACAGTTACCACAAACATGGCAAGAGTGAAGTTCTCAGCCATCTTGGCTTTTTCTGTCCCTCTCCAGACAGAGTGATTGGTAACACTGGTCCCAGCTGAGCTGGCATATTGATTGGGGGTTGCGAGGTTGGCCCGGCCCCATTTGTTTCCCCAGAGACATGGTTGTCAGTCAGGCATGCTGTGTATACCTGATTTAATGGCAGCAGCTATGAGAGTGATTGAAGTACATGGGTGATCCCTCTGCTAACATGGTGATATGTATTCAGCCTTTTGGGACTTCGGCTATTCTGTCATTCCTGTTCAAAATAATGGGTAGTGAGAGAGTGTGGGGGAAAAAAAAGAAGAACAAAATAATCTGGTAAAGATGGTTCTGGTTTTTAAATTAAGAAATAGAGACAAGAATACAAGCAAAAGATTTAAGGGACTTAAATATTCTACACGGTCAAAGCCTTTCAGATTTTAGCCTATGTCATTCATGAACTTTAAATGTGACTGGAAAGAAATTAATGCTGTACTCTAAAAGATGGCTTAGTTGTTGTACAGCAATCAAACGCAACTTTGGCAGCAAAACAAACTAGGCAGCTTCATTTAATTTCTGGATCTGGCCCACCATCAACATGCTCCCACTCTAAATATGTCGCTGTCCACAATGAAGAGGTGCTGAAAACTCCATGGGGCATGCTGGCCAGTGCTTCTTCCTCAAACGACAGCAGTAGAACCCAAATTTATGCTGCTTATTTCCAGGGTCTTTCTGCCACCAAATCATTTTGCATTACTTGTCTGCAGCAGACTATAATTTCCCACAACATTTAGATGCATCTGTGCAAAACACTCAACTGAAACATGTAAAGCCAAATTTAACAATAACATTGCTGGACATGTGACAACCTTTCTTATATTATGTAATACTAATGTTAATGGTTCTTGCACGCTACTGAATGATGTTCAGCTACTGGACAATTTCACAGTGAATTGTAGCTGGCTGTTAAAAATAACCCTAAGTCTACAAGGCGCATTAACACTTCCCTGAATACAAATTTATGGAGCCATTAGTTCTACTGCCCAATTTAAAGGTCGAACGAGACATAATGCAGTTAAATTTCAAATTGCTCGGCATCAACACCAGAGCGTATTTGAGCTCTCTGTCTTGTAGATTAAATTTGTCGAATCAGTTTAAACTGATAATTTTAGCATATAATATCATCTGAAAGAATACATAAATAATATTGCGTGACGAACTGCAGTATATAACATACTGCATTCTGAAAATCTGTGCTGGAGAGCAAGAGTCATTGATGTGCACTCAGAATGCATCAATCGATCAGTTGCTGACTGAATATGAATGACTCAACCATGAACCCAATCAATAGCTAGTATTCATTATTAATTCAGGTTCTTAATGGTGCTATTCTTCTATCTCACATTAACACAGGAGATATTAACACATGCTGCGTGATGACACCCATGATCAGTAATAGTTATTCAAGTTGGTTTGATCTGTTAAATGAAACATATTATGTTGATTTTCACACATCAGCCAATGCACATGTTGTTACTGCTTGTTTCCTAAAAAAACTCATCTGAGCAGCTCACATTCACTCATTTTGCAGCGTGACTGGAGACGTTCAAGGGTTGTTTGCCAACATTTTGACAGCAACATGAAATATACAAAAACATAATCAAAATATGAAGTAAACACTGTCCTAAAATTTACTAGCTTTTAATCTTTGTTGTCAGGCAACAGAGGTACTGTAAACTGCTGACAGTACACTGTAAAAGGAATATTACAGGTTCAATACAAGTTAAGCTCAATAGACAGCATTTGTGGCATAATGTTGATTAAAAGAACAATAATTCCGACTTGTCCTTCCTTTTCCTAAAAACAAAATGTTACAGTGAGGCACTGTAAGTGACTGTAACTAAGTGAATGGGGCCCATTTTTGAGCGTTTAAAGGCACAAATGGCATAAAACTTGTGTATTATTTGAGTGGTAATGTTGTTTAAATCATCATTTTGTGGCAGACTGCTTTTTAAGAGGATGAACTTCTAGTTATTTGTCACCAATTATGTCGTCATGGCAAAGAATTTGTAAAATTGGATATAACTTTATACAGAAAAGGTTTGAAGGTGATTTTTTTTTACATTAAATCATGTTAACGTGCATATTGTTTACATCTTGTGGCTATACTTTTGAAATAGGGAGTATTTTAACATTTACGGCTTAGCTTCCATTCACTTCCATTGCAAGAGACTCACTGTAACAGAGATGTTTAGATTTCTTTCTTCTTTTTTTTTTTTAAGAAAAGGAGGGACAAGTTGATTTTTATTTATTTATTGTTGTAATAAAGATTATGCTTCAAATTATACTGATTGTGCTTAACTTGTATTGAATCTGTAATATTCCTTTAAAACTGTTAACCTGCAATTGTTAATAGGGCCCACGAGTAAAAACAAACTGAACAAGTGATTTGAAATTTGCAGGCAAATCAGAAGTGTTCAGTTTTTATCATTTATAAATAAAATGTGTGCATGTTATTGCAATTAGTAAAAACTTAAAAATGTGTCATATGTTGTTGAAAAGCTCTCAAAGAGTAGAATACATCCAGCATATTTGTTTTACTCACAGACATAAATATAGAAAGTAATACCGAAGTATATGTCTTTGACAATTTTGTTGATGTTGCTTATATGGCACACTTTCCCTTATAACTTCATGAAAAATAAACAGAAAATAAAATGTGAAATAGAATTACATAGAAGAAGTGATTATCTTTCAAACGAGCTCACACATGAAGTAATCTGATGCACAGATCATTAGATATTCCATCCGAAATCTCATTCCTAAAACCATGTTTCCATGCTATGCAAACCTTTAGTCATTGTTGTGTTTGCATGTGTAATTAGTTATCATGTACAATTATACATTTTTATTTGTTTAGAGAGGGTTTTGGACTCTTGGAGAAGTTTTTTTTTGAACACTAGGATAAATTATTTTTGTAATGCTATATAACAGATACAGTTGACATGATTGGGAACAAAACTAAATCTGTTTTTTTGGAGTCACCTTATTGACACCCAGAGATATACACTCACCTAAAGGATTATTAGGAACACCTGTTCAGTTTCTCATTAATGCAATTATCTAATCAACCAATCACATGGCAGTTGCTTCAATGCATTTAGGGGTGTGGTCCTGGTCAAGACAATCTCCTGAACTCCAAACTGAATGTCAGAATGGGAAAGAAAGGTGATTTAAGCAATTTTGAGCGTGGCATGGTTGTTGGTGCCAGACGGGCCGGTCTGAGTATTTCACAATCTGCTCAGTTACTGGGATTTTCACGCACAACCATTTCTAGGGTTTACAAAGAATGGTGTGAAAAGGGAAAACATCCAGTATGCGGCAGTCCTGTGGGCTGAAAATGTCTTGTTGATGCTAGAGGTCAGAGGAGAATGGGCCGACTGATTCAAGCTGATAGAAGAGCAACTTTGCCTGAAATAACCACTCGTTACAACCGAGGTATGCAGCAAAGCATTTGTGAAGTCACAACACTCACAACCTTGAGGCGGATGGGCTACAACAGCAGAAGACCCCACCGGGTACCACTCATCTCCACTACAAATAGGAAAAAGAGGCTACAATTTGCAAGAGCTCACCAAAATTGGACAGTTGAAGACTGGAAAAATGTTGCCTGGTCTGATGAGTCTCGATTTCTTTTGAGACATTCCATCTCAAGAAAAAAATCAGAAATCGAGACTCATCAGACCAGGCAACATTTTTCTAGTCTTCAACTGTCCAATTTTGGTGAGCTCTTGCAAATTGTAGCCTATTTTTCCTGTTTGTAGTGGAGATGAGTGGTACCATCTGTAGAGTCAGAATTTGGCGTAAACAGAATGAGAACATGGATCTGGTGGTGGTGGTGTAATGGTGTGGGGGATGTTTTCTTGGCACACTTTAGGCCCCTTAGTGCCAATTGGGCATCGTTTAAATGCCACGGCCTACCTGAGCATTGTTTCTGACCATGTCCATCCCTTTATGGCCACCATGTACCCATCCTCTGATGGCTACTTCCAGCAGGATAATGCACCATGTCACAAAGCTTGAATCATTTCAAATTGGTTTCTTGAACATGACAATGAGTTCACTGTACTAAAATGGCCCCCACAGTCACCAGATCTCAACCCAATAGAGCATCTTTGGGATGTGGTGGAACGGGAGCTTCGTGCCCTGGATGTGCATCCCACAAATCTCCATCAACTGCAAGATGCTATCCTATCAATATGGGCCAACATTTCTAAAGAATGCTTTCAGCACCTTGTTGAATCAATGCCACGTAGAATTAAGGCAGTTCTGAAGGCGAAAGGGGGTCAAACACAGCATTAGTATGGTGTTCCTAATAATCCTTTAGGTGAGTGTATAATCTCAAATCAGAAAAAAAAGAAGTTAATTTTTGGCAAAATAAATGTATGATTTTTCAGCAGTTTCTTAGGCAGAGAGTCTCAGAATGTATCATAATCTATATCATTAAGTTAATCATTATATCATTAAAGTTTTCTTTACAATGATACCAAACACTGTTTTTTGTCAAGTTATAAGCCTTTAATTTTGGGTGTTCCACTGAAACAGGAAATCTTTAAAAACACTTTTAAAGCTTAAAGGGTTAAATTATTATTCTAGGTTTAATACAAGTTATGCTCAATCGGTAGCATTTGTGGCATATTGTTGAATACCACAAAATAATTATAATAATAATAATTGATAATAATAACAGTATGACACAAACAATGGAAATAAATGGGCCCAGTCCATAACAATTAAAATATACACTGTTTCAAATCTATAGCCAAAAGACGTAAACATTTTATGTGTTAAGATGATTTTAGTGTGAATCACTTACTAACCTTTTCTATTTCAACTTCATTCAAATGGTGACATAATGTCAGTAAACATTGAAATCAGTTTTATCACACTAAATTAATATATAAAATATATTTTTATAATTGCAAGATAACATTTTTGTTGTTGTTGTGGAAATCAAAATGATGCTACCAATTCTGTTGATTGAACTTAACTTGTAATGAACATTGACCATTCCTTAACCTGTTGATGCGTACCCCTTTTTGAGCACAAACCATGAAAATGGCATACCTGAACTTAAATGGTTGTATTTACTGAACCCTTTGGAGTATGGATACAGTTGTATTATCTTTTGAAAGAAGACAACTGAATATTAATTCAGAATTAATATATGTTGTTATTTTTTAAAGTTAGAGAAGCTGAAGTTTATTGTAATGGAAATATTTTGTGCTGAACATGTTTTTATAATCTAAAAAAAAACTAAAATAAAAGTACCAAAACAACCCAGAAATACAATGTTCTCAAAGCCACAAGTCTAAAGAAGTTACGTTTCAAATTTGAAGATGATCTAACAATAAATCAGGTTCCTGCAAGCTTTTTTCTCTGTAAAATCGCTGGAAGCGAACAGAGTAAAATTAAGTCTCCGCCTTTCAAGGCGACATAAAATCTGACTACACTGTTTGACTATTATGAATAAAACTATGCCGCATTTTAAAAAATAGACTTTGGAGACATGCTCGCTTTTGTTTATGAGACTCTAATATATAAGATAATATACAGTTTTACAACATGAATGCTGCTCAGATTGCATAGTTTGTTGAAGAACGATGACGAAGTGTCATTTTTACAGGCGAGATCTTGTGTAAACAAATGGAGAATATATCAATATTTCTCAGTTATGGACAAAAAGTGCTATTGGATGTTTTTCAATGAACGCTTGTCATGGACAATTGACCCAAGTGTGGTGAACTGGATTCATCTGGCGATCGCGTTTTAATAACAAAGGTATGAAGTCCCGTTTTGATATTGCATGTTTTCATTTGTACTCCTCGCACAAATAACTAAATTGCTGTTTCTGGAGCATTGCTATTGTGAAACAGAGATCGGAAATCAATGTTGAACCCTTAGACATTTGAAAAGATGTATAATTTGTTAACATTCATTAAATTTATAGACAGTGAATTATATATTAAATGTAAGCAGAGTGATGTCACCACCACGTGCAGGGGAATTGTGTATCAACAGGTTAAAGATTTTTTTCTACCTGATATGGGTCATAACAAATGGTTTTGTTGGTATAACCTAATGTAGTCATGTACTGTATGTTGATTTAGTCCTATGATATAATACTTAGGACCAGTTAATTTAGATATTACCATGTTCCTGTCAACAGGTAGAGTATGGCGCTAGCAACACCAAGATCATGGGTTTGATTCCCAGGGAACACATAAACTGATAAAATGTGTCCATTGAATGTAAATAAGTTGCTTCGGATAAAAGCATCTGCTAAATGCATAAATGTAAATGTCAGGACAAATTAACTCCAAGCAAAGGCTATTATTTGCATTTTTGGCACCCATTACCTTCCCAAAGTGCTGCAGGATCTACAGAAATAGAAATGGGGGATCTTATTTCCATATTTTTACATTTGCTTGAGTCCAAACCTGAGTTTGATTGCTCTGCCTCCCTGCACGTAACAAATAGAGCAACTGACATGCCCTTGGATGTAGGTCCATGTCTAAACCAACAAAAGCCACTAATCTCTCAAAGGAAAGTGGGAAGATTGGGGGAACTTTCTGCCATTGAAGAGGTGTGTGTGTGTGTTATTTTCACACTAAAACCTGCGATCAATATGCAATTTTACAATCATCACCTCATCCATAATTAGTTTGAAATGAACCCGCAGAACGTCAATATCAGTTCGAGAGTGCCACCATTCACTAAATTCTTATTGTACCACGGATGAGTCATTAAACACATACCCTTGATAAAAACATAATTTTTACTGGTGCATTTTCCACTCTAAAAGCATGCTGCAACAAAGCCAGATGCTCACCTTTGGGGTAATTTACTGTGCTTGAAATAGGACACATTTTACATTCTGTAATTAATTTGTAATGCTAGATTTCTGCCATTAGGCTAAGATAATGAAGGATGGCATCAAACTTAAAATGCGCAGAAGCTTTGCTAAACCTGAGACCTTAAAATAATTACGATAAAATTAAGGAATGCCTAAAAAGGGACTGCAGACCTTTTTTGCAGTGTGATTTAGCGTTTCCATCTTATTTAGCAGCATAATTCTAGAAAACTTTTTTATATTTTTTAATTATTTAATTAGATAGATAATAGAGTTATATTACCCTGTCATTAATAAAAAAAATAAAAAAATAGTAAGCACTGCTGCGATGGGGTTTCAAAAACAGCTGCTGATGAAGTGATGGTACATTTTTCTTTCTTCTGACTGCCATAATCAATGTCTATTTTTTTCCTTTTCTGAATGGGAATGTAAAAATTATATTTGCTTTCCGCCATAGAAGTTTACCCCGCTATAGTTTACTATAGTAATGTGAAAAGGGCATATTGTACATCCGCTGCCGGCGTGTCTGTTTCCTGCCACTGGTGTGTTTGTTTGGAGTTTATCCAGGGCTAATGAAGCTCTATCGCTCTTCTAAAGCTGTAGCGTAGCCCCAGCTGTGATCTGGGTTTCCAAACAAATGAATAATTAAATGCAGTTTTCAGAATGGCAAGGAAAAACTGCATCAGTCTTTTTTCTTTTCAAGCAGTGTGAATCATGTTTTATCTCCAAAATGATCATTTAACATTTCATTTGAAAATGCAGTTGTTCCCCAAAAACCACAGGGTGAACCAAATGTTTTTTCTTTTACTCTTCTTGTCCTTTTTCATCTTTTTCTCCCAATTCTTTTCAGATTTAGGCTGACCTTTGAAGAGGGAGGGAGCGGCATGTTCTCTGGAACATTAAAGCTCAGCGCAATCCTGAAAAATATCTTCCTGACGGATTAAGGGGTTCTTTCAGACCTGAGCAAAACTCACAATGAGTGGACACTCTGGCCTTTTCATTGCTTTCAAGATAGACCAAGGAATGTGGCATTTAGCATGTTTATCTGTGGATTCCAGGTTTGTAAAAGAGAGGAATTATTTGAGAAAGCTGTAAAGTCACCATTCTCACTACATCTCTAGAGCTTCAAAATGTCTCTGCATTCACTCATCTATGACAGGCAGGAAACCTGACTCAGCACTATGCAACAGAGTTGTGCAACACTCTATAAAATGTTTTCTCAGGTAACTTTGAAAATTGTGTTTTGTATGGTAACATCTAAATTAACTGATTTTAAGTCAAAATTGTTATTTAATATGACTAAATCGACCTGAACACATCAGGTTAAATGAACAAAAGTAATTTGTAATGGTCATATCATCCTTTAAATTCTCTCATCATTTACTCACCCTCATGCCTTCCCAGATGTGTATGCCTTTCTTTATTCTGCAGAACACAAACAAAATTTTCAGAAGAATATCTCAGCTCTGTAGGATAATGCAATGCAAGTGAATGGTGGCCAGACCTGTCATACTCCAAAAATCACTTAAAGGCAACCTAAAAGTAATCCATAAGTCTTCAGTGGTTTAATATTTGTCTTCTAAAGTGATGCAATCTCTTTGGGTGAGAAACAGTATTTAAGTACTTTTTACTCTAAATCTCCACTTTCACTTTCAGAATGTGAAAGAGATTTATAGTAAAAAAGGACTTAAATATTGATCTGTTCCTCACCCACAGTTATCATATTGCTTCTGAAGATATGGATTTAACCACTGGATTAATATCAATTACTTTTATTCTGCCTTTATGTGCTTTGTAGAGCTTTAAAGTTTTGGCCACCATTCACTTGCACTGTATGGACCTACAGAGCTGAAATATTCTTCTAAAAGTCTTCATCTGAGTTCTGCAGAAGAAAGAAAACCATACACATCTGGGATGGCATAAGGGTGAGTAAACCTCTCAGCATAAAGTTACAGTATGAGGGGAGATCACAATGGCACACAAGCGTTATTTGGGACTTGGTGTATTTACTGCTCAGAACATTGTTAGCAGCACATACTGTATCATGTGTGAAGGCTGAAATATAGATCTAGATGGGAGGAGGCTGTCAGGATCAGCGATGATTCACTGCTCGTGGCGATGTTGTCTACAGTGAGTGGATCACGCTGCACATGCTGGGACAGAGATAATGGCACACAGATGTCTTAGCACATCAGCCACACAGTCCAACAACTGCAAATTTACTATAGCATACTAGAGTCCAGCAAGCATATACTGCAACCCAACATTGCTACAAAAACTCAATAGATGCTAACTCAATGATCAAGGCTTTTTAGAAAGATGTAAAAGAAGGGTTATGTGACACTTTAAGGAGAAAGATTGTTATAATGTCTGCTTATGTGAGACGAGCTCTGTCTCATGACAAGTCTTAATAGAAATGTATCAGTCTGTTGATTGGTGGTTCTCTGTGGGAATAAATGTTGTACTTTTTTGCACAAGACAAGTCGTACAGTATCATACAATTTTGCCATCTCATATGAATTATTACATGAAATGACAATGACTCACTGAGCACTTTATTAGGAACACTATGGTCCTCATAAAGTGCCCGACTTGGTCTTCTGCTGTTGTAGCCCATTCGCCTCAAAGTTCGACATGTTGTGCATTTTGAGATGCTATTCTGCTTACTACAATTGTACAGAGTGGTTATCCGAGTTACCGTAGACTTTCTGTCAGCTCAAACCAGTCTGGCCATTCACTGACCTCTCTCAAGTCCAAATTTTTTATTCAATCTTACTAAAACAACCTGACAACTAAAGGCATTTTTATGGGTTTGATAAGTAGAAATAGATCATTTAAGGTTAACACTTTTTAAGGTCAATCTTTCGCATGAGTTGAAAGCTTTTGAAAAATTTTGGCATGGGCACCGACTGGGCTATGTGGGCAGTGGGTTTGAAAATGCTTTTGTGCATGTGTGAATTAGGCTAACAAAAATCTACAGAGGCTATGACCTTGGGTATTCCTTAGAGGAAAAGAAAGGAAAAGAGAGTTATCATCGTCACAATTTCTTAATATAATTACCCCTTTTGCATTAATCCACCTCTTGCAATAAAACTGAATCGATAAGACCTATATTCTTCGTCTCTCTCAAAATTACAACTGTCCATCATGAAATACACAATAAAATACTTAAGACTGACAATAAGGACCTTCCTGATTTATTCAGAAATCCCATTTTAGAGGGACTTAAAACCCATCCCTTCCAGTTTTACCCAGCGTGCTGAGAATTTTAAAGTTTAATAAGGCCGCAGTCCATGTGAGTGCTTCCCAAGACGGCATACACACACACACAC
Organism: Xyrauchen texanus; assembly: GCF_025860055.1. Classification (NCBI taxonomy): domain Eukaryota; kingdom Metazoa; phylum Chordata; class Actinopteri; order Cypriniformes; family Catostomidae; genus Xyrauchen; species Xyrauchen texanus. The sequence continues at coordinate 18,936,130 of NC_068319.1, forward strand.
TAACAACAGGCAGCACAGAAGGGCACATGGAGGGGGTTACATCAAGCTAGCAATGCACTTTTCTTCATTATTTACCTGTTCTGTGACCCAGGCCAGCGTGAGAAACGAGCATCTTACATCACAAACACTCCAAACAGCCCTGGGTGTATGTTGCTCTGCTCACATTAATGAAGGCCTTTTGCCGTGACTCCAGGGCATTCCGGCTGTGCTTCATCTATCAACATATTGTAAGGCTCATTAAAATCTGGTCTGACATGGGTATTCAGTTGCAGCACTGCAGGAAGATTCACATGGAGGAATGAGTGTTTAGAAGGGTGATGGTGCACTTGCAGGGAACAGATCAAACAAAGCAAATATTCATGTCAGTTCAAGTCAAAAGATCAGATTGAAGCTCAAAGTCCAGACTTGAAGACTTGCCTTTTTCTTCTTTGAGGAGTGGCTCTCCAAACAGAGGACTTTAAATGATTATTCCAGTTCCAATATAGTAGTTCAATACAAGTTAAGCTCAGTCGAGAGCATGGGTGTCACTTTATTTTAAAAAGTGGAGGAGGCATTTAGTTGGGGTGGGGGGGATTGGAGGGGGTTACGTCACTAATTGGAAAAACTCAAGAATATTAACTAGGTTATGTGGGGAAAATGTCAAATAATCTTATACAGTTATAAAAATTGTCATTCTTGAACTGACCAATTCAACAGTTCCAATAAATATTTCAAATAATTAACTGGATATCTTGATCTGTACATGAACAGTACATCAATCTTTTATGCTGAATCGGCACTTATTGCAACACACATGGACGAAATGGAGACTCCTGCACAAGAACTGGAGTTGTTTCTACTGCATTAATTTAAAAAAAGAGGTGGGGACATGTTCCACCCACAAATGACACCTTTGGTCAAGAGCATTTGTGGCATAATATCGATTACCACAAATATGAATACTTAATCCATTTAGTTTACACCTTGGGGCTATACTTTAGATACTGTGAGTATTTTAACGTTTACAGATTGGCTTCATTCACTTCCATTGTAAGTGCCTCACTGTAATTTTTCAAGGACGGAAGAGTCTAAATAATTTTTTGTGGTAATCAATATTGTCATAAATGCTGTCACTTTAGCTTAAGTACTGAACCCGGAATATTCATTTAAATCTCATAAACCGCATAATGGATACGTATAACAGACTGAATACTTGAGACTCTAGCAGACTCAACCAACTAACAGTTTCTCAATCCATGAAAGACTGCAAAACTGTGGCAAAGAAAGAGCTTTGAGGAACATCAAGAACTCGCCTCATACAAGTACAGCAGACCGATTTAGAACCACTAAACGTTCTCCATTAGGCAATATTGGACAATAAACTGGTCAACCACCACTTTTTGGGTAAGGAACAGGCAGATCCTCAGCCTTCAGGAGAACAGAGGTCTCCTTGTCTGTGCTGAATTCTGCCATTGACAGAGCACAGCCCAACTACCACAGCATATAAATTTGCCCCTTGCCTTGGATAAGAAGGCATAGCTGTCTATGGGAGGGATGTCTTCCTATACACCTCAATCATTGTGCATGGGCATCATTGTGGGTATGGTGGGGTGTCTGGTCACTGTGATCCTCTTTTCCCATGCCATCTCACACTTACGTAAAAGCCATTAAACATTTAACAGTGAGGAAGTCTGTGTGTTGCGGATGTTTGCCATAATTCAGGGCGCATTACCATTATCTATCAAGTGCAAAAATAAATCAATCCCCACGTTGCCAGAGGGGCGAGCGATGGATGCAATTAGAGGCGTAAATGGCTTCTCAGCCGGTAAAGACAATGTCAGGCCAAGCGACAGAGACGCGTCAAGATCTCATTTGATCTTCTGATCTAGATCTTTGATGAACGCGTCGTTCTGTTTGAACACACATGTCATGTAGCTGTATGCGGATATTGGCAAACTGTCAACAACAACAACTCTTAAAACCCCGTTTCTTGCCCTATCATAGCGCGTTTTGACTGAACACTTTTTTAGTGAATGTCTAATTCGACCCCGTTTTTCTAAACGGTGCGCAAAGACCGATACAGTAGAACACCTCAGAAATATATTCCATCATTTTAGACAGCCGAAACCCGCTTACCACAATTCAAAGTCGATGCGAGGTGTCTCCGCTTCTTTCCCGGTGATTATTCAGACTTCAGTGCCAAAACCGGAGTTTATGCCATCAGCATTTGTTCAGATGTAATTCGTCATGAATGTGTCGCAGGCTCTCGCGCCTTCCTCGCGTCAGTCCGTTGCCCAAAACAACAATAATAATAAAAAATAAAAAAAAATAAGAACATAAAGGACAGAAGAAGGAAATAAAGGGGGAATAAACACCTTAACCCCCCTCCTACTCCCTTTTCTTTCTTATTTTCCCTGACAACACCCCTGTCGCTCCCGACGGCGAGGTTACCACATATTTTATCGCTAAAAAGGCGAGAGGGAAATGATAAAATAAAACAATAACAGAAACAAATGCGTATAACGCATTAGCGGCTAACTCAGCGCACGAGACACAGGTCCTCTATCGTCATGGCGACTCATATCAGAGTCCGTGCCCTCAGACTGCATCAAAAAACACAAAATAACAAAAAACATCCGGTGGCACGACTTCTCGTTCGCTCTGTCTCTCTCACTCACAGTCCTCTTCTTTTCACCGGAGGATGAAAAAAAAAGCGATTGGGATTTTTGTTCGTTTCCCCTCACTGGTATATAATGAATATCATTACTGTTAATATTATGATTAAGTCCACTTGCGACCACTTAACGCGCAGCTGTAAAGATTCAGAAGTCCTGAATCGCAATGTCCACCTCTCTCTTTCTCACACACGCGCGCGCACACATTTAAAATCTACCGCAGATTGATTGCAATTCTTAGCACTACCTCCGGTGGATGAAGCGTCCCTTACGTTCACGTTTTCACATACTGACGCTTTGTCTGTACTGAATTTACATTCCGTGCTGCTGTTTTGAGTGATCTCGCCCGAGCTGTTAATTTTAATTAATCAACGTGATTAGGACGTGAATTATTGTGAACCCTCTGCTCAGTGGTGAAACATTTTTTCCCACCATGAGAATCTGCAGCGTCGTGACGTCAGAAAAACTTAAAAGTGATACAATCCTCTCTTGATCGTCATTTTGCATTTGAGCTCACGAGGACGCGACAGGTGCACTGTGACCACTATAAGGACTTTGGCTGTGTCTCGTTTGGAAGGATGCGTCCTCGGAAGGTCGCATGTGTTGGCCGCATACGTCATCTAGGCAGTCTATTTTCAGAAAAGCGAGTTGGACACTTCGAATGCGACCTTTTTTCACTGGAATTTAGAGGATGCATGAGGTGTATCCTTCGTGGGTACCCACAACCCACAATTTTTTGCTTCAACGGATAGGCTATGTCTAAAAATAGACGCCAATTTGCCCGTATATATGATGTTCAAACGCAAGGAATGTTCATTCCCAAGTTGAAGTACCAGAGTAGATGGATGCAGAGTATATAATATGTATAATTACATTGATATATAATTAAAATTAAATTTTAGACTAAAAGTGCACCTGTAAAATCTATTTTTTTTTTCCTCTTTACATCATTATAACTCTCCTACAATTTACCTCATGCATTCCCTTCCAGAGGGACTTTGGCTCGCGCTTGTTAAAGAGTGGCGTGCTGTCATAGCAACCATGTCACGTTCCGTTTCCGTTTGTCCTACGAAAGCCGTCTCTCAGTAGGCTATACTGCGGCCTTCAAAGGATGCGTCCTACCTAGCACGCAGCGATCCAAACGAGACACAGCCAATATATCCGTTCAAAATTGGCGTGTGTGGGAGATAATGAGTAGTCCTTCCCTTTTAAAAATATAGCTAGGCCTATTATTACCATATTCACCATAATATTGACGTGCTCTGCCAAAGTAGGGCCTACTAAACCTATGATACCATAAAAAATACATGGTATTACAATGGTACATATATAGCCTATATATATATATATATATATATATATATAGCTATATATATATATTATATATATATATATATATATACACTCACTCACTCATATTAAATAAATAAATACAAATCTATTTTGTTATCGACTTACAGGCTCTAGTGTGCAAGAGTAAAACAAATACCCAGATGAACTAATTATAATGTCTGTTCCTTGCATGTGCCCCCACACACACACACTGATAGAATACAAACTATTACATCTCCACGAAAGCACTTGTGTGTAAGGGCAGGTGGAAGTGATTTTGTTTTATATAACAGTGTTTCTAGAGCAGATTTTAGCATGGATTACAAACTAGTCCAAACCTAACAAGGGCTTTTAGACTCATAAATTAAGATACATCGCCCTCTAGTGCATTTAACAGGTTACTTTATATTTATTGAACAGCGTTTGCGATAGTTCACCCAAAAAAATGTATTAACTCACCCTCAATCTCTAATTAATTTATTTCTCCTGTAGAACATAATCAAAGAGATTTCGAAGTATTACGTGTTTTTATCCATACAATGCATGTCAATGGGGTCCAAAACGTTCAAGCGGCAAAATAATAAATAAAGGCAGCATTTAACTAATCCATATATGACTTGAGTGGCTTTATCCATGTCTTCTAAAGCAATGCAATCAGTTTTTGGTTAAAAGAAACAGATAGTATAAATAGTCAGTAGAAATCAACAGCAGTCTCCTTGGCGAGATTATGAGAGAAGCTTAAAGGGATAGTTCACCCAAAATTGAAAATTCTCTCATCATTTACTCACCCTCATGCCATCTAAGTTGTGCATGACTTTCTTTCTTCTACTGAACACAAATGAAGATATTTAGGAAAATATCTCAATTCTATAGATCCATGCACTGCAAGCGACTGGTGACCAGAACTCCAAAAGCTCAAATAAAGAAATAAAGGCAGCATAATCCATAAACTCCAGTGGTTTAATCCATGTCTTCTTAAGTAATATAGTTGGTTTTGGGTGAGAATAGACCAAAATATCCCTCATTTTTCAATGTATATCTTGCCATTGCAATCTCTAGGCATGATCCTATTGTTTGACGCATGCGCAGAGCACTAGATTGTACAGTAGGAAGTGTAATCAAGCTTGAAATCATTATCGCCAAGGAGACTGCTGTCACGAATTATAGTGAAAAAGAGTATTTTGATCTGTTCTCACCCAAAATCAACCGAATCACTTCAGAAGACATGGATTAAACCACTGGAACCTTATGGATTACTTTTATGCTGACTTTATAACATTTTTGGAGCATTTGGAGTTCTGGCCACTTACAGCAATTTACAGAGCTGAAATATTCTTCTAAAAATATGTGTTTGTGTTCAGCAGAAGTAAGAAAGTCATACACACCTGGGATGGCATGAAAGTGAGTAAATGATGAGAGAATATTTATTTTGGGGTGAACTAACCCTTTAACACATGCGCAGAGTGCTGTACATATGGCAAATTATGGACAAAAACACATCATACTGTATATATGTTAAATACTGTATATTCGTTTATGTTCCACAGAGGAAAGAAAGTCATATGAAATTGAGACAGCATAAGGGTGAGTAAATGATGAGACAATTATAGATATTTTTCTTTTTGTGTCTGTGTGTGTGTGTGTGTGTGTGTGTGTGTGTGTGTGTATGTGTATGTGTATGTGTGTGTGTGAACTGGTTTCTCATTAATCTAAAACCCTATTGTAATCCTGAGGGTACCCATTGGTGAATTAACCTTCATGGTTGGCCTACAAATTGACAACCTGGCAACACAGCTCTGTATGTCTTTGTATCGTGTCTGAACACCCCCTGGTAAAACCACTATGTAACACCTATAAATATTCAGGAGGCTGTTAGTGAAGAACAGTTTATTGATTTGGGATTATCACTTTAGAAAACAGCTGTAGTTACATGCATCATATCAAATGGTTTTATATTTCAGAATCAATAAACCACCCACACAAGCATCAGTTAGCCACTTAAACTGCCATATATAGGCTTATTATTGTTGTTTACACTGGCAGATTAAAGAAAGACAGAGATCCTCTATGTCTCCCACTCTCTTTGTTGGGGGGTGGGGGGGTATTTAAAGGAAAAGAGGATGGTGTCATTTTATATGCTCAAAGTGTCATGGTCCTGTCACCCTGTCAGTCTGGATTTTTGTCTGACAGGGCCATGGCATCATCATCCTATGTCTGTCTTTATGTGAGCGCACTGTTTCAGTTGTATTCCCTGCTGTGTGCTCTTCGGTCTGTCTTGTTTGTTGTTTCGAGTATGGTGTATGAGTTCTGATTTCCTGTTTGGTTCGATTTCAGTCTGTGTTCCTGATCCGGACACTCATGCTCCATGTCTGTCTGTTATTGATGTGGGTGCATTGCGCTTATGTCATCTCTCTCAGTATCAGCAGTTTATGTCTGTCTCTCGTGGACTATGCATGCCCGGCCCCCAATCAGGCTAATCAGCTGAAGAGAGGAATAAGTGCAGTGGCATGTGGCAATTTGAGAGAGAGCCACACATAGCTGCCATGTGTGTGTTTGCATTGTGTGTCTTTTTGTTTCATTAGATATTAATTGGACCTTTCAGCCAGTTCCCACTTCCTTTCTTTCCCATTTTAACCTTGTACATACGCATTCTCTCGTCTTGTTTATCGGTTGACACAGGCGTATATTGTCTTGGCGATATGCTCTCATGCCATTCGGGTGTTTTGTTGTCTTGTGAGAGCATGTTACTTTGTTTTGCTTCTGTATTGCCGCTTGTCTTTCTGTCTTACATCATACGCCTCCTTGTTTGCCCATTATTAGTTTATTAGTCCCACCAGCCCTGTCTTGTTAACCTGTTGATTTCTCTCCCTATTTTAGTCTTCTCATATTTGCTGTCCTGTGCCAGTTCATCTTGTTGTTTTTTTCTCCCTTATCGGCCCTGCCAGTCAGTTGGTCTTGTTGCTCTTTCCCTGGTTTCTTGTTTTCCAGTCAGTATAGTTGGTTGGTCCAGTTTATTGTATGTTCATTCCTGTTCATCCCTAACTGGTTCGGTCGGTCGTGTTCCCCACTGCATTCTGCCCCAGCCCTGGATTGCCTTTCCCCCCTATGGGGTAGTTTATGTTAGCTTTTTTACCCCTTGTGGGAGTTTTGGTTTGTTTTTGATTTATTTTGTATTAATAAATTCCCTGTTTATTGTTTGGGTCCTGAGCCTCATTCTCTGATCAAGACACAAAGCATTTATGACCTCATTCTCTGAGTTCAAACAGACAGAAGAGGGGCAGAATAATGCTTAGCAGACCAGCAACATACCCCAGCTAATCAAAAATAATGATTGTTTATAATACATGGGAATGTTGTTTACCTGCTCTCACTCGCTCATTAAATTTAATGCATGTTTAAGATTGATTTTTTTAGTCAATTGAAGGTCATCCTCCACATCACACCATGGGGATCTCAGCAGGAGTGTGTGTGTGTTCTCCAAAGCTAGGGGTTATTCGAGGAGATAAAGTGAGTAAAATAACTGACAATTTCTGTATAATTTAAGGTGCACAACATATGATGTGTACTTCAAATGTATTTTGGAAACATTACAATTGAAACTCAATTACACAAGAGTTTCAGTTACACTTGAAATGTGCTAAATGCATCAATTTTGTGTGCTTACATTAACCCTCTGGGTGTTTTGGGCCCTGGAGAAATTTTGACATGCCTTGACATTTGTGCTTTTTTCAATTGCTTAAAAACATATTAATGGCTGAAGTCTGATAGAACTGTATTCAACACAAACTGGGCAACAATAATAATATGTGAGCTACATGTGTGTACATGTTTGTATTATTGAGAAAATAATGCATGGTTTTTGAAAAACTAAAATTATAATCATTGAAATAAAGCTTGGAGGATCATCAGAGATTCCAGCTACCCGAGTCATGGGCTGCTCTCACTGCTACATCAGGCAGGCGGTATCGCAGCATCAGGACCCGCACCAGCCGATTACGTGACAGCTTCTTCCCCCAAGCAATCGGACTTTTGAACACTTGATCTCTCACGATCAATAATCAGCACTACACTTTATTAATCTTATTATCTGACAATAGCCTGTCATAATTAAATTCTCCACAATACAACTACTGTAGCCTATATATATTTTTTATATACTTTTTAAAAAAAATGTTTTATTGTATGTCTATTCTATAACAAAATCTTTATTTAATCTGAAAATTGTTCATTATTATATTTGCGTTGTACGCAATTCCGCACATCCGCTGGATTTGTGTTTGGAAATTCTGCCATAACAGCAACTGAGAGCAAAAACAAATGGTGTGTTTCAGTTTATACCACACAGACAACATTTGCATTGGTTTACATCAACAAAAGAAAGTCATATAATATGTTTCAACACACCCTTAGGATAACCTTTAAAAATACTTTACATTTTAAAATACTCTTAGTCAACTGATAACACCGTGTGTGTAAATATTTTTTTTTGCAAATAATTCCCCAAGAAGCTCACTAGTAATGAGAAAGCAGCTTGGAACAGCTTTGTCGCAGTGGTTCGGGGCTTCCCGGGTAATCACAAGGCCGAAAACTATGTGGAGCTGGTTGAGACTCTTTTGAAGTACTATGTCACAATGGGCTATAGGATGTCCCTCAGAGTCCATATCCTTGATGCTCATCTTGATAAATTCAAGGAGAACATGGGAGAGTACATGGAGGAGCAGGCCGAGCGCTTCCACCAGGATATACTGGACTTTGAATGCCGCTACCAAGAACAGTATAACGAGAACTTGATGGGAGACTACATTTGGGGGCTGATTCGTGAATGTGATTTACAATATAATCGTAAATCTCGAAAAACTACTCACATCTAAATATTTTGTAGTCATTTTTGTATTACTTTAGTATAAATACATGTTAATTTCGATTCACGTGTTGTTTTATTCTGACTTAATGTGATCGAAAAGACACAAATTTGCCCGTTTTCTCATTGAAAATAGGCAACTTTCAAAATATCACTGTCCTGGACACAAGAGCAAAGTTTGTGGAGAATAATAGCCATTTTGTATACTTTTGAGGCACAAGCAATTAGGAAATAACACTTCCTACTCAGGAACAAAAATTGTGTTACATAGTGTAATCTTTACCAGAACAGGGGTTCTAAAGTCAACAATGCACCTCACTACACACACTATAGATGTTAGAAGTAACTATGTATGTATTGCAGCAATCAAATAAGGTCACTTTTTTACCTGTTAAGGCATGCACTTTTTCCTCATTGATTTGCTTTTTTGGTGGGTCACCTGGCCGAGACTCTCCTGTGAGAGTAGATTATTTTAGAGTTTCCTTCCATCGTAATAGAGTCTCCCAAATAAAAAAATACTCACAATTTTATACTTTGAAGTTAGTTCCAAAATAGCTGCATTAAGCATGCTTCCTCATTGTGATTGGTTTAAGATTACCTTATTATTTTACTGAAAGCATTTTAAAAAGTCTAGATAATCTGATCACATGATTTATACATAAAACATTCAAAATATACATGGTCTTTGTTGTGAGCTTCCTAGTCTGTGCATTGTCTGCACACATCCCTTTTAACCCCTTTCAAGGCCATTACATCGGTTTCTTTATTGCAATATAAGCACTTTCTTTCAGAGCCATTAACAGAAACTATAGGTAAAACTAATAAGAACCCACAGAAGTAAATGACAAAAATTTTTATTTACTCTAAAATGCTTACTATCCTTCAAATCAGCATTCAATCTTCATCAAAATACCATTTCAGTCTAACTGTCTGGCAATGATGAGGTTCCAGGGGTGGAAGACACTGATGTTCTTCTGTGAATAGTTTCAGAGCCATCTTGAATAAATGCAATACATTCCTTCACAGACTTCACCAATGCTGGCAACTCTAGTTGAATTTGTAGTGAATAAGATAACGTATGAGAAGAAGACTACAATCATAAAGTAAGCAACTTATCATGGATAGACAAATTACAATTTATTTACTTGTGCTCCTCTTACATACCCACCTACCATTAAGAGCTTCAATGAGCGATTCATCAAGCTGCACCATAATAGGGTGTAATAATGGATTTATTTCTGGGCTTTCACCCTCCCCATCATTCTGAAATAACTAGCATTTAAATACAAGACAAGGATACCATCACATCTGACTCATTTTAAACAAAATAAGACATATGGACAGGGACCATTACACTGTCTACCTATAATTGCACAATAACAGTAAACATATATTGCCGTTGTCACTTTGTGAACCTCCCTGCTCAGCCAAGTACATGTTTGTTTTATCCAAAGGGTGTGTAACTTTCATGATCCTTTCTTTAATAAGAGTAGCCTTAAGGTCCTCTGCAACTTGAACTTTTGCCGCCTGGGAAAGCCTTGCATTCTTGGTCTCGGACAAAGACAAAATACACATGCATTGTGCCAAAAGGACACACTTTTGAAATATATAGGGTTCAAAATATTTTTTGTCCCACTGGCTAGCCACTACATTTTGATGTAGCGTAAGGATTGTAAAAAATTGTTAGGAAGTTTGATCTCAACTCCCTCTTTCTTGAAATCAATAGTAGGCTATGTCAAGCATGAGGTTTTATTGCTGTCCAATCTTACTGGCCTGCACAACTTCATACTGTGTAAAGTGGATGTTTTGGCACAACAAAGCAACTTTCCTCTCTCTGGCTAGATAGTAAACACCATGACAATAACTGGCACATAGTATTGTAAATAAAGAGTTTCTCGCTATTGAACCACCAGTAGAGATCACAAGGGCACCAAAATCAATAGATGATTGGAAGTTCTGGAAAGCTGCTGAATGGAAATCATTTTTGATTTATTATGCATTACGTGTTTTAAATTGAATTTTGAAGAGGAAGTATTGGAACCATTTTTTTAATTAGTTTTTTTCTATGCACATTCTTCTTCAGGATCTTTTAAATGTTTGCCTTCTTGATATGGCAGAGCAGGCACTTATTGTGAATTTGTTTAGAATTTTGGAAATAAATATGGACCTGCTAATGCTTCTTTCAATGTGCATTTACTGATGCACTTGTCAGCAAGTGTGCGCAACAGGGGACCATTGTGGGCAACCTCAACTTTTCCATTTGAGTCATTTAATGGGACTCTGCTTAGGTTTTTCAATGGTTCTACACATGTGCCCACACAGATAGTGAGGAGATTTCTCAGAGGAAGGGTTCTCTCCAAAAAAGTTGAGAAGACCATGGCCAATGCAATTGAGAGTGTGAGGAAACTTTTTACAAATTACAAAGTAGCTGAGGATTTTCAAAAACATGTACAAGGTTTTGGCTGCCCAGCAAAAGAGAGAACAGCTGTGTTACAAAGAATGGCTATTGAACGTTTCCTTGGTGTCACATTTCAATCAGGTTTATTCTAGAAACAGTTAATTTCTAAAAGTGTTTTTTACCATTCTTATAACAACAGCTCACAAAAAGAAACAGCTCAGTTGTGCAATTGGAAGATGGAACCCTCTGAAAATTACGAGTCTTGTGGCTTTTAAATCTGATACCTCACATATCTCATGTGTTTTAGACAAGGAGCTTGCAAAAACTGGAAATGACCTTTGCAAAGATGTTGAACTTAATATATCCTCGACATATGTGACTGAAGTGCATGACACAAACAATGTATTTACTATCCATCCTTCCTTACTCACTCAAAAAAAAGAAAATGTTCAAAAGAAAACATTTATGTTATTAAAATGCCAAACAATATTGAAAGGGACTAATAATATTTCTTGGCATACAGACTGATATTCAAGTGCATATGTACTACTGAATTGTCATTTCTTTTTATTGTTTTGTAAGAATTGCAATGACATGTTACTGTGGCAGCGAGGAGGGCGGGGCCGGGTCGTGATGCTGCACACCTGACCCCTAATTAGGCTAATCAAGCACTTGGAGAGGGATAAAGGCAGCTCTCTCTCTAAACTGCTGCTTCCGGTTGCCTTTATCCCTCTGGAGGGCTTGATTAGCCTGGGAGCTATTGCACAAAAGTAGAATTAAGAAAGCCAGGATAACAGAACAGTCACGGCTTGACCTAGTTTAATCAGTGCATCCTGGCTTAATCCGTTGCACGTTTGCTGAGCCAGGATGAGAACGCGCGGATATGTCAAGCCAGGTGTATATAGTTTGGATAAATGCACGTTCACGGCATTCTTAAAAAGACCACGAAATCGATCACAGAATCACCGATGCAAAAATGGACAAAACCCGTGCGGCATACTTTTCGCCTAATGAGCAACAGCTTCTTATGGAAACGTATGAAGAAGTGAAACATATAATATGTAAAAAAGGCAATACAGCTGCTGTAATAAAACAAAGAGAGAATGCCTGGCAAACAATAGCGGACCGATTGAATGCGTAAGTAGTCCAAATAACCAGTGCTCCACTGAAACCCTCATAATTACAATTCAAGGAGTTACTTGTCATTTTCAAAAATAATTGTACTTTGCCTTAAATGTGACCAGTGGACATGCATTTAACATGAAGAATAATTGCAAACACTTACCCACTATGTGCATCTATTTGATCTATTTAGTTTCTTTTATGTCTATAATCTGTTTAATCTTTTTACTCTTATCTATTTGTATGTAGGTTTTGTTTCTAATTGATTTGATGTAATCTATAATCAGATAATTTGCTCTATTTTTATCCATCTAATCTATTTTCTCATTTGTATCTATCTATTCCTCTTAAAGAACAAACATGTCTGGCCAAAAAAGAACTTGGCAGCAAGTAAAGATTAAATACAAGAATATTTTGCAGGCTGGTAAGTTACTTGTTTGCGGAGAACATAGGTGACATGTTTGCTGACATTTTTTTTGTCTGTGCTGATTTTAGCAATAAAAAAAGTCATATTTGGTACGGGGGGTGGCCCTCCAACCCAAGACTTCACCACAGCAGAGGAGCTGGCCCTGGACTTAAATAAAGGGAAGCCAGTGATTGAAGGGATCCAGGGAGGGACAGCCACTGACTCTGGCCCAGCAAGGGATACTGGCCTCTTCATACAAGGTACATTATTGCCATACTACTGCACATGGAAAATTTTGAAATCCAATATATTTTGCTATGTGGACTGTGTGACTTTGCCTTACCTTGCAGTGGCTGGCAACACCCTTACACTTTTGGAGCCACCAGACTATGATTCGCCGGTGAGTACTCTTTATTAAATCATAGGCTTTGCATGTCCTGTCAAAAATATCAATACAAGTATTGAATATGGCAGAGGGAAGCCACATCTACAGCAGTGGAGTACACTTCTGCTGATGATGAGACCGTGTCGCTGGACTCCAGAAGGCTCGAGGTATCATGTCAATTTTGTGGAAATGGACACATTTTTTTAAGTTCATAATAGATAAGAAGTCAGGGAAGTGATACTAATAGAAAATATCATTTGTTACAGGATCCTGACACTGGGCAGCCTGATAAGCAGCCTGGTAACATAGTGAGTATTGCCTAAAGTAAATTTACATTATGCAAAAATTCTGCTATGCTAATGAAAAGGTGTTTACAGAATTCACAAACTGTCAGATATCTCTACACAACGCATCTTAAGAGACAGATCGAGCTGTCAGAAGTCAAGATTGATGTGAACAAAAGAAAGCTGCAGGACATGGACCTTGAGATGCAAATTAAACGCAAGACACTGAGGAAACTACAACTGGAAATCCAGAAACTAGAAAGAGAAGTGACTTCAGTTCATACTGTAACCATGACTGTAACACAATGTATTAATCATCATCATTTTTTTCTCTCCAAAGCTCCAAGCTGATAAGTAATAACAGCAAAATAATAAAAGAAAAATATTCCAAAACCATTGTGGTCTTGTAACTTTTTTTTTTTTATGAATGTCAAGTACACTTTATAGTTATTGATCCAGTGAAGTGGAACTAGAATTTGGGAAGATAACCACAGTGTGTGCTACCGATGCCAAATAAAATGCATGTACACATGAAAAAGTTATATAGCCTACATTATCCTTTATTAAGGGATGGGCTAAATCAAAACTAAATTAACTGAAATAATTTGCAATGTATTGTTCTCTAACAAGTCTACCATTTCTGTTATCTGGGAATATGGCAGCATTGTCCCAATCAACATCCAAAGCAACTCTGGGAGCCCTTTCTTATCTTAGGCTGGCAATATTGTGCAGCACTGTGCAGGCAACAGTCACATCACATGCTCGGTCTGGGGAGACCCTCAGGTGGTGCAGGCACTGAAATCGTGATTTCAGGAGGCTGAAGGTCATTTCAATTCGAGCCCTGGTTTTGGCATGGGCATAGTTGTAAGCTTGCTGTGCTGGGGTTTGGGGGGTCTGTAAGGGGAGAGTCATCAGAAATGTCTCACAGGCATAGCCTTTGTCCCCCAGCAGCACACCAGAGAACTCACCTGCGAATACGAAACATAATTCTTACAAGTACTGTACTCTTGATGTTCAAGGTGCTTAAAAGAAAGGGGGTGGCTTACCTAGAGAGAGTCTCTGGTAAATTCTACTGGCCCGAAAGATTCTGGAGTCATGGACTGAGCCAGGCCACTTTGCCTCTAAATTTGTGATAAGGCAGTCAGCATCACAGATCATCTGTAAAAATATATATAATGCCTATTAAGGTCATTTAATGCACAGAATAATTATGTAGCTGATAGTAACCATAACTCATTCTTACCTGAACATTGACACTGTGGAAGGATTTCCTGTTAACATAATCTCCCTCATGTGCCCCTGAGGGGCATTGGATACGAATATGGGTGCAATCCACTGTACCAATTACAATAGGAAAAGCTGTAACACAAAATAATGAGTGTCATACTGTGACTGTGCTAATGTAACATTTTGTAGTAATCTGTTATTATTCGTGTTACCTGCAATCTTGTAGAACTCCTCCTTGATATGGATGAATCTTCTGTGACCAGGGAAGGTGATAAATATGTGCACAAGAGATTTCAATGCCAGACTTACATTTCTTATTGTGCGGCAAATAGTGGCTTTATTGAGGTTTTCTGCATCACCGACAGAATACAGAAACATGCCACTTGCAAAGAATCGCAGTGCTACGCAGACCATCTGTGGGACAGTGAGAGCATGGCTCCGTGCTGTCCTGTGCTGTATGTTTGGACCCAGCAGCCTACACAAATATCTGATGCCATCACCTGAGAATCTGTACCTCTCAGTCAGATATTCGTCTGAAAAGGCCATTGGGTCTGCCCTATCTCGGAAGACTCTTTCATGCCTGAATGCTCGTCTGAGTATTAAAACTTCCTCATCAACTGCATCATCCAACAAAGGGCAAGCCATTGTGAATAGGAAACACACAAATCTTTAGTCTATATATACTACATATTGACCTCGTTAAGGACTTAATTGAAACCACATTTGCAACTTCATGAGCCATTTCTTATTATCTCATCAACTGCAATAAAATATAATATATTGATATTTTTTCTCATTCAGCAGTACATTTCTACTCTATACTTGCATATATAGATATACATAGTCTATATTCTGTTTCTCATATTATAGTTCTTTTGCACTGTGTTGGCATTCATTGTGGACAGCAAAGTAATAATTGCTCAGGAAAATCTGCTTTCCTCACTGGGTGTATGACAATAAACGCTTTAAATCTCGAATAATATATATATTCATCAAACCTCTGACAGTGAAATGAACAGCAGTTTTCAATAATAACTAAAATAACAGTACGCATACTTAGATGAATGACAGTATATCTAGTATTTTAATGCAGGACCATGAAGTGACTAAAACACATTAATATCTAGTAGGATTTAGGGTGGAACTAGCCGATAAATCACTTGGATTAATTTTAGCCTGGTTGTTAGCCTGCTCTGGAGCAGGCTAGCTACAAAGTTTAAATCTCCATAGTAACTTAATATAGATTAATTTAGCCTCCCTTCATGCAACCGAGTCAGGGCTAAATTCAGCCAGGATAACTGGAAAATCCCAGCTTAATCCCTTATCTTGCTTTTGTGCAATACCCCTCTGATTGGGTGCTGGGTGTGCAGCATCACGACTCTGTCCTCCTCCTTTCCACAGTTACTAAAATTGTTTTCCTGATTTTCTATATCCATGTTCACATTGCATGAAAGGAGAGTGATACTTGGTCAAGCTAAAAAATGCAAAAATAAAAAGTGTAGTCCTTTTGTTTGTCTACTCTAGTGTATTGATCCTGTATGAAGAATATACTGCACATGTAAACTCATATCAATGTTATGCAAAAGTGTGCATGGTGCATTTAAAAATGATAAAATTATGTTTCAAAGAAGATCATTTTTATTTGAATCTTCTAGTAGTACATATGATAAACAGTTCTATATGATAAAACAGACAAAGAAAAATATTGTTCTGTTAATGAAAACAGTATTTTGAAACAGAAATCTAAAATATTCTAAAATATTAATTGTTCTCAGAACAATAATAACATGATGTAATTTTATGTGTGTGTGAGGGTGTGTGTGTGTGTGTTTAGAAAAAAATTGTCAAATTACTTTTAACTAAACACAGTCTTATTTTAAAGCACACTGTAATTCAACTTAATGTATATTTTCCCTAAATGCATTTGTAAAAGCAACACTACTTACAACACAAGGTTTCCCTAAGTGCATTTGAAGAAAACAAGAAATCAGTACATTTTCACAACTTTATTAATGCGGAAACAATTACTGAGCACACCTTTAAGGGATCATTTACTGACCCTCATGCCAAACCAACATGCCTTTCTTTCCTTCTTTCTTTTATGGAACACAAAAGGAGTAATTTTGCAGAATGTTCTGGCCAATCTTAAACATAAAAAAATACTTTAAAATTACAAAGGACTGGTCCGTCGAGTTAAAAATTGACAAAATATTACCATAAAAGTAGTTTATATGACTCAAGTGCTATTCTCAAGTTATAGCTTTGAGTGAGGAACACCCTGCAATCGAAATAGTTATTTGCCGAAAATCTCACACTCTGGAATAGCTTTAAAATCTCATTTGTGTTTGCGCACATTCAAATGTAGCACCAAAACCAGGGTTGTAATTTGTAACATATTTCGTTATATTACTCAAGGTCAGTAATACTTTGGATTACTTCTTCAGCACTGGTAGGTTTGTTCACTTGTTTTGACAATAAAACTAAAAAGTGTTGTTTCTCAAATAAGACAAATCTAATTGATCTTGTTTTAAGGATTTATAGATATTTTTACAGGAAAACAATACAAAAATTATTATCAAGAATACGATTTTTGCCCTAATATCAAATGTCTTACTAGAAAAAAAAAAAAAAGAGTATGATCTAATGTGAATTTTCTTGATGATCGTGCCTGGTAACATGCATGTAAAATGGCTAGAAATAGCATTTTAGCTTAGTGTAAAACTGACAATTTACACAAGGTTTATTTCTATTTCTTCTGCACCAAACTTACTTCAAACTTACTTATCCGTATGCTCGTATGAATGTAACAAATCATAAGAAAGTGTTTCCCCGCTGTTCAAATGCTTTTTGGATTACATCATTTATATGTATAAATGTTTTCCATCTGAAAGCATTAAATAAAATTAAATGCAACAAATGACAATAAAATGCAATGTAATCTCTTCAGTAATCTTTTTGAATGTTACTGTATTCTAATTACCAATTATTTAAATTGTAACTTTAGTGGAATACAATTACTTATATTTTGTATTTTAAATACGTAATCCCGTTACATGTATTCCGTTACGCCCCAAGCCTGGCCAAGACGGTGTCAATCCTGGCGTAACTGGTTGGAACAACCTGTGTACTATATATAGAGTCTTGAAGCAATATGAGACTTAGTGAAAACCAATGACATTTGATGTAAATTATGTCAAACCTAATGCATTTTGACTTGACGTATTATTTGAATAAACAGAAAACAGATTTAAGAACTACATGGATTTTCAGCAAATAACGATTTAAAATTTTGTCTGCCACTCACACAAAGTGATTGTATAGCTTCAAAAGACTTAAAATATAATGCATGAGCTGTATGGACTACTTTAGTAGTGTTTTTTTTGTTGTCATTTTTGGAGCTCTGCAGCCCCATCCCCATTCATTTTCATTGTACAGAAAAGAACTGCTGAGACATTCTGCAAACTTACTCAATTTGTGTTCTTCAGAAATCAAATGGGTTTGGAAGGGCACGAGGGTGATTAACAATGAGAAATAAATAAATAAAAAATAATTATTATATGAAACATCCCTTTAAACACTGCTAATCAAATTCAACAGCAGCATTTCTCCTGAGGGGGTGCTGTTTCACAGACCTTTCGAGTGCTCCAATTCTCAGATCTTTCCCTCTCACGCACGTTCTCTTCCCCCTTTTTCCACTGTCTTCAACCTCGTCATCTCCCTTGCTCTGTGGCTAATTCCCTTTTTCTCACAATATTACTTGAATGACAGTTATAAGCCTCTTAGGATCTCTTCCTGCGAATGGTGGGGATTCTTTCTCAAAGGGGAGAAGAGGGAGATTCACTCAGTGGACATGTTCACCTCATTTCCTATTCTGTCTATTCTTTTCTCTCTCATATCCTCTCTCCCTCTCTCTCATGCTCTCGTCCATCAATTTGCAGTTTAATTGGTATAACAAATATAAGGGGATTTATCAGTGTGAAGGCCCAGGTCAATACTATAGATTCGCTGCAAAGTCTGGATGGAGCTCGAACACTGAAGGCATTGCAGAAAAAAAGGGGGGCAGGACCCATTACAGGGCTGAATGGAGAACAGCTTTATGAACAGCAATGTACATTGTTAGTAAACATATGCAGTTTTAAATATTTAGGGCCTGTCTAAATTATGCATATGCCTTATTTACGGTAGCTTATTTATGTTTGTATCATGCACTTGAAATAACCCATAACTCAAACGGTTTGGATGGCATTCTCATTTGATTGGAAAAAAAAATCTGTGTTGTGTTTTTCCATGAAAGAAAGACTCTTTTTAAATGTATAGACCTTTTCTAAGAACAAACTTTTTCCACTATTTTTGACCATTTTTTTTTTTTTTGTAAATATGACATGTTCTACTAAGTTTGAAAATCAAAAAGCACAAATACATTTTGTCTTCATTTTGAATATCTATTGTTGTATAATATCTATTAATATTTTGATTTAATCATTTAAAACAATCCTTTTTTTGTGAAAGTTTTGGTTTGAAAGTGTTAATCCTTAATAAATAAATGTCATCTAGTTTGACTTAAGTGTGCAGATATTTTTTGGGCCACTGTATGTATATAGAGTAAATTCTGGTAAATTAAGCCACTCCAATAAAATAAAGAAATGACATGAGTGAACCAAAATACATTTTCAAATCTCTTTTCCTGCAACAAGAATAAACCTGAGGCTCTGAGATGCCAGCAAACAGAACCCACAATCAGCACATTTATGCATTATGAATCCTAATGCATAGACACACATATTCACTGAGACTGATCAAACGCATAACCAAAAAGAAACCAGATAAGAGAAATCTTGTTAATGGATTTCAATCCAAGCTGTGAAACCCTGTAAGGCTCTCTCCTTTCAAACATACAAACAAATATAAAGACTCACACGTATGTGGAAGTCCATGTTAATTGTATTCCTGATGCTTTGATTCTACATGTTTAAGGGATATTTTATAAGTCCCTTAAAGGGTTAATTCACTCAAAAATGAAAACTATCCCATAATTTACTCACCCTCAAGCCATCCAAGGTATATATTACTCTTCTTTCAGCCAAACACAATTGGAGTTATACTAAACAATATCCTTGCTCTTCCAACCTTTATAATGGGAGTGAATGGTACCTTAGATTTTGAAGCCCAAAAAAGCACATACATCCATCAAAATTAATCCATACGGCTCCAGGGGGTTAATAAAGGCCTTCTGAAGCGATGAGTTTGTGTAAGAAAAATATCCATATTATAACTTTATAAACTATAAGCACTGGGTTCCGATAACGGCCGTCCGTGCGTTCACAAGAGAGTTGAGTTCCGGCTTATGACGTAGGTGTAGCGTAAGCGTCGGTGAGAAGCGTCGAACGCGGAAGCGCAGAGGACAGAGCAAAACAAAATGCCGGTCAAGAATTCGAAGACAACAACAAGGATTTGTAATGAAAAATGTTGGAGGATTACGTTATATGAGAAGAGGAGTTTGAATTTTTTGTTTGAACTGGAGTGCACCAACCAGGAACTCCGGGAGATGGAGGAGGTTGCAGCAGCGGCACAAACAAAAGAATCTGGTAGACGGTATAATTTGGTATAATTTAAATGAATAAAAAACAACTGAATACTGTTCACAAGACTCTAGAATGCAATTTAAAGGGTTAAATTATGCCGCACCGAGTCGAGTAAACAGCATGCTGTCAATTTCAAAAGCGCTCCTACAGGTGCAACTCCAACAAAAGTGCCTTTGGTAAAGAATCTCTAAGTTTTGTCATTGAAACATGATTGGTTGGAAAGAGTAGAGTCTCTAGTTTTGTATGACATGCCGCTTTAAAATTTTAATTTTTCGCACGTCAGCGCCCTGATAAACCTGATGTCCACATATGCGGAAACTTGCACTGCATTTCCTCAAAAGAAGAAAAAAACATATTGATTAAACTGCAAATGCTTATAAAAAAGATTATTAAACTACAAAAGGCTGCAATTTAATAATAAATATATAGTCTGTATGTGTCTCGCACTAAAAATGTAATTAGCATTCTGCTCACTGTCAACTGCTACAAAAAGAGTATGCAATGCCCATGATGGAGTTTTCCGTGTATGAGTCAAGGATCTCTAAAAGGAAAAAGGAGCACTGTGTCTTTATGTCAGTTCAACACTGGCTCCACACATTCAAAAGCACTCACATTTGAAGCCTGCAGCACATGCAAACTATATATTTTTCTCATTAAATCACAGCCTTTGCGTTTTTTTTCAAATCACACTGACTGAATGTTTATGAAATGTCTATTGTATGTCTGATGGTATCGTTTTTTGGTATCGGTGAATTTTTATGAGCAAGTACATGAGCGCTGTATCTGATTTCGATATCAGTATCGCTATTGGGACATCCCTAGTATCTAATCACATGAACTGATCATAATTAAAAAAAAGCCTTGTCTGTCTGGTAAACAACTACTATGGGTTAGATACAAGTGCTTTTGTAGCTCACTGGTAGAGCATGACAAGAACAAAACAATGGTTGTGGGTTTAATTCTCAAAGAATACAACATTGTCACACAGGAAATCGAAATGTTGCTTCCAGAAATTAATCTATCCTAAAACCAACCCCATTCAGCTGAATTTCGACAAGCACTATCCCCCATCAGGAATAGGGTTAATACAATATGAATTCTTGTTGACTGTATTGCATCGCATATAACTACTAATACAGCTTTATATTGGCACTACTATGTGGACTTTTCACCCAGAAACTGGCAACGTGCCTATACATTTAACAACACTATCAGCTACAGCCACTGGGGGCAGTGATTCAAAATTCGGTGAGCACAGACCGATTTCAGCATAAAACTTTCGACCTACTGATGCTGAATTCACAGTTTGAACAGACTGGATATATATAGCTATCCTAAATGCATAGATATATTAAACTGGCACAGAAAATTAGTCTTATGGGTTGGATTTTTAAAAGTTTGCATATAAGTAAAGGGTTAGTGGATAAAACCACCCAGGGCACTCTAGCAAAGGGGTAGATTTGGGTAGAATATGTCAACATAATCTGAGCTTGGACAGACAGTGGGGCCTTTCTAATGGACTGGTAGGAGACAGAATGTCTTTATTATAATAATATTTTAATTTGGTGCCTCAGCCACTGGTCAGAGTATGGAGTCAACTGCATTTTCACAACATTTTCATCCAGCAATTAATTATCACATTCAGTATGTACACACGCACACACACACACACACACAAAGGTACTCAAAGTAAGCAGTGTCTTTTTCCTCTCATTTCCTGATTAGTGTCTCTAAGGCTTGTCATTCTCTCCCACCTCAGTGGCTGCGGCATAAAAAGAGGGAATGAAAACACTGATGGAACTCGCAGGAGAAATCACAGGCTTTCTAATTACTGTATGTCAGTGTTCTCCACAGATAACACACCAGATGCCTGTCGCACCTGCAGCCTGCCACATCGACAACAGATTCGGAATCCATCAGAGAATCCTTGGGCCCCAAGAGGCCTGCTGATTACTAAATCACTGATGAATCATTAAATATGAATAATCTAATTGAATGAACAACACGTTGAATCATCTATCTCACTGATTTATTACCAGATGCCGCTAAGCTGTGGTGCAGTAACAAGAGTCACCATCAGAGGGCGGCAAACGCATGCAGCAATTCAGAACTCTCTCTCTTTCTCTCTGTCCTAATCCATTGGAAGCTCTGTTTGGAGGAGATAGTCACGCTTTGCGTAAAACTATCAGGAGTGAGGCTGAGAGAAGTGAAGAGAAGTGGAGAGTGAGAGAGAAATGGGGATGAAGTTTCTCTCCTTAAGGACATGGTTCAGACTATGTGTCTATGTTCTGGTCCTGCTGGCTCTGGAAGCTTTGACCTGGTCTGGACTTGCTTTCTACACCATCCTCTCTCTCTCTCTCTCTCTCTCTCTCTCTCTCTCTCTCGCTCTCTCTAACTAATATGTGTGGATGTGGGATACTATTTCACACAATCAGCAGAAACCAGGCCCTGCTCACTCCACCCTAGTGCCAAACGCATGCCACCCTACACATCCCGTCATCTGTTTCCCCATCTTCCCCCAACACTTCCTCACTAACTAACAGCATCTCAGTAAGTATGCAACACAGCTGATACACTTAATTTTTTTTATAAAAGAAAAACAGCAGGGCTAAATGATTCATCTACAGTGCATCATCAGCAGGAAATATATATATATATATATATATATATATATATATATATATATATATATATATATATATATATATATATACACACTCACCTAAAGGATTATTAGGAACACCTGTTCAATTTCTCATTAATGCAATTATCTAATCAACCAATCACATGGCAGTTGCTTCAATGCATTTAGGGGTGTGGTCCTGGTCAAGACAATCTCCTGAACTCCAAACTCAATGTCAGAATGGGAAAGAAAGGTGATTTAAGCAATTTTGAGCATGGCATGGTTGTTGGTGCCAGACGGGCCGGTCTGAGTATTTCACAATCTGCTCAGTTACTGGGATTTTCACGCACAACCATTTCTAGGGTTTACAAAGAATGGTGTGAAAAGGGAAAAACATCCAGTATGCGGCAGTCCTGTAGGCGAAAATGCCTTGTTGATGCTAGAGGTCAGAGGAGAATGGGCCGACTGATTCAAGCTGATAGAAGAGCAACTTTGCCTGAAATAACCACTCGTTACAACCGAGGTATGCAGCAAAGCATTTGTGAAGCCACAACACTCACAACCTTGAGGCAGATGGGCTACAACAGCAGAAGACCCCACCGGGTACCACTCATCTCCACTACAAATAGGAAAAAGAGGCTACAATTTGCAAGAGCTCACCAAAATTGGACAGTTGAAGACTGGAAAAATGTTGCCTGGTCTGATGAGTCTCGATTTCTGTTGAGACATTCAGAATGAGAACATGGATCCATCATGCCTTGTTACCACTGTGCAGGCTGGTGGTGGTGGTGTAATGGTGTGGGGGATGTTTTCTTGGCACACTTTAGGCCCCTTAGTGCCAATTGGGCATCGTTTAAATGCCACGGCCTACCTGAGCATTGTTTCTGACCATGTCCATCCCTTTATGGC
This sequence comes from Xyrauchen texanus, assembly GCF_025860055.1. Taxonomy (NCBI): domain Eukaryota; kingdom Metazoa; phylum Chordata; class Actinopteri; order Cypriniformes; family Catostomidae; genus Xyrauchen; species Xyrauchen texanus. Next base: position 18,959,913 of record NC_068319.1, read on the forward strand.
CACCATGTACCCATCCTCTGATGGCTACTTCCAGCAGGATAATGCACCATGTCACAAAGCTTGAATCATTTCAAATTGATTTCTTGAACATGACAATGAGTTCACTGTACTAAAATGGCCCCCACAGTCACCAGATCTCAACCCAATAGAGCATCTTTGGGATGTGGTGGAACGGGAGCTTCGTGCCCTGGATGTGCATCCCACAAATCTCCATCAACTACAAGATGCTATCCTATCAATATGGGCCAACATTTCTAAAGAATGCTTTCAGCACCTTGTTGAATCAATGCCACGTAGAATTAAGGCAGTTCTGAAGGCGAAAGGGAGTCAAACACAGTATTAGTATGGTGTTCCTAATAATCCTTTAGGTGAGTGTATATTGTGTGTATTGTTTACTGTACATTGTATATTGTTATTGTATTGTGTAATTATGAGTACATTTGATATGTAAATTGTGTTGTGTAAATATGTTGTTTGTTGTAAATTGGTATGTGTCTCGTCACTGTCATGACTGCTATGTTGCTCGGAACTGCACACAAGACTTTTACCCACTGTTGCACTTGTGCATATGGTCGTGTGATAATAAAGTGATTTGATTTGATTTGAGATCTAAAAGTGGAATGGGAGCCTTGGTTCATCTTAGAACATGAATATTAATTAGGTGACATAACGTTTGCCCAGAAGTCCTTTGCTGAAAGTAATTTGCTGAAAGGTATGTGAGTGGACACATGCCATAAGAATTACCACGACCAGTCCACTGCCGATGGAACCGGTCAGCAGAAGCTTCTCATGAAATCAAAATGTTAGTTTTCTTTGAGGCCATCTATATGTGTACTCCTAAACATTGACAATGTAATTATAATGACTCATCTTGCATTTTACATATTTTTTCCAATCTCATTATAGTCTCATGGCAACAATTATTACACAGTAATATTGCAAAATTGTAAGATGTTGTATGACTGGGGCTGGTGAAGCTCAGCAAGTAAAGACGCTGACTACCCATCCTGGAGTCGCAGGTTTGAATCCAGGGCATGCTGAGTGACTCCAGTCAGGCTTCCTAAATAACCAATTGGCCTCGTGGTCACTATAATGTGGTTCTCGCTCTCAGTTGGAAGCCTCCACACACGCTATGTCTCCATGGTAACGCGCTCAACAAGCCACGTGATGAGATGCGAGGATTGACGCTCTCAGACGCAGAAGCAACTGAGATTTGTCCTCTGCCACCCGGTTTGAGGTGAGTCACTACGCCACCATGAGGAATTAAATTGCAATGGGAATCTTGTACTTATTATATACTTGTCATGAGAGAGGGTTGCCAATCCTAATATATAAAAAAGGTTGATAATCATGGTTCACAGATATTGTCTATTTACGTGACAAGGTTCTTTGATATGTTGCACCAAAAACTTCCTGTTTCAGTAGGAAATTCCTCAACACAGGACAGAAAATGGTGCAAGTTGAACAAATTCATGCAGTTCTTAAAGCCATCATTTGATGCTACCAGTAACATTATTTTCTTTGCACCACATAAAAAAAATATGAGACTCTTAAAAAGATTATTATTTTCCAAGAAGTGGTAAGGATCAGCTTTGATATATGCCCCTATGCCCCTGCAGAGCACTGTGAACATAAAAGTTGCAATACACATTGTAGAGGAGTGGAAGAGAGTTTTTGAAGTGATGATCCGAGAGTGGATTAATATGTAGCTAGAGTTGAGAGAGATTTAACATTAAATAGATAAGGGAAAAGACATGATAGAGGGAGGATGTTGACAAGTTGGAGGAAGGGCTAGGATAAACATGATGTAATCAGACACAAAAACACACATGTACACACAGAAGCACATGGCATCAATCTGCTGAGGATAAGAAGATTAAGTACACAGGGTTTCCTGGAATGTGCAGGGGAGTGGTCCCCACTGACATTTCGGATCCACCAGCCTGTTCCAGTTATGTAACCAGCCAATGTTTCAGTTACCATGCTGTCATAACATACTCACACATGTCATACATGTGTCACCATACTCTCAAAACACCACCAGAAATGTACATTAGTCTCTAATTCAATCTTTTAAGTTTTATTCTGTCGGATTTCAGATGATTGTGTTGCAATTATTTTGTCTATATACTATAGTTAAGTAAATACATTGTTGTTACAATGTAGTTACCATGTATTAACAGGTTCCAAGTTGGTAATCAAAGTGTATTTTCTTAGAGTTTCATATATTATTATGATTTGCCTACATTGTAGCTTTAAAGGGGAAATATATTCAGTTTAACCAGAATTAACTTAAAAAGCAGTACTCATTTGTGCTTCTATTCTACAGTGCTGGGAATTGCCTCCACCTCACTTTCTTAAAAATCACACAATACTTGATTTTCCCTCTTTAAAATGGCCTACAATTATTTGGTACAGAGTTATAAAAAAATTCCCAGAAAGGATTCAAAACAGCCATCAATCCTCAAAAGACAGGAAGGATAGACCTTCAAAAAAGACAGTCTCTCAATGGAAATCAAAGTTTCTCTTAAGATGTACACATGCAATGCAAGGTAGGTGATTCTCTTTCACTTTATGTATAGACCACTTCATCTAGACAAAATATTTATTGGCGTTTGCTTAAGAAACCATCATTAATATTACTGCACATATTTAAACGTTTGGGTATCTTCTACAGTATAAAACTTTGGCACACAAATCTGGTTGTTTGCTACCTGGTCTTAAAAAACACATTACTATACCAACATTTTTGCAAAATTATATTTACTGTACATGATCAGTTCATTAACACTTTTCAGCAGTTTATCACACAATGACATCAAAAACTTTTACTACTGTGCATGACTTGTAAGGCGATACATTTAAGCTTTTGTATTACAAAACCAACTACATTTATAAGCTTGTTCAAGTGTGATCAAATTGGGACGAAGAGTATCTGATAGAGCGTTGCACTTGAGATGCAAAGGATTGGGGTACAAGTCCTGAAGATCACGCAAGTCGACACGTGAATACAAAGTGTTAGAAGCACCACAATTGATGTGGTTGCTTAAACAATTGCATTCTACATCTCACATTTGTTTTTTATGACACTATTGATTAGGTTGATGTTTAAGGTTTAGGGTAGGACGGTAGGTTTTGTTGATTTGAGACTTGACAGGGAATGAACCTCAGAAACCTCATATGTTTGAGAGAAAATGGGTAACACTTTATTATAACAGTACACTTTATTAATGATGAATTAAGGAATTGACTAATCAGTAATGAAGAGCTAACATTAACTATAACTTGAGTCATATTAATTCATGCATTAATAACAAACACGTTAATTACATGTTAGTACATGTTTGATGGTTAATGCATTAATTAACATTACAGAATAAACTAAACCAACCAGGCTTTAATAGAAAGAATGTAAATTACTTGAACCTTGAATTAAATGTGCGTAATTTAATATAGTCATAATTACAACTTTTTTTAATAACTTTTGATGTCTTCAGTTTTGCCACAAACATCACTGGATGCCGCAGGATTTTTCTGTATAATTTACATAGATCATCCTAATCAAATGTTGAACATATTTAAGGAAAAGTTCTCCCATCATTTACCTCATACCATTCCAGATGTTTATGACTTTGTTTCATCTGCAGAAAACAAATGAAGATTTTTAGAAGAATATATGACCTCTGCAGGCCCATACAATGCTATACAGTGAACAGGGATTAACATTTTTGAAGTTACAAAAAGCACATAAGAAAGTATAAAATAAATCTCTATGACTCCAGTGGTTTAACCCATGTCTTCTGAAGTGATGCAATCAGTTTTGGGTGAGAATAAACCAAAATGTAACCCATTTTTCACTGTACATCTTGTCAATGCAGTCACTTAGATTACATTTCTAGTTATTGAGGCATGCGCAGAGTGCCAGATGGTGCAAGGAAGTGTAATTGAGTTTGAAATCATGATGGCTAAGGAAATTTATTGTGAAAAAGGAGTTATATATTGTTCAGATCTCATCGAAAACCAATTTAAGAAGACGTGGATTAAACCATTACTGCATTTATGTGCTTTTTGGAGCTTTAACGTTTTGGTCACCATTTTATGGATCTACAGAGCTGAAATATTCTTCTAAAATCTTAATTTGTATTCTGCAGAAGAAAAAAAGAGTCATAAAAATCTGGGATGGCATGAGGGTAAGTAAATTATGAGAGTATTTTACATTTTGGGTGAGCTTTTCCTTTAATATTTGCCACCAATAATTATTCTTGATAATAATAACTGATCTCAACCCGTTCTTTGTGATTCTCCATTCCATTCCCATCATACTCACCCTACCACTGTGGGTCCTACCACACAGCTAATTTGTCACCCATACACAGGCCATGACCACATATCAGCTTTTACCTCATGACAAACCAAATAATGCTGTGATTTAATTGTGATGAATACTTGTGTAGTACATGAGTAGTTTACAATGAGTTTATAATAATGTGTCCTTCCAAGTAAAGTCATGACATGATGCTACATTAACAAGTCATTAGTTGATGATAGTACATGAGTAGTTAATGAGTTAATAATGATGTGCCACACCATGGAAAGTCATGACATGTGGTTGAAAAAGAGTTAGTAATGACGTGCCCCTCTTAGTAAAGTCATGACATTATGCTGCATTAACAAATCATTTAATAAACATGCACTAAGGTGATCCTTAATCTTTTGCACCAGTGAAATAAAGACCAAGATATTTTTTAAAGATCTTCTTATTTGAAAATAAAAAATCCACCATATATAATAATAATAATAAAAAAACACACACAATTTAAAGGGAAAGCACCTTTAATGTGAAAAATAAAATAAAATAAAGAAATACTGAAAGACAAGTTTCTGTCTTCCACAAAGATGCTTTAAATTAATTAAATCTCTTTTAAAACATTGACAGATTCAAAAGAAAAACCAAACATACATGTTAAAATAAGACAGTTTTTAAATGATTTATAAGGTGTTTTCTCTCTCTCTCTCTCTCTCTCTCTCTCTCTCTCTCTCTCTCTCTCTCTCCTGATGTCAAATCGGAAATGCTAATGTTAGCACTTAGCATGTTCAAATAGCAAAATTAATTCAAATTCTCCACATAACATCGTCAAAATGGACATTTGGAACACTCTTCAATCTTTAATTCAGTCTGACAAAACAACCAATAATTGTAGATTACAAATGTCAGCATTACCAGAGGGAACAGTGGCAAGCAGCCAGCTAACACCAAGAGAGCTTGGCTTATAAGCAGAAAAACTCTCCACATAATGTAGTTCTGGGCAGAAATGTAGTGAACCATCTGCACTTGAAATGGATGAAATTCACACAACAAATGATTGAACGTTTACACACAATTGTCCATGGAAAAATTAACAAAACAAATTACTATCATCATTTTGAATTTTGATTATGAATTCTGATGAAACTCATGAAGTAACCATGAAAAATATTGAGAAATATATATAACAAAAACAAATGTTGATCCAGCAATAGTGAATACTGTGAATGAAATGAAAGGGATGGTGAATAACGTAAAATGGGTTGAGATAAAATTATTGGTGATCATTTTTATTTGTGTTTTTTTTCTAAGATTTTTTATGTCCATTTAATAAATGGTGTAACAACACTGCATCATTTAATGACGTTTGTGGCGAAACTGCAGACAGCTCAATTTATCAAATATTTAAATTATGACAATATTAAATATGCATGTTTAATTCAAGGTTGAAGAACTTCACACTATTTATTCTTGTAAAACCTATTTGATTTATTTTTTCCATAATATTAAGTAATATATTATCTATCAAATATGTACTAACATATAATTACTGTGGCTGTTATTAAAAAATGTATTAATTTGACTCATGTTGTAATTAATGTTAGCTCTTCATTAGGTCCTGATTTGTTCATTCTTAAGTCATCATTAATTCATGCAGAAGTAACAATTAATTGATGTATTAATTCATCATTATTCATGTACTGTTAAAATAAAATGTTACCAGAAAATGTAACTCAATTCCAGTGCCACACAGTGGACATTTTACCTCAGAAATGCTATGTATGTATAATATGTGTAAAAATAACATTTAGCAAAAATTTTACCATAGCCACATAATGGTACCTCAAATCATGCAGCTTGATAAGGAGAGGTGTTCTATTACTTTTATATGCAATCAGACTTGACCCATGGCAGATGATAAAACACGTGAAAAAGTCCCATAGACTTATATTGAAGCAGAGACTCGAGCTATGTCTAGGGCCCAGAATATCATAGAGAAGTATGGGCTCTTTAGATTTGGACCAGTAAGCAACTACATTGAAACCACACAGAAAGCCAAGTTGTACGAAATCTTACAATTTTAGACTGTGTTGTAAATTGGCAATCATTCTTTAAATCGATAACAAATTAGAGTATATTATGTTCAGTTCATTCTTATAAAAGATGTGCCCTTGAAACTATCTAATCCTCTTTTAGATGATCACCAAATGCTCATCCCAGCACCCTAAATAAAAGCACCAGTCCTCACAAAAAGTTATTTACCCAATTATTTGACCCAAAACAACCTTCAGAAATGATTACTCTTTTACAAAGACAAAAATCCTGAGAGATCTGACAAAACAATATTTACAGTTTATGAATATGGCAGACACTTTCACCGTCTGCATTTGAAACATCAAGTTTCAATTGAAAACATGTATTAGTTTTTACCTCAAGGCAAAACCCTGTGCTGAGCTGTTTTCTCTGCAGGTATCAGCTGCAGTGGTGTGTTAGTATGACTCAGGTTCTCTCAGCAGGTGCAGGATGGGAATCGTTAGGAGGAGGACACCTTGCTAGGGGGTGGAGGAGTTTGCAGCCTGTTTATCAAGGAGTTTTTTTACTGAGCCAGCCAGTGTTTCCCCTTCTGCTTTTAATGTAATCAATCCATCTTTCACTCTGTCCTTGCTTTCTATCCAACCTAATTTGCCCCATCTTTCTCTTTCTCTCTCTTTCTCTTTTTTGCAAGTATCATGCTCTCTCTCTCTCTCTCTCTCTCTCTCTATGGGACACTGTTAGTCTTGTGCATTCATATTCATTAACATAGTGAAAGTATTAATAGTTTCTGGGGCAACACATAAAGGGTGTTGCAGTTACAGTAGGTTCTGAAGGGAAGGAGGGTGAGGGGTTTTACTGTACTCATGAGAAAATAAATCACTTTAATCAAACAGGGCAGGGGAGACCGGGGAGTGTTTACTACACAGTTGCACAATTTTCAGGGCAAAAAACGTCCTCTTACTCCCTAATCACCTGCAACATTGTTTAAGCACGCGTAATCAGCGCTAAAATAGTTCTGCGTCTCGAGTATTTAAACAAAGTCATTGTTCCTTTCCGTGCAAACACACATCCTTTCTATGGAAATTAGGCTCATTATAGACTGTGCTTTATTCACAAAACCCTGTGCTATTTGCCTGGCATAATTAACATCAAACTGTTCTCGCCCAAGGAAAGCAGGCGATAAAAAAAAAATTCTTAAAAGAGATGTTTGAGTTTATTTTCTATTGATTATAGCAGCAGTAATTCATCAAATAATGATCAAGTGATATCGAAGAATTTTCTAACCAGTCATATATCCAGATGCATGCCAAAAGCACTCTTTTGGCTAAGAGATTATGTTAAGAGATGATTCAGGTATCTGCATCACAGTACTGGAGTGATGCTGTGCAGTTCAGTCTGCTGCATCCTACACTATTTAGTGCTCAGAATCAGATTCATAATTGCGCTGTGCAAACTGGGTTCAGCACAGATGTGGGTGAACTTGTGCCATTGTCTGATCTGCATAATTGCTTTAGTGAATCTGGAACTAAACTAATGCTGAAAGTGTGCACAAACAAACAGTGCTTTTACCTGGCTGAATTAATTCATACTGAATCCATGTGTTTCAACATCTTTAACTCTGATTTTTGCAGTGGATATGTGTCTCAAATTTTGATATATAAAATATTCAAGTAGTTTTAAAGTCTACAATTAACCCTAAATTATGTAAATTAATTTCAATGTGTGCTGTTGTTATGACCTACTCACTACAGGGGTGGTTTGTAACACTAATAGTATCATTGACATTTTCAATTTGTTATTGAATTCACTGAATCAAATTTACTTGTTAAAAATAACTGTTTTTCCATCAGCCATCAAAATTCAAATTATATTTCAAATTATAAACCAGACATGAAGCATTAATTTCTTGCCTTAAAATAATTGTATATATATATTTTAAATGTTTTATCCTCATTCTTCATACAATTTCTACTGCCATAGCTTTATAAAGATTTATAAAGTTCACATGGCATTTTGGTTGAAAATTAGTTAAATTCATACACTTAGTCAGTGAAGGACAGTTTATGCTTTATACACCGATCAGCCACAACATTAAAACCACCTGCCTAATACCATCCACAGAACTGCCAGTCACTGGATGTTTTTTTTCTTTTTGGTGCCATTCTGAGTAAATTCTAGAGACTGTTGTGCATGAAAATCCCAGGAGATCAGCAATTACAGATTTGGCTTGAATTCAAAGACAGCCCCTCTGTAATTAGCCTAAAAAATGGAAAAGAGCTCTGTGTAAGCGTGTGTGTGTGTGAAACAACAGCTTAAAGCTGGTCGGAAGTGACTGCCATTTATTTTCCTACATGCCTTCTTAAGCAGATGAGAGAAGTTAATTAAAATGTTCTTAAATTATACATTTCCCTCTCACATCCAAAGGAAATTCAGTAATTGGCCAGCTCCCTCAAGCTTTGAAGTGGAATATCTTGGGAAACATCAGATGAAAACTGGATTATGATTTGTCAGGATATTCCTTTCTTTCAGGGGTGGATCTAACGGGGTTCGCATAGGGTGGAAAATGCTACCCTAAGAAAAAGCATTGCCACCCCAGCATAAGTATCCGAATGTATTACATATAAAAGAAAATATATTATCCTTGATTTTGACATTGTTTAGGGGTTTATTCTTGTCAAACTCCCTAAACTCTCAACGAATGCACAAATGACTACACAGACTCATAACAGACTCAAATTACAGCAGTGGCCAATCGCAGCAACCAATTGCGTGATTGATTGGAGCAGCAGCCAATCACAGCATCGGACGAATCACGTACTTGCCTTTGCAGTGTGTGTACAGTGTTTGGGCTTTTACCAGTTGAGTTTTTTTTCCTCAACAACCACAACAGTGGCCAGATGGAGAAATAGGTAAAAGATGAATTTCTCATGAGTTTCCAATATTCACTTAATGACTAATAGATACATCGCTGTTAGTTATAGGTTGAAATGAGTCTGTGAGACTTTTTCACCATACCATTCTTTTAATAGCTTTCGTCAGGTATGTGTATAATCCCGATGAAACATCTCCAGTTCTAGAGTAGGAGTTTCTATTTCATCTGTGTATGTTTTGACTGGTGATCTGGCACTGGAATGTGTTATTTTGAATATTATTATAAGTGTTTGTTGTGGCTGTTATCAATGTCGTTAGTGTCAGAAGTTTGTCCATCCCTCGCGCTCTTTTCTGTGTCCCCCATTGTGATGGCCTTCTTTGGTATATTGTTTGTGTGTATGTTGAGTGTGTGTTGTCTTTTTCTCTTTCTCTCCCTCTATCGTAATTGCTCTCAGGTATGGGGTAACCAGGTGCTGATTGTTGATGGGGTGCACTGAGTGCAGTCCTTTCCTCCTTATTAAAATTAGGAGTATTCATGGCTGGGTTGTGCAATGGCTGGTGTTCATGAGCTGTGTCATCTCGTTCATGGGTGCTCAGGTGTACACTGACTTTTTTCCAGGTTACCACTGCTGGTATGGAGAGTTTGTGGTTATGTTTGTTGCTGTCTGAACTTTGGAGTTGGTTACTTTTTTTTAAAGTGTAACACCCATCCACTGACATGCAGATGCAATCTTGTTTATTAAAAATATTTTATATTTATGCTAATTAGAACACTGAACCTCTAAAAACTAGAGGCAAAAATGTACCACTAGATCAATTAGTCATGTTCTTAATCAAAGTGCTGATCTACAGTTGAAGTTAGAAGTTTACATACACCTTAGCCAAATATATTATACAAATGTATCAGTTAGGATCAGTTCTTTATTTTAAGAATGTGAAATATCAGAATAATAGCGAGATAATTATTTATTTCAGCTTTTATTGCTTTCATCACATTCCCAGTGGGTCAGAAGTTTACCTACACTTTGTTAGTTATTTAGCAATTAGCATTGTCTTTATATTGTTTAACTTGGTTCAAACATTTTGGGCGGCCTTCCACAAGTTTCTCACAATAAGTTGCTGGAATTTTGGCCCATTCCTCCAGACAGAATTGGTGTAACTGAGACAGGTTTGTAGGCCTCTTTGCTCACACATGCTTTTTCAGTTTTGCCCACAAATGTTCTATGGATTCAGGTCAAGACATTGTGATGGCCACTCCAATACCTTAACTTTGTTGTCCTTAAGCCATTTTTGGAGGTATGCTTGCAGTCATTGTACATTTGAAAGACCCATTTGCAACCAAGCTTTAACTTCCTGGCTGATGTCTTGAGATGTTGCCTTCCTTATGATGCCATATATTTTGTGAAATGCACCAGTCCCTCCTGCTGTAAAGAACACCCACGACATGATGCTGCCACCCAATACTTCATGATTGGGATGGTGTTCTTTGGCTTGCAAGCCTCATCCTATTTCCTCCAAACATAAAGATGGTCATTATGGCCAAACAGTTCAATTTTTGAATCATTAGACGAGAGGACATTTCTCAAGAAATTAAGATATTTGTTCCCATGTGCACTTGCAAACCGGCTTCTTTTATGGTGGTTTTGGAGCAGTGGCTTCTTCCTTGCTGAGCAGCCTTTCAGGTTATGATGATATAGGACATGTTTTACTGTGGATACAGATACTTGTCTACCTGTTTCCTCAAGCATCTTCACAAGGTCCTTTGCTGTTGTTCTGGGATTGATTTGCACTTTTCACACCAAACTACATTCATCTTCATCTCTAGGAGATGCCTGAGCATTATGATGGCTGCGTGGTCCCATGGTGTTTAGACTTGCATACTGTTGTTTGTACAGATGTACGTGGAACCTTCAGGTGTTTGGAAATTGCTCCAAAAGATGAACCAGTGGACTTGTGGATGTCCACTTTTTTTTTTTTTTTTGAAGTCTTGGCTGATTTCTTTTGATTTTCCCATGAGTCAAGCAAAGAGGCTCTGAGTTTAAAGGTAGGCCTTTAAATACATCAACAGGTACACCTCCAATTGACCCCAATTAGCCAATTAGCCTATCAGAAGCGAATTGGATAATTGCCTAAAGGCTTAACATAATTTTCAAAGTTAACTTAGTGTATGTAAACTTCTGACCCACTGGAATTATGATATAGTCAATTAAAAGTGAAACAATCTGTCTGTAAACAATTGTTGGAAAAATTACTCATGTCATGCACAAAGTAGATGTTCTAAAATACTTGCCAAAACTATAGTTTGCTAATATTAAATATGTGGAGTGGTTAAAACATTTGTTTTAATGACTTCAACCTAAGTGTGTATAAACTTCTGACTTCAACTGCATGAATTAATCTACTGATTAACAAAATCCCAAGACGGATAGTGACAGATGTAGAGATGAAATTACCATATTCTGTGAAATATTTATTTGAGTGTTTGAATCGGTCATTAAGAATAACTGTTTATCAAAACAGGTAATTTAAAAAAATCTTATACTGTGCGTAACATAATTAATATTCATGAGTTTCGCAGTAATGCTCCCAACAGTAAATTTTTCCATACAGTTTATTTATATTTAGATCTAACTTTGAGTTAATGTTCACTTTCAAATGGCTTATTCCAGCTGTTACAATGTCGATAGGCCTACAGGACTTTATTAGCAGAGTGATGTGGAATATGCATGCATTTTCACCCATGGGTACACTTAACACAATAAAAAAAAATTGTCCAGCAAAAGGTAGTGATTTTTAATCCAGATTGACAGTTCTAAATGTGAAACATTTGTTGATGTGTTTAATATCTTGGTACTCTGTAGATAGAGATTTTGCTACTTATTTTTTATTGTTATGCGAAAGAAAAATATTTTCTTTATTTTGGAAAATCAGTAGCAAAATGGTTACTATGTGGTTCCTGTGGAAATGCAGTTGTATCACAAATTCATGGGCATTTATAATTTGATATTGACTCAAATTATTGAACTAGTATTGTTGCAATTAAGTTTGGTACCTTACTCTATTAAAACCAAGCATGGGCACTTGCATCATTGTTGCCACACCCTGGCCACCCCATAAAAAAGATCCGCCCCTGCTTTCTTTCTCTCCCTGTCTCTCTTTCTTTTTTTCCCTGTTCTTTTCACTTGCTCTCTTTAAGTTGAAACTTGTCACTCTTTTAATATTTCACTAATTTCTTCTCTTTTTCTCTCCCTCTGCTCAGCATTTCAGAACATGAAACTTTGCTTCAAACTTCAGCACTTTGGTAGAGATTAAAGAAAAAATTTATTTCCCCTCTCTCCCTGACGCTCCATGTTCAGTGGTCTTTCCACAATGTTTGGCTCTGAGAGCTTGAGTTTGGCATGATGTGTTCCTCTTTGAGGGTACAGTACACTTCCCACACTGGTGTGAGAACTCACACAGTGGCACAAATAAATGTGGGCAACAGAGCTTATATATAGATTTTCAAGGTTTATTTGTGAGAAAGGGAGAGAAAAACATTTTCCCAACAACTGCTTAACTGCAAAAGTAGCTACTGTGGAATACCAATACTTTATGAGAGAATTTTATTTTATTTTTTTTGAGAAAGAGAGAGAGAGCGAGAGAGAGAGAGAGAGAGAGAGAGAGAGAGAGAGAGAGATATGAATATGTTGTTAAACCAAAATGTGTCATAAAAGTAAGTCTGCACATCTGTGTAAATTCTGTTCAGTTATTTATATTAAAAAATATGCTATGCAGAGGGCACTAAGCTCCAACTGTACCAGAAATGTGCAGGTCTACAACAAAGCTGATTAAAGCAACCAATTCTCGTAGAATGAAAGTTACAATAACTAACATTTTGTAAACGGAGTTAAGTGCCTTTTTCTACATTTTGCTGCAGTTTCCTGGTGAAATTAACACTAGAGGCGCTACAACAGTGCGTTTAATTCACTTTCACAAAAATCACGACTACAACAGCATTTTAATGCTCATTGTCACATACATTTCATAAGATCGGGCTATATTAAAGACAACTGGATGAAGCACAACAGTGCAGGGGTCTCTATGTGTTTTTCTTTTCAAATGAAACATTTAACTTGACACAGCATCCACAAACGTGGCATTCATGGCTAGAGAAAAACAAAACAAAACTGTGAAACACCATGCAATAACCAAAAGGCACACCTAAAGCGTCCCTCTGATGCATGTGTATAGGTGGAATGTATGAATGTTTTCATATAATGTATTTTTAAGTCTACCTCGGACAAACTAATGAACTCTATTATAAAATGGATCACTGTGGCTTTTGTTCATCAATGATGGGGAAATAAACAAAAATGTTTTTGCCTTAAAGCCACTTTTTGTATTGTAAAATTATTTATTTACTTGTCTGCCACAACAATGTAATTCCATTGAATTATCTGATAGGCCTATTATTATATTATTGTAAACATTATTAAATTTATTTTATATTACATTTATAATTATTTTGATTGTTATATAGTGAATTCTCTTTATTCGCTGACTTTTTCAGTGAATATTTATATATGCGATTAATTTAATTAATTAATTGTCAATTCATGTAATGAATTTCCAATATCCAAAGTTGGAAAACTTTCATTAATATCATTTTAAACAGTGATGTGCAGTTTGCCAAGCTATTAGCTTAACTACATTTCTGAGTAGCGAGGTGGTAGCTTTGCTAGTTTTTAAATCAAGTAGCTTTTCAGTAGCAAAGCAATATTTTTTATTAGGTAGCGGTGTAGCATTGCCAAAATCTACCCAGTGTTTATTATCACCAGTTTTGAATTAGAACTAAAGATGTCCGATTCACAAATTAATCGCTTATTTGAGTCGGTTCTTAATGAATTGGTCACACATGTTATCAATGCGGTCTGAATTTGGTTCGCGATTCAATCCGAATGACTTAAAGCTCATGTGCGTGCTGCTGAATCGTTTGGTGTGCGCTCTCATTTGACAACACGCTCACAGAACATTTTAAAACACGGAAAATAAAAATAATGCTGGTTGCAGTGGACCTACAATCAATGGAAACCAAACCTAAAAATGAACTTATATTTATGTATATTAATGCTTGGATGCAGCATTATTTTAAAATGCTAAGATCTAAGAACAGCAAGGGCCAAAATGTCCTGGGCCATCAGAGAGGCAAAGCGCTCACATGCCCAGAGAATCCACAGTCACTTCCAGGACAGCGGCGACACGCGGCGCATGTGGCAGGGCATCCAGGCCATCACCAAATACAGGACAACATCAGTTGCCTGTGACGAAGATGCCTCCCTTCCAGATGCGCTGAATGACTTCTACGCTAGGTTTGAAGCACAGAACGACATGGTGGTGAGGAAGACCACCCCTCCTTCCAACGACCAGGTGCTCTGTCTTACCACAGCTGATGTGAGGAAAACTCTATATAGATTCAACCCACGGAAGGCTACTGGACCAGGCAACATTCCTGGCAGAGTGCTCAGAGGATGTGCAGACCAGCTGGTAGATGTACTTATCGACATCTTCAACATCTCTCTGAGCAGCGCCATTGTTCCAACATGCTTCAAGGCCACCACCATCGTCCCCATGCCAAAGAAGTCTTCAGTGTCCTGCCCCAACGACTACCGTCCCGTCGCACTCACACCCATCATCATGAAGTGCATCGAGAGGCTCGTCACGAGGCACATTAAGACCCAACTGCCCCCCTCACTAGACCCACTGCAGTTCGCGTATCGTCCAAACAGACGATGTCATCGCCACCACCCTCCATCTGGCCCTCACCCACCTAGATAAAAAGGACTCATATGGTCGAATGCTGTTCATAGACTTCAGCTCAGCGTTCAACACAATAATTCCTCAGCACCTGATTGGGAAAGCTGAACCTGCTGGGCCTGGACACCTCCCTCTGCAACTGGATCCTGGACTTCCTGACTGGGAGACCAGATCGGGAACAGCATCTCCACCACCACCACACTGAGCCCTGAGGCCCCTCAGGGCTGTGTGCTCAGTCCACTGCTGTTCACTCTGCTGACTCACGACAGTGCAGCAATGCACAGCTCGAATCACATCATCAAGTTCACCGATGACACAACCGTGGTGGGTCTCATCAGCAAGAATGATGAGTCAGCATACAGAGAGGGGGTGCAGTGGCTAACGGACTGGTGTAGAGCCAACAACCTGTCTCTGAATGTGAACAAAACAAATGAGATGGTTGTTAACTTTAGGAGAGCACAGAGTGACCGCTCTCCGCTGAACATCGACGGCTCCTCTGTGGAGATCGTCAAGAGCACCAAATTCCTTGGTGTTCACCTGGCGGAGAACCTCACCTGGTCCCTCAACACCAGCTCTATTACCAAGAAAGCCCAGCAGCATCTCTACTTTCTTCGAAGTCTGAGGAAAGCACATCTCACACCCCCCATCCTCACTACATTCTATAGAGGGAGTATTGAGAGCATCCTGAGCAGCTGCATCACTGCCCGGTTTGGGACTTGCACCGTTTCGATAGTGAGGACAGCTGAGAAGATCATCGGGGTCTCTCTTCCCTCTATCAAAGACATTTACAAAAAACACTGCATCCACAAAGCATCCAGCATTGTGGATGACCCCACACACCCCTCACACAAACTCTTCACTCTCTTGCCGTCTGGCAAGATGTACAGGAGCTTTTGGGCCCTAACGGCCAGACTGTGTAACAGCTACTTCCCCCAAGCCATCAGACTCCTCAATACTCAGAGACTGGACTGACACACACACATACGTGTCCTGAGTTGCACATTAATTATTGTCACTTTATACCTGGCTGCTACCTCAATAACTGCTATGTGCATAGAACATTCATCTCATAGTATGTTATGTTTATATTTGGCATTTTTAGAAACTGTCATCTTTTTGCACTACTGTGTACTGGTCGGCGCTGCACTGCCTCTCACTGTGCCTATTGTCCTGTTCATTTTTAGTAATTTATTGTACTATTCCGTACTTTTTGCACACATTTGCATGTGCACTTTATATAGGCATGTTATTTAGTCTGTGTAGTCTAATGTGGTTCTGCATTTGTCGTATGTTGTTTTATGTAGCTGCATGGTCCTGGAGGAACGCTGTTTCACTGTGTACTGTACTAACTGTATATGGTTGAACGACAATAAAAACCACTTCACTTGACTTGACTTGACTTGAAATAATCAATCCTTTGGTTTCAGAAGAACTTTATTTGTTAACTGGAGTCATGTGGATATTTTGATGCAACCAATACATGCATTTTGGACCGTCAAATGTTTTTTTTTTGCATTTTTTAAATGTCTCTGAGTCTGAAATAATACATACAGTGTTAAGAATGATCAAATCAGGTACTTTCAAAGACACGTTGACAAATAAAGACTATTTTACTGTAGCAGAACTGAAATGATTCCTGAAGTCACAAATTTTGCCAGAGGTTTAGACATTAATGGCTGTGTGTGGAGTTATTTTGAGGGGACAGCAAATTTACACTGTTATACAAGTTGTACACTCACTACTTTACATTGTAGCAAATTGTCATTTCTTCAGTGTTGTCACATGAAAATTTATAATCAAATATTTACAAAAATGTGAGGGGTGTACTCACTTTTGTGAGATACTGTATACTGTATCAAGGCCTAAATGAGAAATGCTGTAATATCAGAGCAGACATCAAGCCTTACATGTCTGATTTGCCAGTGACTGAAGACTTCCGTTTGGAGCAGATCACTAAATTTGTTAATGAGGAAACAGAGAGACAGAAATGGTTAAGTACAGTACCAAAATACAAACTGTTGGGTCTGGGAGGACTGTTAGGTCCTCCCAGTCACAAGAGGAGATTGAGAAAAGTAATGACATGTTCCACAGAAGAGTAGAGGTAGAAGTTAGGGAAAATCGAACTGCTTTAGTGGAACTGACTGCTCAAGTTTCTCAAGAACATTGAAAAAAGTATTAAGCCAGGTGTCAATGCTGGAATTAAAACCATTCCACCATTAACAAATGTTAATGTCCCAGATAGACCTGATAGTAGATGTGATGACTGTCCAGCTCTGAAATCAGGGCTGCTGCCATTGTGTCTGCAGCAGCCAGGCAGAATATAGAGCAGTTGGCTGCCTCAAGAAGGAACCAAAGATAGGAAACGCCAGAGGGTCACTGTTGAGGGACAACCATTGACAACTTTAAGCTGTCTGTCCCATGCTTAAGTAAACTGTGTTACTAATCAAAACCCAGCAAAGTCAACTCTGACAAAGAGTAAACAACACAAACGTTGACAGCCCAACTGATTGGCAGAATATGCATGCAGTCCTGTTGGATAAATGGAGTTCCTACAGAAATGCTGTTGGAAACAGGGGCTCAAGTAAGCAAAGTCGGAAAGAGGTGGGTCAAAAATGTATTAAACATTTTCCCATCAACCCTATAGAAAGCTTGCTTACTGACAACCAGTTTCAAATTACTGCTGCCAATGGCCCTGACATCCCATTTGATGAATGGATAGAAGTACTCCTTGAACTTGGCTTTAATGTTGTTGAGGAACTGATCAGAGAAACCATCAACCAGCCAAATAGGGCCGCAAACTTGACTGCTCTGCTAAGTGAGACTATGCATGTAAGACAGAGTATTGCAAATGACATGGTCTCTGTCATCAATGTAACAAATCCAGTGAAATTGGTGCCTCTAAACTCATCAAGATTCCCATCCACAATTGCACTCAATTTGACATTTGTCTTCCTCAGCCAACAGTGTTGGGTAGCATTACATCAGTATCTGAAGTCCTTCCAGTAACTCTGAACTGTGGTGTTGAAAGAGGAAATAACCAGAGAGAGAGTGCAGTTTATGTGAGTGGAGAGAGTGATGAAAGCCAGTTACCTATTGAGGCTGTCTAATGGCACCCACCTGTAGATTTAAAACATTGGTCTAAAAAGGAACAGGAAATTGTAAGGCAAATGCTGTATGAAGAATCTCATGTTTTCAACCAAGAAGATGGAGACATAGGCTGCATCCCAAGTCTGAAAGTAAAGATAAATCTGAAAGATAACTGTCCAGTTCATAAATGTTACAATTCCATTCCCAAACCACTGTACAAAGAAGTTAAAGAATATATCCAAACCCTTCTTGACAGAGGATGGATAAAGAACTTGTCATCTTCCTACTCCTCACCGGTTGTCTGTGTCCAGAAAAAAGACAGTAGTTTGTGGCTATGTGTTGACATCTGGGCATTTATTCGCAAGAACATTCCAGACAGACACCCATTACCAAGAATACAAGATTAGCTGGACAGTCTAGGTGGATTTACATGGTTCTCAATTCTTGATCAAAGTAGCGCCTACCATCAAGGCTTTGTGGCTGAAGAATCCAGACACATTACTGCCTTTAGCACTCTTTGGGGTCTCTTCGAGTTGTTGCGTTTACCGTTTGTGTTAACTCGTGCCTAAACTTGTGCATAAAGAATGTCCTAGAGGGCATTAGAGGCTGGCAGAGTCAATGGAAACTCATTGACCAGCACCCCTATTTTTAAGAATTTTCTGAAAATGACATACCCAAATACAAATGTCTGTAGCTCCTAAACCATATGGTCCACATTCATAACTCTGATATTGTTTTAAACTAGACACTTGAAACTTTGTTACCCAAGAGTCATATTAATTCAAAAGTAGCATAGGAACAGAGTAAAACAAGGTCAAATTTACATGAAAGTGACTCACGATTTCTATGAATGAACTTCATTTAGGGAAAAATGTATCAGACTTTTATGTTAAAGGCCTGAAAACACTATAAAGATAAAACTGAATGTCTGACCATGTTCTGATTCAAATTTGAAGATGATACTCCCAAAAATGTAGTTTCTGTAAGCTTTTATTCAGGGAAAGTCTAGGCGTCCTTTCCAAAAGGCCATTTGGAGACTCCAAATGGACATCTGGTAACCAAATGACATAAGGAGTAAACACTACATACTACATACATGTATATCAATTCAGAACTGTTCTGCTCATCAAACCACACAAGAAAAAATTATTTCAGCACAACATTTTAACATTTTAACAAAATACTCTTTATTTTGAACAATTCTGATAGCAAAAACAGTGAAACAAAAAAACTCACTTCATGTATGCATTTCAAAAGTGATCGTTTTACAACTAATTAATAAATTATATAAAAAGAAAACAACATTTGTTATTGCAACAGTGTTTTTTACTCAAATAAATTACAATAAACTGATAATTATAATAAATATCCAATTACTAAAAAGAAAAAAAAGCAATTACAGTATTTACAGTATTTATGTTGATCCAAGGCAGTCACTAACAAGGTTTGTTACCAACTGGAAACCAAAGCCACTGAAAGACAGGAAAGATAAAGTGTGTAAGCAGAACAAATAAAATTACAACACTGTATGCATGTGTGAGTACTTACGTTTGCTCCAATGGCGCCGAATCAGAAGACACCCACTGCAAAAGAAAGAGAAAGAGAGAAAGAGAGAGCAAACAAGCAGAACAAAACCAAGCAGAACAAACAAAGTCCAAATAGAATAAATGCATATGATAGCTCACTATAGCAGGAACAAACAAAACATTTATTCATATACACCTAGAACTATAATCTCATATCTTGCTAGTCTTCTCCACTGTAATTTTATAATCAAAACCATCTTCACCTGATTTCTTGTAATCCTTTCCTTCCATTTTTGTTATATTATATGCATCATAAATATAATGTGTGTGTGTGATATAAATATTATGTCTTTATGTATAATACACAGCTATCACCCAGCTACTCGTGTAGCCTCGTGTCTTTGCTAGTCATTTTATAATCAAAAACATGATATGAACAGAAAAACTGCCAATACTTCATAAACATAAAAACTCAAGACGATGTGTTTCAACTTACCGATCTAATACGGGATCGAGTCCATGGAGAAACATCTCCTCTTCAGCCGAATCGACACTCGACACCATGCTTTCTCTGTCTAAGATGTCTGTTTCTGCGTCTTTCTGCTGTTCTTCGTCGCTACTCCTCATTACCACCTCCAAAACACTCTCAACACCACAAAAACTCCTCTTCAGTCGACGATCCATGATGTAGATTGTTAGATATAATGTTAGAATAAATCTGCGCGTTGAAACGAGCTCCGTGTAGCAAAACAATGGTAAAAACTGTGCGCTGTGCGTAAAATGACGAAGAGCGCATGCGAGTGGACGCACTTGTATTAGACCTATGTATTAGACAGATCTTCTGAGGTAAACTAAGCAAACTGTCAATCACTGCAATCGTGTTTTAGTTGGTTAATACTCCCATCCATCAAAATTTTACTGACCAGACATTGGGTGGCTTTTATCCAGTCAAAAACCGAGGTGCGAGAGTGACAGGTCCCGCAGCCTGTTGTTGCGCTCCTTCATATTTTGGTCATTACAGAGCCTGTGATTGAAGGAGAGAAACAGGGAATGGCTCATTTTATCGGAAACAGTCCAAACTACGGGGAGAGATGGTTTTGAACATTGGAATACAAATTAGAATCGATATTTCATTGAAAGTGAACATGATGGATTACTCTAACTGGAAGCTCATGAAAACTGAGGAGGATATTTCTTTTTTTCCCTATTTTTTTGTTGTTTTGGATTAAAAAGTGGGATGCATTTTGAAGAGTAGACCCTTACATTGAAATGTATGCTGGTGTTTCTTGGATTCGTCTGAACTGATCTGAACCATAGGAGATGAAAGATAAGTATTGCCGTTCATTTTGTTCATATTTACAGGGTCGGTCTGTCAGCATTTAATTTAACCCTTTCCTCTCTGGTGTATTGATTGCAAAAACAAGTTCAGAACATGATTCTTGAGTGTTTTAGCTTTCAAATGATGCATAGTTTATGATAGTTGATTGAATATTTGTTATAAAACAAAGGTAATAAAATTATAAACACGCCCCCACGGCTCGCCCACGCCCCCCTGCTGGTTATGAGGTTAAGAGGCTCGAGGGGCAGAGCAGTGGAAGGCAGGGCTGTGAGATGGACATGACGTGGCACTCTGGCTCGGCGGACATGAAGTGTCTTCTCTGGTTCGGCAGACATGACGTGGCACTCTTGCTCGGCGGATATGACATGAAACTCTGGCTCGGCATCCGCCTCCCCCACAGTGAACATGGAACCGATGATATGCAGGTCGAGGTTGATATATTGAGCCAGGCTGTGGGTACTCTGACTGCCTGGCATCAGCAAAGAGATATACTCAATCAGTCCAAAACTAAATATGTCTTTGAGAGCAACCTCATTTCAGTCCACATGGCATGCCAGAGCGTAATCCTCCAGGGGACAATTCCCCAGGGAAACGATTTAGCGGAAGATATACGTCACATGAGGCTACCTACGGGGAACCAGCACATGCGGAGCACCTACACCAGTACAGGGCTTAGTTAGCACGTGTACTGAGCTGGCAGCGATTTTCTCCGCAAACTCGTCTGTCACAGGGCTAGGAGGAAGTCATCCAGGAAAAACATTTTGTGAACACCACTGGGAGTCAACAGTGCACATCTTCAGCTCATTGGAGGTGAAAGGCGCTATGCACAAACGATACACCCGGCCAACTGTCCTGCACATGCCTGTTCATTCCTGCCAACAACTCAAGGCAGTTGATAGGCAAACGTAGCCACGGGCCCGTCCAGGAGCCAGCGGCTGCATGCTCGTTGCATACAGCGCCCCAGCCCGTTTTGGAGGCATCCGTCGTAACCACCTGCCATAGGAATGTGAGGTCGGTCCGAGGGATGAAGAGGCGGTGGCAGACCGGCATGATGGCCACGCGATGTGTCCTGCGGCACCATGCCCATCTCGGGACTAGAGTCTGGAGCCAGTGCTGAAGCGGTCTCATATGCATCAGCCCGAGTGGTGTGGCCACCGCTGAGGATGCCATATGCACCAGGAGCCTCAGAAAGAAATTCTGTGGAACCGCTGTTTTCTGTCTGAACGCCTTCAAACAGGTCAGCACCGACTGTTCACGTCCGTTCGTGAGGCGCGCCATCATCGAGACTGAGTCCAGCTCCAAGCTGAGAAAAGAGATGCTCTGAACCGGGAGGAGCTTGCTCTTTTCCTCATTGACCTGAAACCCTAGCCGGCTGAAGTGCGTGAGCACCAGGTCCCTGTGTGTACACAACACATCCCGAGCGCGAGTGCTAGGATTAGCCAGTCGTCGAGATAGTTGAGGATGCGAATGACCACTTCCCTTAACGGGGCAAGAGCTGCCTCAGCAGCTTTCGTGAAGATGCGAGGGAACAGGGACAGGCCGAAAGGGAGGACTTGTACTAGTACGCCCGGCCCTAGAGCGCAAACAGCAGGAAGGGTCTGCGTCGAGGTGGAATTGAGATGTAGAGGTATGCGTCCGCTGGCCCAGGGACCAATCATCAAGCCACGAAGTTTCAGGGGAGAGCGGAGGGTTCCACTCTAGCCTGACGCTTGCGGGAAAGCATGTCCATCATTTCTGCGTCAGCCTGTGACTGGGCGACCGCACCCGAAGGGGGAAGCCCAGCCGAGGTTTCCATGTCTGACTGGACGAGCCCGCTCTCCGATGATGTGCTCGAGAGCTCATTACTTTCCTGGGCCCCGAACAAGAGCAAGTTTTTCTCCTCTCTCTCTGTGCCTCACCCTTTCCCTCTCCCCTCTCCCCTCTCCCTCCCCTGGTCTCTCCCCAGGTTCCCAGGAGACGGGTTGAACAATCGGCTGGCAGAATGGTCAGAAGGGCAGCTTCTCCCCTCCAGAGATGGGGTGGGGGGAGGGTTAATTTATGTAATTAAAAGTTTATGTTGACTGTTGACTGGTTATTCCCGCTGCCACCTTGCCATTCCCTTACCGTTACAAGTTTAGTGCCACTTAGTGGACATTTCATCTCAAAACGGCCGCATTGTGTAAGGAACAACATAATATAATTTTGTAAAATGTTGCCACAGTCATGCAATTTTCATGAGATCAGCTTGCTACGTTGTGGAGAATGTAGCAGACTTGAGTGGACAGCATTGCAATCCAGACCCTGAATATCTTTAAAATGCTGAAAGTACACCAAATAGACTATGCAGCGCATAAGTATATATGCCTGGATGGGATGTCATAAAATATTGATATATCGATTATTTATCTGCAAGTTATTTTAACAGTATATTTTTGAGGCATGTATATATTAAAATTAGCCGACATTTAAATTAGAAGCCCAGTTGGCGTGCTTTCCAATTAACTCAGGCTCCATTAACACCTTGCATTAACATGTGCTTTCAGTGATCGGATTGCACTTGAACACATTAAATGACAGGTGTAAATTCACACAAGATGCATTGTGAATATGATTGTTATCAGTTCGCTGAAACCACATTTGGAGGTGGTCAGGAATGGATTCTGACCACATTCAAAGAAGGTGTAAATGCAAATGCATTATCGTCATCTGGACACAACTACGTAATCAGAATGAGAAATCAGAATCAGAAAGAGCTTTATTGCTTCTACATACAATTAATTTTTCTTGATGACAGAAGCATCCAGTGTACAACTAATACAACAACAAGACAGATATAATAATTAAAAAAGCAAATAGAAACATTAGTATACATAACTTACACAATAAGACAAAAATATACATATAGTATGTACAAATACAAATCTGTTATATACAGTGCAAGGGAATGCAATTCAGAAGTGGTAGGATATGTTAAATAATACAATTGACAAAGCTGTGTATTGCACTTAATTATAGTATAGTTTTAACTGTTCATGGGATGGATAGCCTGAGGGAAAAAACTGTTCATGTGCCTGACGATTCTGGCACTCAGAGGGCAACAGTTCAAAAAGGTATTGGGCTAGGTGAGTGGGGTCTAGAGTGATTTTACCTGCCCTTTTCCTCACTCTGGAAGTGTACAGTTCTTGAAGGGAGGGCAAGGGGCAACCACTAATCTGCTCAGCAGTCCGAACTGTCCTTTGTAGTCTTTTGATGTTGCTGAGTAGGACTGGATTAGCAGCGCCTGTGGCAGGTTGAACTTCCTCAACTGGCAAATTAAGTACAACCTGTGGCGGGGCTTTTTCACAATGAAGTCAATGTGGGTCTCCCACTTCAGGTCCTGTGAGATGGTTGTGCCCAGGAACCTGAATGACTCCACTGCTGCCACAGTGCTGTTCAGAATGGTGAGCGGGGTCACTGTTGGGGTGTTCCTCCTAAAGTCAGCAATCATCTCCACTGTTTTGAGTGTGATGAGCTCCAGGTTGTTATTGAACGTTAAATAAGTCCTAGCAGGAATGCACATATCCTCACAGAAACTGATATATGATGTAACAGTATTGGTGAGTTTGTCCAGATTGGTGTCTGCAGCTTAAAAAACACTCCAATCAGTGCTGTCAAGCAGGTTTGTAGTTCCAGCTCTACTTCATTGGTCCATCTCTTTTAATTCTTACTACAGGTTTAGCTGATTTAATTTTCTGTCTGTATGCTGGAAGAAGATGAACGAGACAGTGATCGGAGAGTCCCAAAGCTGCTCTAGAGACAGAGCGATATGCATCCTTTAATGTTGTGTGGCAGTGGTCCAGTATATTTCTATCCCTGGTGGGGCATGTAATGTGCTGTCTGTATATTGGCCATTCACGAGTGAGGTTAGCTTTGTTAAAATCACAGAGAATAATAATAAGTGAGTCCTGGTATTGTTGTTCCGTGTCTGTGACCTGATCAGCCAAATGTTGCTGCGCTGCATTTACACACGCGTGTGGAGGAATATAAAAACTCAACAGAATTAACGAGGAAAACTCCCTCGGCAAGTAGAAAGGCTTACAGTTAATAAAGAGCGCTTTAAAATTTGGACAGTACATGTTCTTTAACATTGTTACATCTGTACACCAACTTTCATTGATGTAAAAGCATGTTCCACCACCTCTCGTTTTCCCTTTAAACTCCGCAATGTGATCTGCTCTGAACTGCTGAAAGTCTGGCAGATGTAATGCACTGTCCGGAATGGCTTCACTCAGCCAGTTTTCTGTGAGGCACAAGGCAGCAGAGTAGTTCATTATTTGATGAACTTGTGCTACAGTCATCCATTGGTAAAGTTCTGTGTTGTGCATACTTACCTTTTTCTGTTAATTCAACCTTCGTAATGTGAAGAACACAACAGACACTGCCATCTTGCAGTCTTGTTGCATGAAACAATTAACAAAATTCCATGAATTAGTCCATTGGAATACACTTGGAATATCACTTCAATCTCCTAAAATTTCCACCTGCTTGCATCTCTCCCATTTTCTAATAATGCACGTCCCGTATGAAAGCAGGCTATATACAAAGCACAGAACGTGGTACGAATATCATTAGATGTGCTTTGACCACCCGAAATGTATCTTTTCGTATGGCAAAAAATGTTCAGTGAAGAAAAAATCCTGACTGTTAAAGTGATAGAAGGCATTTGAATTATCCATCAGTGTTTTTAACATTCGCTAAAAGATGGATAATTTTTAGTCACCACAGGATCTAATGTAATATGTAAGTAGTGTTTTACATTTTGCGAGGGTAACTTTAATTGGCTCTCTATCCAATCACAGTGGAGACTCATTTGACTGCAAGGTCAAGGTCAGTCCAGCTAAAAAATATCCATATACTATCCGGAAATGAAATGCATGTTAATGCAAGATGTAATGGGGCCTCAGTTGGCCTCTGTTTAACAGTGTTGGGTTTCCATGTTTTATGGGGACTTTCCACAGACATAATGGTTTTATACTGTACAAACTTTATATTCTATCCCTAAACCTAACCCTCACAGAAAACGTTCTGCATTTTTACATTTTCAATAAAACATAATTTAGTATGATTTAAAAGCTGTTTTCCTCATGTCCCCACAATGTCAAACATTTCAGGTTTTACTATCCTTATGGGGACATTTGGTCCCCACAAAGTGATAAACACACACACACACACACACACACACACACACACACACACACACACACACACACACACACACACACACACACACACACACGTTGGTGCGGCTATCATTATGAGGAATCTCCATAGACATAATGATTTTTATACTGCATGAAATATAGATTCTATCCCCTAACCCTACTCCTAAACATAACCCTCACAAAAAACTTTCTGCATTTTTACCTTTTCAATAAAACATCATTTAGTATGTTTTTTAAGCGATTTTAATTATAGGGACACTAGAAATGTCCTCATAAACCACATTTATAGCATAATAACCTAAAAAAAGTCCCTGTAAACCACTTAAACCCGTTTGTCCACACACACACACGCACACACACACACACACACACACACACACACACACACACACACTCAGGAAGAGCTGAAGCAGCACAGATGGCAGTCCAAAGTTACAAAGTGACGTTGATGAGCTTGCAGGTGAGTGAAACTGGTGTAACTCCACAACGTATGTTATGCAATT
This sequence comes from Xyrauchen texanus, assembly GCF_025860055.1. NCBI lineage: Eukaryota > Metazoa > Chordata > Actinopteri > Cypriniformes > Catostomidae > Xyrauchen > Xyrauchen texanus. The sequence continues at coordinate 18,986,552 of NC_068319.1, forward strand.
TCTCTGTATGCAGCCTTAAAAAGGTCTTTCATTCAAGCTGTCAAGCCACAAAAAAGGCATGCTTGTTACTGAAAATCAGAGGTGGGGGACTGGATTTACATGTCTTGACTCGAGTCTGACTCAAGTTACAAATTTCAGGACTTGCGACTTGCTTGATTAAAGTAAGAAAATGACTTGACTTGACTTGAAATGGAGGACTGAAACTACAAAGAGAAACATGACATAAAACAAAGAAATGGGTAGCCTAAAAGTCAGTAGGCAATATTTTTACATACAAAAACAACAACAAAAAACAAGAAGAACAAATAGTTATAGCAAACTCACCAGTTAAATTCCAATCCAATCGAATAATATATTTAAAATCTCGACAACAGAAAGAGATGGAAATATTTTGTAGCTGCTTTTCACTGGCTCCTCCATCACAGTGATGTGAGTGTTGAGCTGTTGTGCTCCATTGTTGTCCAAGAGGAAGTTAAAGTGTCTCAAACCTGCTAAACTAAATATTAGACATCAGCTTTGAATGCCATTCTAGCACGTGTTTGCATAGAAAAACAATGGGAACAGAAGCACAAACGTGTTCGGTATGAATAACAGCAACCCCCCTTCCCCCTCCCCCCTCTAAATTCTGTGGTTTTGATGGCCAAAAAGTTTGTCTACTGTATATTTGCAGATTTGTCAGAGGAAGTCTGTCATGAACATTCTGCTTCAATATCCCCCAATTCAAGCAATAGTTTTCATACACAAAACAGTGTTTTTATTGTGAGTTAAGATCACTTCTGTGAACGTAGTGTCTCGTAATGACTTCAATGTTTTTCATTTCCAATACCCTATTATAAACAGTAATTCAATTTTTGTTAAAAAAATTATTATTGTGGCATTAATTCATTCTTATGCAAAAAAAAAAAGCCACGACGGAACCCCTAGCACCACTGATCGGCACCTGCGCAGGTATCGCTGCACAAGCTCATTTTTAGCGTGATTAATAACATGTTTGAAAATAGCTGACATTTGCCTCTACTCATTTCTTTCAATGATGGAAAACAATATAAACACAATTTTAATGACACTGCATTGCTTATTTTTAAATCAAGGATGCTATTTTATACTTTTTTAGCTTTTATGATAATTTCATATATATCACTGTGCAAACTGCAAATGTCTTTACTTTTGGTATACGTGTTTTAATCGCATAAGAAAATGTATGTACCTAGAAACATTATGTTCAAATACATACGTATTACCATGAGACCATGATAAAATGCAGTTGTTCATATACAGTGTAATACCACAAGATGGCGAGATTGATTAATATCTGAAAATAAAATAATATAATTTAGCACAGATAGGCTATGTAGCTATATCATTTATATATACATTTATGTAAAGATATGTATATAAGTTCAGCTTTTCAGGGTAAAAATAAATATGTAGCCCAAATATGAACATTTATTTATTTCTGTTTGGTACTGTGACTTGACTCGACTTGACCTGATACTTAGCAGGACTCGACTTGACTTGCTTGAGGTAAGTGACTTGACTTGCTTGATTTGTCTGCACTGCGACTTGAGACTTTACTCAGACTCGATGGTTAAGACTTGAGAATGAGCCGCCACGTTATGCAGAATGGACCACAAAGCGGAGAACCCCCTCCCTCGCGAACCACAATCTTAAATAAATACGCCTATTCAGAGCCGGCCCAAGGCATAAGCAAACTAAGCGGCCCCTAAGAGCAGATGAAATGACAGCTTGATTTAGTTTTTTGTTTTTGTGATATACTATGTCAATGGACAATGGTAATTATACAAAAAAGCAATATTTATGTTAACGGGCTGCAGGATACAAGCACTTTCAGACAGCAAAACAGCAATATCACAAAAAAGGACATATCCTCTGGTGCAGTGAAAAGGAAAAAGAATAAAATGGAGGAAGAGAAAAACAGCAAGATAAAGGTATGTTAAGTAGCTAGGCTATGTTACGAGCTAACATTAGCTGGCTAGTTAGTTAACATAGCCTATGTAGGTTAACTTCTTTTTTAGGAACGTTTGATTAAACATCCGTAAATAGCCTTGACATCTTAATATATTATAATAACATTCTTTTCTATCAAATATGTACTCTTATGAAATTTCACTATAGGAGTACTGTTTAAATATTTTGGAGGTGGGGCACAACCAACGCCACCTGCCCCGAGTGCCAGTGCTACATCTGATGATGATTTTTCAACAATCCCAGATCAATATATTTGGATAAACCATGCCTTTTGTGGACCTTTTTTTGTTTTTGACAGACAGTTGCATTACCTTCTAATATGACATCTAACATGGCTAGCTTTCATCAGGTCCATCCTCTGCAGGCAAGGAGCACTTCCCAGCATGTACATCCACTGATCCTACTATTCCTTCCATGTCTGTTTCAACATCAGCGGATGTGGCAAGTTAATAGCACAGCAGACTTTGTATTTGCTCAGTTACTGTAGAATATCCTGAGATTAATATTTCTAATTATAATTATTAATGTAATTTCCTTATATTTCCTTCTACTTCTGTGGTCATTGGGATCGATGTCACATCTACCCCCTTAGCATCTTCCAGCCTACGCCATGGATCAGCAGCTCCTCCAGTTGACCCAGCTGAGTTGTCATCTATCCTGTCCGACTCAGAAAGGACTGATCTGGTAAGCAGAGGGCCACTGCCTATAAAGGAAAACTTCACATTCCCTGAAAAACCTGATGGCCGAAGCTTCCACTACTACTACACCTACAGACAATTAATTAATGGGGGAAAAAATCAAGCAGAGCTGGCTCACTTATTCAAAAAGAAATGATGCAGTCTACTGCTTCTGCTGCAAATTGTTCTCTAGGAAGTCCACAAAACTGGTAACAGAGGGACAACAAGATTGGGTAAATATAGGTGTGCTACTGTTACAATTAAAACTGTAGAAGGGTAAAATCATGCCAGACAGACATTGGTATGTTGTAAGCAACACAGCTACAACTAATAAAATTGCTAAGGGGTGTGTTAGATTTATAGTGTGCGACTAATCAAGCATTGACAATATTCAATCATATTGGCGGCACCGAGGGGCCCCCAAATCCAATTCTGCTTAGGGCCCCATAAAGGCTTGGGCCGGCCCTGCGCCTATTTTACATAAAAAGAACTGGGTTATGCACCAATGATGCACATCGCTATTTCAGCCCATTTACCACCAGGTTAAACTGGAATGCAGATTTTTTGTGAATAAGATTCCGTTTTTCTGCAATAAAATACTGCATGCAAAAGTGGCACAACTATTAAGTACATTTACAGAAATTGCCTTCTGGCACTGAAATCTGAGCTGAAACCCACAGGAGGAAAACAACATGAAACAGTTGTTAAATGTTGTGATACATAAGATTTTTTGAACTCATTGTTCATGTTTTGTGACTCACTTGAACACAATGTTTATGGAAGGTTATGTAATAGTTTTTCAACAAGGAGATGGAAGGGATATTGTATACGGAAAGCAGGACAACTCAATAATCAACACGCGCACACACACACACACACACAAACACACACTCTGCATGTTAGTCTGTCTGGAATTAATTTCACCTCTGCACTCAGGATTAAAGGTGATTATGTTTGTTTTTTATGTTAGGCAGCGTCTGTTAGACATGTCACGCAATTGGTTTCAGTTTAACAGACCGCTTTAAATCGGATGTTTTAATTTTCTCCTATGCAACACAGATAAATTTAGCCATAAGTATATTTGTTAGGGGCTAACTGACTAAAAGTGGCAATGCTACTGACCTAACAAAACAGTCGGCTGACAGTAGCTCATAATTTTCCATACAATCAAGTTTTTCATCAAGTAGCAGCGTAGCATGAAAAAATGCTATATCGCTCTTTTCAAGTAAGATTGTATTTTGCATGCAGCTTGTAGCAACACGCTCTTTTAAAATGTTCTCTCTCACTCATTTCAGTGAATCAGTTTGTTCAAATGGTTCTTATCCATTCTAGAAAACGATTCACCGATTCATTTTTTTGTTGTGAAATATTTGTTGTTCGTCACTATGTTTTTGACTCATTGTGACATTATTTTCATGACATTTACTCTCATTTTACCATCCAATTCTCATTACCACAAAGTGTCTGGATGTTTTACTTATACTATTCCCATTATTTTCACAGATTATTCTCATTATTGTAACACAGTCTATTTTTAAGGTATTAGATTACAAAAGATGCAGTGGTAATAAATTAAATTAAAATCATCGAAAATGAAAGGCAATACCAAAGGTGTAGTACTATGATGTAAAGTACATTACAATTTAAATAATTATTTTATTATTCATAATGGCCACATTTGTTTGTTTTGTTGTAATGAGAATTGGAAGGTATAATATGTGTAAATGTCAGGAAAATAATATCACAAAGTAAACAATATTAATGAACCTAAAAATAGGCTTCATTTTTATATGCAAAAATAATTTTCTTATTTGTTTCTTTTGATTTCGGAGTAAAATAGTACCAGGACATTTTCGTCACAGGTTTTTGAGAATCACCCATAATCTGACATCTGTATAATCAAATTGATATTTGTGTTAGTAGCTTGTAGTATAGCCAACTACCCTTTCAAAAGGGCAGTTCAACTGTAGTTTAACCACTTTAAATGATGAGTAGCATCCTCAATACTGATAAATCCTGAAAGTGATATTTTCAAAGGCACCATAGCAACTGCAAAAGACTTACTCTGCACAAATGCTAATTAGTAATTCCCCTTTTCCCAGTGTTTAACCTTGGGATCCTCCAAATTGGCCTCTTTTTCGATTATTTAAAGGCGCTGTCAGTATTTAAGTGTTCTAAACAGGTTTGTCTATAGTCTTTTCTGTTTTGTAGCAGTTGCTAGTATTCCTGTTCTGTTTATTTTCCATCCTTGAGTTTCAAAGTGTCTGCTGAGTGCTAGCGTGGGTGTCCGGACATTATGACTGGGGAGAAGAGAGCGGACACTAAAGCTGTCAATGTTTCAGTTGACATGAAAGTGGAGGACTGTTCATCTTCTACTGACTCACAAATGACTGAGGTAGCTTGGGACGAGGTGGGGGAACCAATAACAGTGATGACTGAATCACTAGAGAAATCAAGAGCAGTGGAAAAGGAGAAAAAAATAAGTGATAATTGAGACGCCAGGTAAATTTGCCCAGTGATTTTGAATTATTCATGCATGAGTCACAGTAAAAAGCTGGCATGAGAGAGAGACCGGGAGAGAGTGACTGCATAATCAAAGAAAGAGAGCCAAAGAGAATAAAGTGTGCTGGAGAGGATAAACGAGTGTCAGGTTCTCTAACCTCACTCCAGGGATTCAAGCCTGAGCTTCCTGTGAAATTACACAACACTACATGCCCATTCCTCATTACTGCTCATCTATTTCACTTGCCTGGTCTCCTCACTCTATCACAATGCTTCGTACTTTATTGTCTCTATTGCCACTGTTACTATTGATTCCTCAGCAGAGGTATGTGTTTGGGATTCAAATTAACTATGGTGCCATTGGCCCCTAAACTGAAACATTTAGGAGCCAAATGATTGTTTTAGTTCCAAATTACAGAATTGCTTGATTTAGATGGTTGTTCAGGAGCAAGATAGAAAGTCACTGAAAAGAAAGACTGATAATGATTAATTGGCCAATGGTTTTAAAAATCTATATATGTGACCTGCTCCATCAAAATTGAATGAAATCCCAATAAAAAAAAAAAAAGGGTTACCCTTTGCACAATATTTTTTGTGATTTCAGCCATTTTTCTCAACACAACTTTGATAAAGTGTGTGCGGTAGGGTAAATTAAAGGGGGTCGCACACCCGACACATCTGGTGGATGACATGGTGTGTTCTTAAATTCTAAACAATTATTTTCTATGAAGATACATACACAGCTTTGTCTCGCCGTCTCTCGAGGCTGCTCAAAAATCTGTAGCGCCACAAAGCGTAACTCACATAGTTTTTTCCAATAAATTCATCCCAAATCATTATCAAAGGAGAAAGATTATTTACTCTAGTGTAACTGGATGATATATTGTGTATATGTATCCTTCATATAGCCTACACAATGTATTTTCAGTTTCAAGTATGTCTTTTTGTGGTTTGGCAGCTTGAATGAAACCTCTTTTAAGACATACAAAGAAATTGCATAATAATTTCTGATTGTTCGTTTTGCGCAGTTAAACAAGTTTCATACACTAACCTGCAAACTCATCAACGTCACTTTCATTCTTGAAGTAGAAAAACCTTAGTCAATTTTGTGTCTATGCATCCTGTGCAAGCAGCTCTAAAATACCCATCCTATGTTGTAATACCTGTGCCTTGCGACCTGATTCAGTAAATGTTATATCACCCCCTTGTGGTTTCCATTGCTATTACACCAGATATTCAACAGAAGACCAACTGAGTGATTTGGAAAGCATGCAAATTACGCTTCTAATTTAAAAGTCGGCCAAAATTATATATCAATGCCTCAAAAATATATCGATAAAATAACATGCCAATCAATAATCGATATATTGAGATTTTATGACATGCCTAATAACATAGCAAAATTGGCTTAACCATTGGCATGAGTTTGGAGTGGGATTATCTGTTTTTTTGACCAATGACAGGGGGAGTCATTGGATTGTAATTGCAATGCATTTCTGTTTGGTGGCACTAATGGTGCAAGAAAATATGCAATTCAGCTTTCTGGAAAGCAAACAAAATAATATGTAAAAGTATAAGGCAAGAGCAATTCATTACATACATAGAAAGATATATGTGCATGTATTTATAAAGACATCAGACAGTGGTCGATTTCTGCTGCAGTGCTCTTAACTCATCTCACTCGCACTACTCTCTTGTTTATAGTAAAACAATGCCAGATCCAATTACCCCCACAACTGTAGAAATTTGTGGAAGACAGACAAGCTAAAGTGTCTCATTAAAGTGAGAATAAGCTACTAGGTGAACCTGTTTTTCACCCACAGTATCGATTGTTTAGTTTATACAGTAAGTAAATCATGGCAATAAAGTTCACTTTAAAAATATTAATGGTAATTCTAAATCATATCCAGTAAAATGCAAGTAAAAGGGATACTTATGATTTCATACACATTTTTGGTGTCATTAAAGGTGTACTGGAGCAATATACAGATGGCTCTGTGGGGGATACATAAGACAAAAAAGGTTGGGAAGCATTGATGCTCAAATTGTCACGATTCAGTGTTGTCTGGCCTGTGTTTCTCCCCTGTCATCTGTTCCCGGACTACACTTCCCATAATTCCCTGCTCTCATCTCTGATCACCTCCAGCTGTTCCCCATTGTTCCTCAACTGTTTAATTTTCTCATTAGTCTTTGTGTATATAATGCCCTGATTTCTGTTCAGTCTTGGTCAGTTGTTGTATGTACCTGTAGGTGTTTTGACCTCCTGTTCCCTATCCATTCCTGTTTTTGCTGTTCCTGTGTTTTTACCCATCATGGATGTTTCTTTTGTTCATTTTATTAAATACATTAAGCTGCATTTAGATCCTGCTTCTGTGACCTCCTTCGATGTAACACAAATAAAGGATGATTATTTCATAATTGACTCACCTTCAAGTTGTTCCTAACCCAAATAACTTTCTTCTGTGGAACACAAAAGGAGATGATAGGCAGAATGGTTGTCTTTCTGCCCAACATCATAGTTTATATTCCATGGAAGAAAGTCGGGTTTGGAAAAAATTGACGGTGAGTAGATGATGACAGAATTTTAATTTTGGAATGAACCATCCAATTAAATTGCCTGTTCTGGCTTCTTTTTCTAATTTAATAGCCCTTTGTGTCACTGACATCATCTGCTGCTAAAGAATCTTACTTAAAATGGCTTTTCACCATATTAGGCAAGTGCTAATGCCTTTACATAATGCACTTTAAATGCTTTAATTAATGAAAAATAAAGCATAAATGGTGGGTGGTTGACACTGACCAAATGGTGGATAGTTTCAGACAGTTTGAGAGCATCCTGTATCTATTAATAGCAGAGCACCATGGCGTGTTTACAAGTGGCATTTAGATATGCTTGTACTCGATTAGACAGATGTGAACTTCTTGTCTAAACCCCCATTACAGCTAAGGCCCAGCACAATTTCGTCAAATTACATCCGCACTCCCACGAACGATCTGATGCGCTGCAATATTATAAAGATTAATCTCCCATGGTAATGCTGACCAGACTTGCAATAGTCTGGCTTTCCTGTCGCTTTCACACTCTTCAATCCTGCATGTGTCATGCTTGAGTGTGCCTGTTGCTAATGCTTTTAAACAATTATGTTTTGTCACATTTTTCCCTAGCTTAAGAGTGTTCTGGGTTTGTGAGAAACACACATGTGTTTCTGCCTGTCCTTGTGACCCCATATATCTATTCACCCTTATTTCAAGGGGAACCTTCTCACCAAATATGGATCTATCAATACCCTTCACTTTAATGGTTAATTGAAGTACTAAGATATCATTAAAATAAATTAAATCTAATGAATTGAGGTGAAAACAACCTGAAGAGGTTGACCAATTTTACAGAAAATAAAGTATGAATATATTTATTGGCAAGAATCAATGACGTGAAGAGCAAAGTGACATGTAGTTGACTATCGTCATAAAATCTGGTGCAACTTATTTATTTGTTATTTTTCTTTTTTTCTGTTACAGTAATTTAGAGGTGTGTAAATCTGAAATCATTCAAACAGCAGTAACAGACCGGGCAGCAGTAAAGAGGCAGCACATTTTAATAATGGTGCAAGTGCTTGTACAGACAACACCAGAGCAATTAGCATAAAATATTCAAACAGTTTGAATTTCTGTAAGTCCAATAGTAATAAGCACCAACAATTAAAAATAATTAAGCAAAATATTAGTTAGCTAGTTGCTACTAAGTGCCTCAAACAAAAGTCTGAATATTTTTTGATAAACCAGTGATTGTTTACATGCACACCAATATGCTCATAGCTATCTTATTATAGGTTATTTAAAAAATCAGACAAAGCAAAAAACTGGGTTTACATAAGAATTGAAATCATTGCATACATTTCTGCTTTTGATGTCAAAATACCGGTAAGTATCAATAAAATATAATTCAATTTAATGGCTCATGCAGGGATTCCTGGAAATGCCTGGTAATTGTTTTTTACGCTAATTAACAATATTTTACTGTAAAAGTACATGGATTGTCTTAATAAACATACATTTTTACAGTTAATCAGAAGGTAAATCATACTTTTTACTTCAAAAGCACATGTATTTTTACAATATTTTAAAGTAAAATTATATTTATTGTGTTGTTAAATAAAAACATTTTTACCATACATGGTAAGGTTAACCTGTTAACCAATTAGCAATTATTACAGTATAATTTTTTACATTCTTTTTTCATAAAAATCACAAAACAATTACAGTGTGTATTGTTAAAACACAGCATACACTACTTAAAACTAAACAGTTTTAACTTGTTTGCTTTTTTATTTCTACACAAGCAAAAAAAAAAATATATATATATATATATATATATATATATATATATATATATATATATATATATATATATATATATATATATTTTACAAAGACTTTGGTTCTCGGACCTCATGCTCCTGGCGACAGCCCCCCCCCCCGGCGACTTCCCCTGAGGAAGAACCATCTTTCTCAGGGACGTGGCACCATCTGGCACCCGCGACCGGACCTCTGGAATCTCCATGTCTGGCCCTTGGACAGGACGTGGAAGACTTAGGTGGCCTACTACCCGTGGTGGTAGACACGATCACTCAGGGCCCCCACAACGAGGTGCCTTTACGGCCTGAAGTGGCGTCTGTTTGCTCAGTGGTGTTCTTCCCAAGGTGAAGACCCCCAGAGATGTGCAGTTGGATCAGTGTTTTCCATTCTGCAGGAAAAGTTGGAGGGACGGCTGTCCCCCTCCAACTTGAAAGTGTGTGTAGCTGCCATATCAGCACATCACGATGCAGTGAAAGGTAAGTATTTAGGGAAGCATGATTTGATCATCAGGTTCCTGAGAGGCGCGAGGAGGTTAAATCCCCCCAGGTCGCGCCTCGTTCCCTCGTGGGACCTCTCCGTGGTCCTTCAGTGCCTTCGGGGAGATCCCTTCAAGCCCCTTGTGTCAGCAGAGCTAAAGGCGCTCTCTTTGAAGACCGACCTCCTGATGGCTCTCACCTCCATCAAGAGGGTAGGGGACCTGCAGGCATTCTCTGTCAGTGAACTGTGCCTAGAGTTCGGTCTGGCTTACTCTCATGTCATCCTGAGACTCCGACCGGGCTACATGCCCAAGGTTCCCACGACCCCTTTCAGGAATCCTGGAGGAGGCAGACCCAGCATTGGCGTTGCTGTGTCCTTTGCGTACTCATCGCTTCTACTTGGATCACATGCAGAGCTTTAGAAGCTCCGAGCAGCTCTTTGTCTGCTTCGGTGGACAGCGGAAGGGAAGCACTGTCTCCAAACAGAGGATCGCCCTCTGGGTTGTCGATGCCATCACAATGCCGCCCCCTGCTGGCCTACGAGCCCATTCTACCAGGGGTGTTGCAGCTGCTTGGGAGTTGTCCCATGGCGTCTCTCTAACAGACATATGAAGAGCCGCGGGCTGGGCAACACCTAACACCTTTGCAAGGTTTATAACCTCAGGGTTGAGCCAGTTTTGTGTTATCAGGTGACACAAACAGGTAAGTTCGGGACAGCTGGCCAAGTGTAGTGCTTGTGCATAGCGCCTTTCCCCTCCCTTGAGGAAAAGACGTGCACTCTTTCCCCAGTAGCATTTGCAAGAAGTGTGAACCTGGACGTTCTTCCTCCCTAGCCTAGCGGCCGTCGATTCTTCGGAGAGGCTCGCTGCTGCCCCAGGCCGTCACCCAGGCCCCCGTACTGAGGTAAGTGCTCCACATGCACTGGTTGTCCCCTAGGCAACCCTGTGTGATGTATATTCCGCAAAATGGTTTCTCTGTCAGTAAACAGCTTCTTCCTTGGGCAGAGGGCCCTATGTTCTTGGTCGCCGTGTTTGTAGTAACTACTCCCCCCTTGGGTAGGACCTACCACGACGCCGCTCTGCACGATGTGCTTTCACTCCTAACCGGTAAGACCACGTGTTGTATTCCACCTAAACCCCCCCCTCTAGGGGCCGGGTGTGGTCTCCGTGGTGTCCTCCTCTTTGGAGAGACACCCCCCAGCTTGGACCATATATTTGGCCCCCAGCCAAACGATTTTGTTCCTTTTTGGGGAGAAGGACAGAGAGAAGACCATGGCTGGGTGAGCCAGTCCTTATACTTCTGAGCAGTTAGCTTTTCTCCTAGGTGCAGGGGGCTGCTTCATGCCTGCCAGTGTGTTGGGGGTAGATATGTGACGGCTTGCTGCGCTGGCTACGAGGCACACAGAGGTCTGCCCGTCTCGCCCCGCCAGTCTGTGTAACTCGGTTCAGCTCTTGTGGCGTTTTCCATTGGGACCCCTAGTGTCAACTCATCAACACACAATGTCGAGTGAGTGACAGATAGGGAACGTCGCGGTTACTGATGTAACCTCTGTTCCCTGATGGAGGGAACGAGACGTTGTGTCCCTCCTGCCACAACACTGAACCAACTTTTACTCGGTCTTTTACTCAGCTCCTCAGTGCGATACCTGATGTGTGTTTGAAGCATCACTCCTTTTATACCCGTATGTCCGGGGGAGTAGCATGCAAATTCCACATGGCAATTTCCATTGGCCTTTTCTCAAGTTCAGAGATGTGTCAACCCCTAGTGTCAACTCATCGACACAACGTCTCGTTCCCTCCATCAGTGAACGGAGGTTACATCAGTAAATGAGACGTTTTTAGTTATCTATGCCAGTGTAAAAATGTATTATTCACAGTCAGCCATGAAAATTGTAATTTATGAGTTAAAGTGTCCAAAAACCAGGGTGGACCCCATGAGGGGACCCTCTCCATGTAGAATTAAACAGCATTTATAAACTTATGGATGTAACTGGAGTCTTCATCTCATGTTAGTGCTCATGATTATATAGCTTATATCTCAAAAGTACTATTACATTTTTTAGGAGCAAAACTTTTTTCATATGAAAAATATGACTGAGTGCACCTTTAAATTACAGTTTAACTGATTCTTTCTGCAGAGGGAAGAAATTGATTTATTGGATGTTTTACTGAACCATTTTTACAGACAAGCAATAAATGTATCATAAAGTAACAGCCTGTCATAATACTCAATTTAGCAAGTGTCTATTTTGTCATCTGATGCAGTCTGTTGACAAAGTACAGATATTTTTCAAAGACATTTTGATGTTCGTGATGATTATAAAGTTGGGTTGATGGGACAAAACTTTTACTTGCTAAATTGATAAATTGGTCTATGATGACTAAGTTTCTTTGAAACATTATGCAGCATACACATCCACACTTTAAGCATCACAGAACAGCTCATTCAAAAGTTCATTATGTCACTCTCACATTATGGTATATTTTTTTACTTTTTGTCTCAGAAGTATATGGTATCTCTTGATCTGTCTGTCTGCCTAAGATGTACTGCATTTGCTGTAGACACTGAAGCATCACAGAAGCTCTGAGTTACAACACAGCATTCTGTGATCACACCACCTTTCCATCTTTCTTTTTCTCTCTCTCTCTCTCTCTCTTTTTCTCTGTCTCTCTCTCTCGCGCATGTGCGGTGTGACTGTGGAGAGCGTGTGTTTGGAGTGAGCGTGTAGCTGTTGTGTGAGGTACGAGTGTTTTTTCTCTATCTCTTTTTTTCTTCTTTATTTTGCCATTCTTTAGTTACAGATTGTAGTTTTCTTTTTGTGTAGACTTACTTCGTAAAAAGGAAAGCAAGCGTTGTATCTTAGCTGGGGTGTCAGCCCCCGTTTGTCGGGAGCATGGCTGCCCCAGGTAGCGGGAGTTTTAACTCCCTGACAAGGCATAATGGTGTAAAAATAGTTTCAGCTGCTGGTGTGGAGGGATGCAGTTTGGCGGTGGGAGAAGTCATTGGTTATGAGAACATTGTGACGGCGTCCCGTATGAACAGCGCTGTTGTTATTTTTGTGAAAACTGTTGATATTGCAAATGAGCTAGTGCAAAACGGTGTTGTGATTAATGGTGTTTTTACACCAGTGCTGCCGTTGTCTACACCTTCAAAGAAAGTAACGTTATCATACCGTTTTCGGTATGAAGATTTCAACTACGTTATTTTCGCCACTACAAACAACATGAAATGTTTTAACTGTGGCGAGATGGGGCACTTGATTCGTGCGTGCCCAAGCAACGTTAAGCAAGATAGGCCTAATGAGGGACCTGCACAGGTGATAAATGACGGAGATGTTGTGAATGTTACTGAAAATCAGAACGTTGTTGTGACTGTCACTGATAATGAGGTAGCTGGACCAAGTTCAGTGCAGACAGCAGCTGCTGTGATTGTTGCAGAGGCAGTGGATGCAGAGCAGGTAGTTCGCTCTGTGGAAGATGAACGTATGATGGTTACTGTGGGTGAAGAGAGTGAAGTGGTGAATAGAGACGCTGTTGCTGATGCCGCAGACTTACTTTCTGTTAATGATGAAGCAGTGATAATGACTGAGCTGGATGAGTGTGTTTTTAAGACGCCGCAGAAGCGAAGTTTAGAACATCGTCCTTCAAAGCGGCAGGCGAAAAGAGGTTTTAGTTGTGATCTGAGCCAAACGGACACTGAAAGCGAAAGTGATCTCTCGGATTTTAATGTAACGTGCAGTTTGCCACTAAGTGGCTTTTCTAATAGGGACTATAGTGCAGAGGATATCAAATCCTTTTTAAAAGCAACAAAGAATGCTAGAAACGTCCGTATTGAAGAGTATTTTCCTGATGTGGTACAGTTCATTGACAAAGTTAAAGCCTACAGGAGTGAAGGGTGTTTTAGCAATGTAGAAATATTTCGTTTGAAGAAAATACTTGCTAAACTCAATGTTCAATCAGGGTCCAATACTAGCAATGAAAAACGAGAAATACATTCATGTTAGTTTTTATTTGAGTCTAATTGTTTTTTTGCTTTCTTCATTTATGGGAGAAATATGCATTGCTTCTTTGAATGTTAATGGAGCAAGAGAAGGAAAAAAACGACTTCATCTTTTTGAAACCTTTAAACAGAAAAAGGTTGATGTTTTATTTGCTCAAGAGACTCATAGTGATGAAATCAACGCAAGTGATTGGGCAAGAGAATTCGATGGCTTATCTATACTAAGTCATTTGAGCTCCACCAGTGGAGGCGTTGCTATATTATTTTCCAAGGGATTTATTCCCCTCTCTTATCAAGTGGAAGAGATTGTAAAAGGTAGACTTTTAAAAGTCAGAGTTCAGTTTGAGAATTGTTTTTTTGTTCTTATCTCTGTGTATGTTCCTACCAGAACAGTTGAAAGAATGTGTTTTTTAGATACTTTGAGTCAGGTTTTAGCAAATTGTAACACAGAGGATGTTTTGATTTTAGGGGGGGATTTTAATTGCACTGAAAATTTCACAGACAGAAATCACGTAGAGCCTCATATGCCATCGCAAAAGAGACTTATTGAATTGATGAAATCTAATGAGATTATTGATGTGTGGAGGAATTTTCATTTTACTCAGAGGCAGTATACTTGGGCTCATGTTCAAGACTAATATCTAAGTCTAATATCTCTAGCTAGGTTGGACAGATTTTATGGTTACAAGCATCAACTTAATATATTCAGGGAATGTTCTATTATCCCAGTTGGTTTCTCTGACCACAGTCTAGTTAAGTGTGCTGTGACAGTGAGCTCCGTTAAGCCAAAAAGTGCTTATTGGCACTTAAATAAGAATTTTTTGTGTGATCACTTTTTCCAAGGTCTTTTGAAAGAATTTTGGGTTGATTTTAGATCCCAAAAATCCTCTTTTAAGTCTATTCAGCAGTGGTGGGATTTTGCTAAAATACAAGTCAGACAGCTGAGTCAAAATTATACTTTTAACACCACAAGAGATAGAAAAGTTGAGATTGAAATGTTAGAAAAAGAATTAAACCATTTACTTGCTGATATCACTGGTGATTTGACCTTTTTTAAGAGTTTTAAGGAGAAAAAGACTTTTTTAAATGACCTACTAGATGTAACCACGCAAGGAGCCCTGGTCAGGTCAAGATTTCAAAACATAGAACTGATGGATGCACCCTCTAAATTCTTCTTTAATTTAGAAAAGAAGAATGGGCAAAAAAAGCTTGTACATTCTCTACGCTCTGAGTCGGGAATTTTGTTGTCATTACCTTCTGAGATCAGAAACAGGGCAGTTCTCTTTTACAGAAAATTATATGAGAGTGAATTAACACATGGCGAAACGGATGTGAGTTTTTTTTAAAATTTGCCCCAAGTTCCTGAAGAAGCCAATGCTGTACTTAGTAAAACTGTAACTTCAGAGGAATTAGAAAAAGCACTTAAAAACATGGAAGGTGGAAAAGTACCGGGAATTGATGGGCTACCAGTTGAATTTTATAGGACATTCTGGAAAGAGGTGAGCCCAGATCTATTGCAGGTACTGAATGAAAGTTTGGTCAATGGACAGCTACCTTTAAGCTGTAGAAGGGCAGTCCTCACATTACTGCCAAAGAAAGGCGATCTAAATGAGATCAAAAATTGGAGACCTGTGAGCTTGTTATGCACTGATTACAAATTACTTTCTAAAGTTCTGGCAAATAGACTAAGTGAAGTTCTTAGCCAAATCATTCATCCTGACCAGACATATTGTGTTCCAGGGAGACGAATCTCTGATAATATCTCTTTTATTAGGGGTGTTCTAGATATTGGCAAAAGCCTAAAATTAGATTTTGGTCTAGTGTCCATCGACCAAGAAAAAGCTTTCGACAGAGTGGAGCACATGTACTTCTGGAATGTTTTAACAGCCTTTGGTTTTATTAATGATTTTATTTCCTTGATAAAAGTGTTGTACAATGATGTTGAAAGCGTTTTGAAACTTAATGGGAATCTGTGTGCCCCTTTTAGAGTTTTTAGAGGTATCAGACAAGGCTGTCCTTTGTCTGGTATGCTGTATACTTTGGCCATAGAACCCCTTTTAAACAAAATAAGAGCAGAGTTGTATGGTTTACATGTCCCAAGATGTTCTTATGCTTTTAAGTTATCGGCTTATGCTGATGATATTGTTGTTTTAATCAAGGGACAGAGAGATGTTAATGTTTTGTTGGAGATTCTGAATGATTTTAAAAGAGTTTCTGCCGCAAAAGTTAATTGGTCCAAGAGTGAAGCAATATTAGTCGGAAGTTGGGTTAATATGGAGCCAAGGCTCCCAGAAGGTTTATCCTGGACCAAGGATGGTTTTAAATATCTGGGAGTGTTTTTAGGGGACAAATTATTCATGCAGAAGAATTTTGATGGAATTGTTGAGAAGTTTAAAGGTCGCCTTAACAAGTGGAATTTTTTACTCCCTAAAATGTCATATAAAGGACGAATTTTGATTATCAGCAATTTAATTGCCTCTGCTCTTTGGCACCGATTCATTTGTGTGGATCCTCCGCGAAACCTGTTGCCAAAGTTACAATCAATTTTAGTTGATTTTTTCTGGGACAAGATGCATTGGGTACTGAAAGCCGTTTTGTACTTGCCCAAAGAAGAAGGGGGGCACGGCTTAATCCACATACAGAGCCGGATAGCAGCTTTCAGGGTTCAATTTGTTCAAAGGCTTTTGACTGGACCAGTAGACTCAAGCTGGAAATTCGCTGCTTGTGCCATTTTGCGGAATTTCAGATGTCTGGACTTTGGGAGATCCTTATTTTGGTTGAACCCACAAAAGATGGATCTGTCTAAACTGCCCATTTTTTACCAAAATCTTTTTAAAGTTTGGTCTCTGTTTAAGGTGCAGAGAACAAGCACCACGAGCTCTTTGCATTGGTTACTACAGGAACCCCTGATTTATGGATCGCGCCTGGACTTTTCCTGCAATTTCTGACATTCTTTTTAAAACCCGAGTTTTAACACTTGGACATTTACTCAATCTGGCTGGACTGGCTTTTGAGGACACTGATACAGTTGCTGGACTTTTAGGAATAAAGTCAAAACGCATCACAGCTAAATTACTTGAAAAGTGGAAGCTAACACTCACGTCAGATGAATTCAAACTACTAAAAGAGTATACTGAAGGCTCAATCACTCCAAATTGTAATGACCCCTTTCCTGATCTATACCTGTTGACGGACTTTGAAGAATGTGAAAGTGCTTTTTTACAAACTAGCATGTTGATGTTAATGGGTCCAAATCCAGTATCTGGAAAAGTCTTGTACATGAACTGTGTCAAAACTCTGAACAAGCAGTCTTTACACAAAAGAGTAGACACGCCTTGGCGCTCTGTCCTCCATTTAGGGGAGAATGTGAAACCAGAATGGAGAGCTTTATACAAGTCACCTTTGCCTAAGAAGGTGGGGGACTTACAGTGGAGAATTCTTCATGGGGCTATTGCAGTGAATGCTCTTGTTTCGGTTATAAACCCCGTAACTAGGATGAGTGTCCCTTCTGCTTTCAGAAAGAGAATATATTTCATGCTTTTCTGTATTGCAACAGGCTTGTACCTTTGTTTCAGATTTTAGAGAGTTTATTTGATCTTTTTGATGAGATTTTCTCTTTGGAAACTTTTATTTGTGGTTTTAAATATACTCGGAGTCATCGATTCTGTTGCCAACTGCTAAACTTTCTATTAGGTCAAGCAAAGAAGGCTATTTATGACTCCAGGAAGATAAAAATTGAGCGAAACTCAAGCATCAATCTACAAACTATGTTTCTTAACCTAGTGAAATCCAGAATTCTAATAGACTTTCAGTATTACAAGGCTATGGGGGATCTTATATCTTTTGAATTGATTTGGTGCTATAAGAGGGCTTTGTGTGAAATCTTTAATGAGAGTTTACAATTTGTACATGTTTTAAAATGACTCGGCTCAAACATTTTATTTTTTTTTGTTTTGAACTGAATGTGCATATTTTGTTTTTTCTATAGGTAGGAAATGATTGTATTAGTATAGGTTTTTTGTAATAAAGGTGTGTTAATTCTCTCTCTCTCTCTCTCTCTCTCTCTCTCTCTCTCTCTCTCTCTCTCTCACATTCACTAACACATCTCCACCCATGGGGCTTAACTTGTTCTTCCTCTCTTCTATATCAATCTGTATTTTGCTGGGGTGGTTTGAAGGGGATAAAAGGCCCCTCTCTCTAGATTTACCCAGATAATGGAGACATCATACACACTAAAGAAGGCTTTTCCCCATTTTCAAGTCAAGTCAAGTGAAGTGGTTTTTACTGTCATTCAACCATATAGAGTTAGTACAGTACACAGTGAAATGAGACAACGTTCCTCCAGGACCATGGTGCTTCATAAAACAACATACGACAAACACAGAACCACATGAGACTACACAGACTAAATAACATGCCTATATAATGTGCATATGCAAACTTGTGCAAAAAGTACGGGACAGTACAATAAATTACTAAATATGAACAGGACAATAGACTCAGTAAGAGACAGTGCAGCGCCAACCAGTACACAGTAGTGCAAAAGATGACAGTTTCTAAAAATGCCAAATGTAAACATAACATACTATGAGATTGTGTTATATGCACATAGCAGTTATTGAGGTAGCAGCCAGGTATAAAGTGACAATAATTAAAGTGCAACTCAGGACACATCAAGGAATTTGGTGCTCTTGACGATCTCCACAGAGGAACCGTCTCCTAAAGTCAACCACCATCTCTTTTGTTTTGTCCACATTCTGGCTCTACACCAGTCCGTTAGCTGCTGCACCTCCTCTCTGTATGCTGACTTTGAATATTAAGAGTCAAACTGATCACTCACATTTACTTTTTCAATTTCTTTTTTACAAAATTCTTTAATTTAAATGAAAAGAAGAGAGAGGCTAAAGAAGGGAATGAAGGATTAGAAACCACAGATGCTGGTAACCTCAGGGTATAGTATTCTTGCTAAATGGTGTCTGAACTCTTTCATCCCAGATTCTTTAGATTTAAAGCATCTAATATAACTGTATCTGCTTCGAATAACTTACATTTAAAAAAAACTTGGTCACAGTTAAGGTGTTTCCCTGATGTATCCTCTAAAAGTCAGGTAAGATTGAGGCAATTAACATGCACAATGATTGTAAATATACAGTATATATACTGCGTATCTATATATATAGAGGCCTAGACAAGGAATAAGCTTAGGCCTGGGACTACATCTTTGTCTGGCTTAATGTTCTTAATGTAATACTGTCTGACTGAGATTTAACATTATTGTAATTATTACTTGCCAAAATTTGTTACCACACTGCTAAGTGAATGGTTGCAATTGTTCTATTGTTTTTTTTTTACTATTTACTTTTTTTTATTTACTACTTCTACAATTTTGATGCAATTTCATATTTTGAATGATTTATTTGACATGATGTATTTTATCTAAATATGTACAAGGAAATATGAACATGTTCATTTAAATGGTTTAAGAGCAGACCACTGTAAGGAAATGTAGTAGTATAAATGCACACAGTGTGGATTAAAGTGTCAGCGTACCTTCACCATAACATGTAGGGAATTTTATAATGGAATTAGCCACTTTCAACCACCATTATGAGAAGGATAAATGACAAATAATTAGATTATTTGTCTGAACAAAATTCTCCATCATTAAAATGTAATACAACATTTTTGTTGTATCTACTCACAATTTCTATTTTAAGGAATAAGCTTTTATGAATTAACTTATTGGAGAAATACTTTTCTAATGGCTTATTTAAAATAATATCAAAAATATGTATAGATATATTTCAAGCTTCGGAATGCAGTCTTAAAATCAAGTGACAAGATTATTTATCAAAATATACCACAGTCAAATTATTTTTGAATACCAACAATACTTTATTGCTAATCTAAACACATAGACAAACATGATACACAGGTTGGTAAGTAAATTGTAATGTGCAAAGAGAAATTGAACTTTATGGAGTCTATAGATAATGCTTTGAGAACATTGATATTTGATTCAGTCTAACTTAATTTGCACTCGGGTAACTCAAATTACATTATAGTTCAAAGTCTGGAGATGTACTTACGTGTCCTTGCGTTGCTTGGTTATTTGGCTGTTTCAGTAGAAAGTTCTGGTTGTTCTGTCAATGTTTTGGACCTCTGTTAAGATCATGGATGTCTGTTGCTGGGATGATGAAGTGGGGCTTTGAAGCGAGGCCTTCCACAAGGGAGATTTGCGACTACCCATCATGTTGATGAGTTTAGCGTAGAGAAGAGAAGGGCTTCTTCTGAACTTGAGGGGTGCCAGAGAAGGCTACAAGGAAGAGCAAGAAGAGAGCTGAAGAGGAAGAGACCTGAGGAAGAAGAGAGCATTCATCCGAGGCAGGTAGGCTTTATACTATTGAGGCTGGCCACACCCCAAAGATATCCCGAGCCAACCAGTAAGTGCCTTTTCTGATACCATGTGTCCATCTTTCTGTCCGTCCTTCTGAAGGGAGTTAATGTTCCTTTGCCCCATTTCCTGCTCGAAAAAGTACATGTTTTAATCATACATTTTATATTATAAAATTGATGTAAGAGTCATGACATCTGTTAACATGAACATTCTCTACATAAACGGGCAAGTATTTTCATATTAAACATGACATACTTTCTTATAAAAGTTCGATAAAATTCAGTTATAGTGCATGATAAAACTTCCTGCTAATTAGTTTGTTAGTTTTAAACACAAAAACATAATTATCAGGGTTATTATCAGGTTAACCTTGAATGAGCATTCTAGGCACTTTGGCAGAGTATGTGCAGGATAAAATTATGGTAAAGTACGTTTTGCGACTGTCAAAGTTCCTAGATTAAGATGAGATGTCCTGAGATACAGTACACTTGAAAAATTAATTTGTACATTTGAATTTATGAGCAGTAGTTTCTGTCCTGCTAAAAGATAATACCAAAGGATCATTTCACAGAAAGCCTTCTTTCTTCATGTCATCAAGCTCTTTCTGTCTTGGTTGGGTATTTAGCATATGACAGTCAGGCATTCCACAGGAAATGTCTTACTTTAAGTGTGCCAAAATGGCTAAGTCGAAGGACAAAGGAGTATCTTACCTTTCCATGGCTAAGGTTCTTTATCTATCTCTTGGAATGTGGAAATAAGATCCATCTGAGATCTCTTGGAAGTATCCTGTAGATCAGGGGTGTCAAACTCAGTTCCTGGAGGGCCACAGCCCTGCAGAGTTTAGTTCCAGCCCTGCTCCAAAATGCCTCCTTGTGATCTTCAAGCACTCCTGAAGACCTTGATTAGCTGCTTCAGGTGTGTTTAATTAGGGTTGAAGCTAAACTCTGCTGGACTGTGGCCCTCAAGGAACTGAGTTTGACACCCATGCTGTAGATGGTCTTGTGATTGATTATTAACCTGAGGGGTTTCTGGTCTGTAAACTTCTGGACAAGTTCCCTTTGTTCGCTGACAAATTTAATGGCCAGATGCAGATCCATTCAGCCATGTAATTATTATTTAATTACTTATTTTATACACATTTCACAATCAGATTTTATCAAACTGCACAATAATGACTCTAAGACATTATAGATATTACAGTTTAATTTTCTGTTAATGCATGATTTTCTGTAAAGCTCAGTGGTAGCTCACTCACGATGTGTGTTGTGAAAGGCACTATACAAATAAAAATAACTTTACTTGACCAGTCCGCATTCATGGTTGTAAGTCATTCAGTGTGGAGATATGTTAGATTCTTTTGCCCATAAGATCCTACACCACTGAAAAACACTAATCTAGATTTTAGAACAGGGGTGGGCCGCAAGTCCCTTTTACCTGGCCCATGAGGCCATTCATCCAGTACCGTGGTCGTGTACATGGGCAGAGACTTGGAAACGACCTCCGTGGTCGTGAACATTGGCAGATACTTGGAAATGACCTCCGTGGTCGTGTACATGGGCAGAGACTTGAAAATGACCTCCGTGGTCCTGTACATGGGGAGAGACTTGGAAACAAAAGCCTTTCTCCTCCTCCAGGAGGCCCAACTTGGCAGCGCAGGCTCTGGGACAGATGATACTGGCAACGCTGGCACTGGGATGGATGAGGCTTCCAGCTCATTGGTCGTTGCAGGCGTGGGCATTGACTCGTCGACCATGACGTGGAACGCTGGCTCGTCGACCACCTCCCCCACAGTGAACGTAGAACCGGTAATCCACAGAGCAAGGTCGATATACTGAGCCAGGCTGAGGGAACTGCGACTGCCAGGCATCAAGGTGGAGATTGGCTCACTCACTCCGAAACGGAAACAGTCTTTGAGGGTGACCTAATTAAAGTCAACCTCACTGGCCAGAGTGCAGAAGTCCCTCACACATTTCTCCAGGGATCGATTCCCCTGACGTAGGCGCAGGAGTCGGACCGCTGGGCTCATGGCCGGCGGTCAGGTATTCTGTAACGTTGCTGGACACCGGTAGGGACAAGATGACGTGATAAACCCAAGTGCAGTTTTATTTTTCAAACGTGGAATCCAATAACCCTAATATTAAACGTGAATGAAAACAAAACAAAACATGAACATGAACGACTTGACAGGACTTGACTAAAACTAGGCTTGGCGTTACTTGGCGTTACTTGGCGTTACTTGGCGTTACTTGGCGTTACTTGGCGTTACTTGGCGTTACTTGACGTTACCAAAACAACAGATAAATTCACAACATCTGACAAAACACAATGGAAAACATGAGGGATTATATACATGGACATGGTTAACAAGTAAACAAGACAGCCAATCACAAGACTAAACTATAAACAAGATAACAAGACTAAATTAACTTAAACCAATGAAAAGTCAAGACTAATAAACAAAAATAATCAACCAATGAACAAATGAAAACAAGACACATGAACAGTGGAAACACATGACAAGATCACATGAGGGAAACAGGAATAACATGACATAAAACAGGAACTAGATTTTCAAAATAAAAGACATGAAAACAAGAACCAACAGAATAAATATGACCATTTTTCTTGGTGCGTGAGGATGCACAGAATTTTCTTGATGCGGGAGCATGACAGAATGCACCTTAAATCAACCCACAATAAGATATTGCAAGCAATTGTATGACCTACAAATAACTTTGTATATATTCAAATAGCCCTTGATAGGAAAAAGGTTCCTCACCCCTGTATCAGAGGAACGTGACTCACTGTGGTGCTTATCTGAATTTCAGAAACATGCTGAATTTCTGATTAAAATGCACACTACTCTTAAAGATTGACTTCTAGAAATCAAGCAATTACTGTAGATGCTGACCGACTTTGAGGGCTAACAGAATAATATCTCATGGTTTTATGGATTGCATCAGATTGCATCAGATTTTGCAGCTCTCTTTGCATGCACTTATAAAATTGGTTTATTCCGGGGTTTTTGCAGAAAGTGGTGTTCTGAAATATCATGTACACGAGAAGACTGATTTCCTTTTGCTGCATAAGAATCAGAATCAGCTTTATTGCCAGGTATGCTTACGCATACAAGGAATGTCTTGGTTACAGGAGCATCCAGTGCACAACAATACAATACAGCAACAAGATGGAGATAATAATAAAACAAAAATAGAATAAAATAAACATTTTATAGAAAATAAAGTATATATAGAATACACAATAAGACTATATATATATATATATACACATACACATATGTAGTGCAAATTTAAATACAAATCTGTTATAGTATATACAGCGCAAGGGAATCCCCACTATTGCAGTGCAATTCAGTTGCATGTCGCAATGCAAAGTTAAGAAAATAAAAACGGCAACAACAACTGGAATATCTGGAAAATAAAGTGAAGCAACAGAGCATAAAATAGCAAAGTGTTCCATGAATGCCATGTTTGTTATTTAAACAAGCATCGCAGGGAAATTACATTGCTGTTGCGAAAGCTGCTCACTGACTGCATACGCGCATGTATAAGGGAGTAAAGAGTACACCACTTATATACAATGCATGTAAACGTAAACAGCACTTTCTCGCAATAACCTGATTTCTCACAATAAGCTGCTTTCTGGTGTTCATGTACAGTAAACAGTCTTTTTTTGAGTGTAGACTGATGATTGACTCTTGAGAGTGAATGCACGTTACCCTAAAGCAACGCACTAAAGTTAGAGTGCTTGAGATTGGACAATCGGAAAGGACATCTTTGACAAGAAAATGACATTCATCATTTGTCATCGCATATTATAATTTTTTATTGTAATTTCGAGCAAAACTGTCACACTATAGAGCCCTGTGTAAAAGTTGTGATAAGTAACATGGTATCTTAAAACAGTGTAAGTAGCTTTCATTTATTTTCTGATGGCAGTGGTATCAATGTATAAACATTGTAGTAATTTGGCTGAAAATATAGTTACCTTTGTAATTTTTTAGAATGGACACCAGTCAAAGAACGCTTATGTAATTTTACTGTACTAAGTTATTTAGTATGCAACAGAGTTTTGGTTATTTATCACATTTAGTGACTGAATTACTGCAGATTCATCATCTGCCTCTTATTATGGCACTTTTCCAATGCACGTTACGGTTCGACTTGCCTCAACTCTACTCGCTTTTCTGAGCTTGCATTTCCGTAGCAGTTTAGTGCCACCTCAGCGTGGGTGGGATTATAGGCTGATCATCATAGTTGCGCTGCCTCTACTGCTGTGACATCATCTTAAACACGACACAAACTGACCAAAACAATAACACAACCGCTAGCTGTTAGCTAATAGCTCATTGTGCTGCATAAAGCAGTTGTTGCATGGTGATTTTACACAAGTGTAACAGTTAAATTGGCCTGGTTGTTTTAGAAGCAAGCTTCCAGTAGCTGGTCAACTAAATAAAGTGAAGCTTTCAAGCAGAGTATAAAGTTAACATAACAAAACATACCATACTCCATCGTGGATCAACGCCAGTCCAGGGCACTCTCCCTCGCATTGCTTGCTGGTTTAGATAGCATCCATTTGGTTGAACCACTTCCACTTTTCCTTGATGGTTCTGAAGTCACTTTTAAGTTTTGTTTTTACTTTTCACTACACTGTTGGTAGGTCCGGTGGTAGCCGTGTCCAGCCAACAGCTGATACACTTCCTGAGAGACTTTTTCGTTTCGCTCATCGCTAACGAATGGACTGTCTGCACATCGTTTATTGACCATGTTATGGTTTTGCGCACAGCAATCTATTTTTTTTTTTCACAATTCCAAAGTCGCGTGAACAAATTATACCGTTATCACTGTTTATAACTTTAAAACTAGTGGGTTGATGTCGCGTGTCGGAAATCCAGTGATGCTGGTAGTGACGAATCTCCCTGACCAATCAGTGATCTGCAGGGTTTTGACGTCACATTTAGTATTGGCTCGGCTCGCTTGGAAGCTCGACCAAGGTGGTACTAAAAAAAGTATCAGTTACCAGGTACTATCCACAGTGGAAAACACCAAAAAAGCAAGCAGAGTCGAGTTGAGTCGAGTTGTACCATGCGGTGGAAAAGCCCCAATAGAGGTCTGGGGGTTGGTGGATGGGTATTACAAGAGAGATATGCTACTAATACAGACTTCCACCCTTTCAAAGACGTTTGCTCCTTGTGGACAAGTCCTTTCGAAAGAGCGCAATCAAAAGTGATGCATGAATTCGAAATTGGTGCTTGCATATGCTCATCGGAGATGTAAACTACCACTAAATCCACTAAAGACTTAGAATAATGGAGAGAGAGCAATTTATAAATATACCATACATGAACATGCATGAAAACTCTCAATTAAACAGTATCACAAACACATGCACTGCTGATATTACAGTCAGCTTGCAGGACTCAAGTCTAATTAGAAGCTTGTCTGAATAAACAGTGGCAAATCAAAATGAAAAGCATCTCCCACCACTCTTCACTAATGATATGGTGACCTGGAGGTAATGCAAATTACAAATATAATTTCCAAAACTGAAAAAAAGTAGAGGAGATATTTTGCACGGTTACATAATGGGAGAGGGGATTACAGAAGAATACCTCCTGTCATCTGTCCAGGCAATGATGAATAGAGTAGAGAGAAAGAAAAAGAGAGAAGATGAGACAGACAGTAGGAGAGAAAAGAAACTTGGAGAGACAGAAAGACAGAATTGGGCCAGCTGGATTGGGCTGAGCCATGCAGGCACATGGGGAAAGAGGAGAGGCAGGTTGTCCGTGTTTGTCAGAGAGGTCAGGGAGACCTTTGTGGAAAATAATTGCTTGGGAAAGCAAGGGAAGATTAAAATCATATTCTGTTATGGCAGAAACTACTCCAAAATCTTGAAAATAAACCGCACTGGACTTGGATGCATAGGATAGAGGCAGAGGTGTAGTGGTAAAAAAAGAGGTGGGTAAACTATAAATTCTGGTGGACCACAATGTGGTCACCCGGTAAGGTGGGCCACTGCCACCGGTGTATGTGTATCCTGATGACATCGCTATAGGCTATCATTTGATGGTACTACCAAGAGTATCACTGGTTGTTCCCTCATCATAGGTCACACAATCACTATTCAATTCATACATTAATCTAAGTTCTTGTTAAAGAGACCCAAGAAGGAATAATATGGTTGAAATCTATAAAGTTTACTAAATGACAAAACAGAGAGAACAAAAATATTTAAGAGAGATAGAGAGGGAGGCTTATATCCAGGGCTTCTAATGCAATGCACTTGTACATAATGATTAGGGATTTGGGATTATTTTCATAGTCGATTAATCTGTTGAATATTTTCTCGATTAATCAATTAGTTGTTTGGTCTATAATATGTCAGAACAATGTGGATCAGTGTTTCCCAAAAGCCCAGGAGGATGACGTCCTCAAATGTCTCGTTTTGTCCACAACTCAAAGATATTCAGTTTACTGTCAATGAGGAGAGAAGATACTAGAACATATTCACATTTAACAAGCTGGAATCAAATAATTTTTTACTTTTGTCTTAAAAAATTACTCAACCCGACTAATTGATTATCAAAATAGATTAGATAGTAAAATAGTGCAGATTAACGACAGAAGAATGAATCTGGTGCCACATATTTTAATTTTAAGAAACTCAGTTTCTGTAATTAACAGAAGAAAGACAATATAAGTTCCATTTTGAACACAAAATAATATACAGTGGTTCTACATGAGACGTTTGGGCTAGTGAGTGACGGATGAATCTTGATGCAGTCTGCTGCTTCCTGCTGATTGGTCAACACTGACAGTAATGCAGCCAGGGTTTCCCATACGTTCATTTATTTGTGGCGGCCCGCCACAATATCAACGCTGACCGCCACACATTGATTTTCGATTTATTTTTTATTTTTTACTAAGCCTATTTAAAATCATATTTGATTGCAGAGAGCCGTAGCGCATTCGCGCAGCACTAGGCTACCTCTCGCTCGTCCCTCTCTCTCTCTGTCTCACCCGTACCTCTCGCACTCTCTCTCCATCATGGAACACCGCTGCATAAATCTGTCCAACACAGCACTGTCAGTTATTACTTATTAGCCAGCATGCAAGGAGCCTAGCTAATAAGGAGAGCTAAGTTATTGTTAGAATACAGCTGGATTTTTGAGGTCAGCACGCTGTATATAGCTGGTAGTAGTCAATATCGATGCACGCGCATGGGAAACACTGGCAGCAGCGCATTATGAAAGACTTCGTCTTAGGGTTTAACAACCTATGAAACTAATAATGAACAATATGAAACTAAAACGACATAAGCTTAATTTAAAATGTCTTAGGAACTATCTATTTAGAGGTGGATAAACGCAATTTAGAGGTGGATAAACCCACTTTGGAGGTGGGTAAACGCTATTTCCGAATTTTGGGAGGTGCATAAACGGCGTTTACGTGCGTTTAGCCTCCACTACATCTCTGGATAGAGGTTTAGACTAACCAAACATTTCCATCAAATGAAAGCAAATGGGGATGGGGACAACAGTTGTGTCCAAACATATTGGCAAATATGAGCAAAGAAGGGTATGAAAAATGTCTTTATTGTTTATCCTTTTTATCTTTTATTCTAAATATTCACAAAAATGTAATTTTTACATGAGTAAACTGAGTGAACTGTTTGGAGGGGGAGGGGAATCTCATAATTAAATAAATATTTTTCTCCAAAACACGTTTGCCACAATTATTGGCACAACTACAAATTCTGAGTAAAATATATCTGAAGTATATTTCCATTCATATGTTAAATCGTTTAGTACACCTGGGTGACTAAGAATATGAAATAGTTCAGCCATGACTTCCTGTTTCACAGGGGTATAACTATAATTTAACATACAAGCCAAATTCCCTTAGTCATCCATCACAATGGGTAAAACCAAAGAATAAAGTTACGATGTACAGCAAAATGTTGTTGAGCTTAAGAAAATGGGAAGTGGCTGTAAGAAATTAGCTTAAGCATTGAAAATAGCTATTTCCACCATCGGGGCAATAATTAAAAGATCCATTCAACTGGAGATGTTAAGAATCGTCTGGGAATAGAAGGTGTGGATATATTGTCTCCAAGCAAGGTGAGGAGGATGGTTCGAGTGCCCAAAAATTCTCCAAGGAACACAGCTGGAGAATTCCAGTAATTGGTTGGGTCTTGGGTCTCCACAACTACAATCAGACGTCACCTACATCACAGCAAGATGTTTGGGAAGGTTTTGAGAATAATCCCTTTGCTCTCATCCAACAACAAACTCAAGCATCTTCAGTTTGCCAGACTCTACTGGAACTTCAAATGGGACTGGGTTCTATGGTCAGATAAAAAAAAAAAAATAGAGCTTTTTGGCAACAAACACCAGAGATGGATTTGGTGCACACAGAGAGGTAGACATATGGAAAAGTACCTCATATCCATGGTTAAATATGGTGGTGGATCTTTAATGTTGTGGGGCTGTTTTATGCCAGAGGTTCTGGACATCTTGTTCGGATGCATGGCATCATGCACTCTATCAAATACCATCAAATAAAAAATCAAAACATGACTGCCTCTGCCAGAAAGCTTAAAATGGGGCATGGTTGGATCTTCTACACAACACAGTGATCAAAAACATATATCAAAATGAACACAAAAATGGTTAACTGACCACAAAATCAAGGTTCTTCCATGGCCATCGCAGTCCCCTGACCTGAACCCCATAGAATACCTGTGGGGTGAACTGAAGAGGAGAGTCCACCAGCGTGGACCTCAGAATTTGATGTCAGATCCCTTACCATGTGTACGCCAACCTCATTAGGCATTATAGGAGATGACTCAGAGCTGTTATCTTGACAAAGGGAGGTTGTACAAAGTGTTGAATAAAAGGAGTTATGGTTGCATGATATAATGGTGTCATGATTCACTGTTATTTGCCTTGTGTTTCTCCCCTGTCATCTGTTCCCCTGGACTACACTTCCCATAATTCGCTGCTCTGATCACCTCCAGCTGTTCCCCATTGTTCCTCACATGTGTTTCATTAACTCGTTAGTCTTTTTGTATATAATGCCCTGATTTCTGTTCAGTCATTGTCAGTTGTTATGTGTTTCTCTCCTGTTCAGTTATACCTAGTTCCCATTGTTGTTGGTTTATTCCTCAGTGCTGTGTTCTTGAGTTTTCTATGTCAATTTATACCACACTTTATTAAGCTGCACCTAGATCCTGCTCTTGTGTTTCCCTTCGAAGCGTTACAGAACAACTGACAGCACAAATGGATCTAGTGGCGATGTTCATTCAGTTGAGCCGTGAGGACTTACCCATTATGGAGTATTCCGTCCATTTCTGCATCATTGCCTGCCACACAGATTTTGCTGACTCCCATCTCAAGCCAATATACCAGACTGATTTAACAGCTCGTCGATGGAGGGAATTGCCTGAGATGGGAGACCACACATGGAAGGAGTACATGAGGTTAACTCGGGAAACTCTCACTTCTGTGGATCCTCCTCTCTGTCCTGATCTTGGCTTCCGAGCCTCACACGTCTGAGTCTGCTCCATGCCACGTCACAGCCACGTTTGTGTCTGCTCTGGTCTCCTGGGTACCCTGGCCTTCCACCTGATCTGTTCTGGCCACTTTGGATTCCGGCTCCATCTTGGGCCTTCCTCACTGACCAGACAGTTCTGTCATGATTCACTGTTATTTGCCTTGTGTTTCTCCCGTCATCTGTTCCCCTGGACTACACTTCCCATAATTCGCTGCTCTGATCACCTCCAGCTGTTCCCCGTTGTTCCTCACATGTGTTTCATTAACTCGTTAGTCTTTTTGTATATAATGCCCTGATTTCTGTTCAGTCCTTGTCAGTTGTTATGTGTTTCTCTCCCGTTCAGTTATACCTAGTTCCCATCATAGATGCTTTGTTTATTCCCCAGTTCTTTTTTCTGCCATGTTCCTGAGTTTTCTATGTTAATATATATACTTCACTTTGTTTCTTTATTAAACATATTAAGCCACACCTAGATCCTGCTCTTGTGTTTCCCTTCGAAGCATTACAACTGGTACAATATCATTTTAAATTTAAAACAGAACGATTATCATCAATTTTGGTATCACATAAAAGTATGCTGCCATTAGCAAAATGTAATGTAATGTGAAAGTTTCGAGATGAAATCAAAGAACATTTGAAAATAATAATAATAAAAAGGCCTCTATATGGCCATATATATAATGAAAAACTACTTAATTATTTAAACGTGTATCAAACATACTTTGCATTCATAAAGTATTCAGACTCTTTCATTTTCCTTCACATGTTGTAATGTTGTAGCCTTATGCTAAAATGCTTTAAAAATGTATTTTTTAAGTTTAAAAAAGTTAAAACACATTTGCCGTTAATATAGCATTACTTGTTTGAAGGGCGGAACCTTTGTAATGTGTCCGCCTGGAGTCATTACACTGACGCACACTTCACAAACAGACACAGCGCCAGAGTCCTTCTACCAAGTTTAGACTGCAAGCTTAGCATAAAATAGCTTAACGTGGCAGTCCCTTAGACATTCTGTGGATGGTATTGTTGTAATACTCTCCTATGATAGAGCCACAGAGGTTATGTATAAATAAAATAATTGAAAGGTGCATTTTAATTACCACAGAAGTAAGTGTTAAATAATTGTCAGCAAGAGCTCAAAGTGCTGCTCGACGCTGGCGTTGATGCCCTGAAACAAATCATGAACACATCTTCATGATTGCTGTAACAAAGCGGATAACCACAGTCTACTAGCGGATTCATATTGTGGTGGATGAGAGTAAAAGATATTTAATGCCCATTTCAATGAATATGCAATCTATGGGAAAACGTCTAGGTTACAAATGTAACCTCCGTACCCTAATGGAGGGAACGAGACGTTGTGTCGAAGAAGTCACCTACAAGGGTCACTCTTGAGTGCTCTGATCTATGAAAAAGGCCAATGAGAAGTAGGCAGACAGTATTTGCATACCCTGCCCCCGGACATACGGGTATAAAAGCAGTGAAATACGTCGAGTTCATTCAGGATTTTTCTGAAGCGCCGGAAATGATCCGGCCACCACAGTGGCTCAGCTCAGCGACGTGGCCGGGAGGACACAACATCTCGTTCCCTCCGTCTGTCGCTCACGTCGAGGTTGTGTCGAAGAAGCGACACTAGGGGTCCAATTTAAATCACGCCATGCGCTGAGCCATGTAAGTGTACTGCTGACACAGGAGCGGGCAGGTATTTCACGTGCAAAGGCAACCAGCGGTGTCAGACTGCATGTACCCTTCCCCAATGCTCCAGGAAAGTCATTGGAATCCTTCTGGTTACCCTAACAGGGGAACAAGGTGACGCTTGCCAACCTGGGAATGGGCCGAGCCTCGCCAGGCCTCTTTTCTCTCTATGTTCCTCTCATAGAGCCAAAAAATGGCTGGGGCCCTTACATGCATTGTGGGAAGGAGGTCCTACCCAGTTTCCTATTCTTTCAGGGAGATAAGACTCTGTGGAGACCACACCTACCCAGGAAGGGGGAGGTAAAGTGGCAAAATACATCACATGAGCCACTCAAGTCGCATGTGGGAAAATGGCGCGGTGGTAGATCCAGCCTCAAGGAGGGGGAGTTGTTTCAACACGGCGACCGGAGGGCAGCTGGAACAGCCTAAGGGAGACGCGGGTCCACTAGTAAGGGGACCGTACTGTGGAAAATACACACAGGAGGAGTCCATGCAGGAGTCCCAGCCTGTGGAGCACCTATTCCAGTACAGGGTAGATTTGAGTACCCGCAGTGGATTGGGAGGAGTCATCCAGGGATCCGAATGAACTTGATCTCCTAGGAGAGAAAGCGCATGGTTTTACCTCGGCCAAGGGAATGGGCGCTAAGTGCAAGTGATCCACCTGGTCAGTCCGTCAGCGTGTACCGAGTTCTATTGTCTCGGACCTGAGAAAACATGGGATGATACTGACTCAACCCTGAGATTGTAAAACCTTGCAAAGGTATTAGATGTTGCCCAACCCGCTGCTCTACATATGTCTGCCAGGAAGGTGCCCCTGGCCAGTGCCCATGAGGACGCAACACTCCTTGTTGAGTATGCTCGGACCCGCAAGGGGGGGGCACGGCCTGGGTGTGATAGGCCAATGAAATGGCGTCCACTACCCAGTGGGAAAGCCTCTGATTGGAGACAGCGTTCCATTTCTGCTGTCCACCAAAGCAGACAAAGAGCTGCTCAGAAAAAAAGTGAGCGTGTGGTCCAAGTAGGTACACAAGGCACGTACCGGACACAGCAACGAAGGGGCTGGGTCTGCCTCCTCCTGGGGCAGCGCTTGCAGGTTCACTACCTGGTCTCTGAAGGGTGTGGTAGGATCCTTGGGCACGTAGCCCTTTCGCGGTCTTAGGATCGCTTGTGTGTCTGCCGGACTGAATTCCAGGCAAGAGTCGCTGACAGAGAACGCTTGCAGGTCCCTCTTGATGGAGGCGAGCGCGATCAGCAGGGCAGTGTTTAGAGAGAGGGCCCTGGGTCCAACTGATTCTAGCGGCTCGAAAGGACCACTGAGAGATCCCAGGAGGGGAACAGGCCTGAACGGGAAGGATTTTACCTCCGGGCACCTCTTAAGAACCTGATGATTAAGTCGTGCTTACCCAAAGACTTGCCGCCTACTGGGTCGTGGTGGGCCGCGATAGCAGCAACATACACCTTCAAGGTGGACAGGGACAGCCTCCCCTCCAGCCTCTCCTGCAGGAATAAGAGCACTGACCTAACTGCGCACCTCTGTGGGTCTTCAGCCCGGGAAGAGCACCAATTCGCAAACAAGCGCCACTTCAGGGCGTAAAGTTGCCTGGTAGAGGGGGCTCTGGCTTGGTTGATCGTGTCTACGACGGTAGGTGGTAGACCAGCTAGATCTTCCGGGTCCCATCCAGGGGCCAGACGTGGAGGTTCCAGAGGTCTGGGTGCGGATGCCAGAGCATGCCTCGTCCCTGAGAAAGATGGTCTTTCCTCAGGGGAATTTGCCAGGGAGGGGCTGTTGCAAGGAGTACGAGGTCCGAGAACCAGGCCCGGGTGGGCCAGTAGGGAGCCACTAGGGTGACTTGCTCCTCGTCCTCCCTGACCTTGCACAGCACATATGCGATTATTCGCGACAGCACTAGAAAAAATTTGATTTTTTATTATTTTAGCATAAGACTGCAACATAACAAACTGAGAAAAAAAATGAAGGGGTCTGAATACTTTATGAATGCACTGTATAAAAGATTAGTAGCCTCTGTTTAATATGCAGTGTTGTGTGTTGTCCAATTACAAAGTATTTAATGTAATCTAATTCATTTTATTCAAAAAGTAGTGTAATGATTACATTTTAAATTCTTGTAATCAGATTACATTTACTGACTTCAATTTAATTACTTTTTAGTACATTACAGGGTTATTCTTATATGTAATATATTATTTATGTAGAATACATGGATAAATGCCCCATAACGAGTCACTGTGAAGGAGAAATGTGAGGTGCTGAGTGTATGACTTGTGTGAACAATAATCAAGAAATACAGATTTTTTTGCAGAAAAGTGTTTTAGATAGTAACTTAAAAGTAAAGTAATTAGTCATGTGATTTATTTATTTCTAGTGGATTACAACTTTTTAGTAACCCAACACTGTTAATAGTAAACAACATAAGAAAAACTCCTGTCCTGAAAACCAGATAAAATATTATTTAAAAATATTTTTCCATTGTAATATTGTCAACAGTATGTTTTAATTAAAACCATTTGATTTTCGTCATGATGTGTCTTTTTTGTCTTGCCTTCTCTTGTTGACGAGATTAATACTGCATAGAAGTATCATAAAAGTGGTCCATGACTCACTCACTAATTTTTTATTCTCCTGAAGCTACTGTATACAATAACTTGAATACCTGTATGCCTGTATAGACTGAAATTCAAATCACTTTTCACTGAAACGTATTCTCAAGTCTCTCAAATTTTAAAATGGCACATCAAAATATATTGAGGTCAATAACATCAAACGTCATTGATACTAGAGTGTCTTCTGACTGATTGCCATTGACATCAAATTTGCTTTGATGCATCTTGACATTAAAGTCATGGTGACACAAATTTCCTGCAAATTACCCTTGGACAACCATGTAGTAGAACTCAGAAAAGCTCAATTAAATATGACATTTTAAGTGAACTGCTTTTTTGTTGGCTGCCATACTTATGTATTCATAATGGGAACTCAAACTGGCTTGTGGCCAGTTTTTGGTCAAAGCCAAAAGTAATCAAGAACAGCGAGTAAGAATTTAAATAGATGATCACCCCTTTCTATAAAAGTGTTGCATTCCCTCCTTTATAGAGCTTTTGGGTGTGGGGTTAGAGTTACAGTCTAGTCAGTTACAGCTGTTAAGAAAATGCTAATTCAATTATTGCATTTTATCCCTCCTCCTCCACGTCCAGGAACTTTGGCTTTCACGTGACAATCAGCAATTAACTGATTGTGACTTTGCTTGTTGAGGCAACGTCATTTCTGAATGCATGGTAAATCAATACGGCACTTTCTAGGTGCTTCCACAGCAGGTTTTTGAGAAGATGCCAAATCAAATTTGATTGATTGACTTGCCCCTTGAATAGTTTATTTATTTAGATTGCGCTAAATAGCTGCAAGTGTTTATGTTGTTGAAGCATCTTGCAATCGCCAGGAGATTCTAAACTTCTTAGCACTGCATATCCATAAAATCGATGCTAATCACAAAGCAATTAGGCTCAGAGATCATGGTAGAGGGTTGTCCCTCAGGGAGCATCTCTAGAGTGTTGTTATATGACAGTAGTTTGTGGTTTTTGTGCACGGATATGGGTCTTTGTGCCTACCAGGTCATAGTGATTTATTCAAGTAAGAGGGCATTGAGACAGAGCAAGTTTTTGCAACATGGTCTCATAGAATCACATTACTATATCTTCATTTTACATAGGGAAACAAATATATTTTTTCGTGCCATGCACATATTGCGAAATGAACACTAGTTGAGCAAAAACAACAATAACTTTTATTCAATTTCACATAAATCATTATAAGTTCATAAATGCTTTTCACTCTATTCCTCACACAATGCTATCTTATGACATCAAAACACTATAGCGCCTGACATGTATATTTTATTTTCCATTACAGAGCCAACAATGTGAAGGACCGTGGTATGAATCCAGAATAGCCCGTGAGTTAACAAGTGTGTCAGAAGTGTCATAGAAGCACTACAAAATGACTTGTTTACTTCAGTAATTGCATTTTTTCATCTCTTTTTCTTTTATGACACTATCGGTTGGGTTTAGGTTTAGGGAGGTAGATTTTGTAGACTGATCTCAAGAAAATTATGTGACTGTGGCAATATTTTTGAAGAACGAAATTACATGCTTCATTACATGTTTTGCAGTTTCCCAGTTGCACCAAAAGCAAGTGAAATGGTGTTGTATTCAGAAGAGGTTTTTCAGGTGAATATTAGTCAGAGGTTTTAATGAGTAAAACACTTCTCTAACCTAAAACGTTAAACTAAACCTAATCAATAGTGTTTAAAAAAAAAAATAAGAGGTGAAAAAAACTGACATCCCGATAATAAACCAACACCTAAACCGAACCGATAGTGTTCTCAAATCAAACACGACATGAAAAGTACATTTTCTGAGGCAGACCATGTGTCACTTCTATGACACATGGTCACTTGTTAGCTTGTGTGCTTGATTAGGCTTGAACCACGGTTTTCTGAGTCCAAAGGACAACACTTTATCAGGTGAGCTACCACAAAAGGAAATCACATTGGAATAAGTGTGTAAATGTTGGTGGGTCTCTAAAATGTATAGTTTTTCAAATGATTACATAGCAGGGTGAGAAATTAAGCAAAGAATAAGTGCTTTTAAAGTCATGGCCAGCAGTTGTACTTGTTAATTTTGCCAGGAAACAGCAGAAAAATTTCAGTTTGCTAAAATTTAGTTATAGTAACGTTTATTCTATGGGACTAGGTATTTTGTTGATTTAAAAACTCAATAGAACTTCAAAAACTCGTCTGTCTTTTCATCTCATATTTGCCTTTTATTGCGCTGTTGGTTGGTTTTGGATTTAAGGTTTAGAGTAAGTCAAGTCAAGTCAATTTTATTTGTATAGCGCCTTTAACAATACACATTGTTTCAAAGCAGCTTTACAGAATATCAGCATTAACAGATGATACAACTGTAATGTCTATAAAGTCGATTAATCATCATTGTGTAATTTAGATAAAATACGATTTTTAATAGTGTTTTAAAAATAATTAAATGATAATTGTATTAATAACCCCAGTGAGCAAGCTGTACGGAACACAAAACTCCATAAGATGTTGATTAATGGAGAAAAATAACCTTGGGAGAAACCAGACTCACTGTGAGGGCCAGTTCCCCTCTGGCTAACATCATGAATGTAAATATTAATTATGTATAGGTAAAATCATGGTGTAAAATGATTAAACTAAGTGTTAAGGGTCAGTGATTAAACATTGATTGTGTTTGAACTGTAAGATTAATGACCAAAGTCTTTGAAGTCCATCTTGATTAATTGCAGAAGTTCACATAGATGCAATTGTCCTTGTTAATTGGCTGATGAAGGCTTTTGTTGGCAATAGTTAGTCTAAGCATTTCATTTCAAGATCGTAGTCCATAAATAGACCGAGGTGATGCAGGTTAGAGTTGGCATCATTTCATCCTCTGAAGTCCGTCATAATAGACTGAAGTGATGTTAGGCTGGCACCGGCTGCATTTAGTCATCATCATTCTGCGACATGTAGCAGTGGAGTCCAACATGAAGCAGGAATGGTGCTGGATCCAGCCGGTTCTGGTGACCTCAGGATAGGAGTCCCGAGGTTGAGACAGGGAAACAAATAAAAAGATGTAAGCGTAGATGCCATTTAATTTATTGCAGAGTTAGAGATCATGCTCAATGTTTCTGGTTCCGGCAGACCCAACTAAAGCAGCCTAATTGTGGGTTGGAGGATAAATTAGGTGTATGCCTGGCTAAATAGATGAGTCTTTAGTCTAGACTTAAACTGAGAGAGTGTGTCTGCATCTCGAAGAGTGTTTGGGAGACTATTCCATAGTTTAGGAGCCAAATATGAAAAGGATCTTCCTCCTTTAGTGGATTTTGATATTCTAGGAACTATTAATAGGAATTCTTAATGAACGTGTTGGAATATAGCGTGGTAGAAGATCACTTAAGTACTGTGGAGCTAGACCATTCAATGCTTTGTACGTAGTTAACAGAATTTTTTAATTAATACGGAATTTAACAGGTAGCCAATGTAACGACGATAAAATGGGGCTAATATGATCATATTTCTTGGTTCTCGTCAGCACTCTGGCTGCTGCATTTTGAACCAATTGAAGTTTATTTATTGATCTTGCTGGACATCCTCCCAGTAATGCATTACAATAATCTAGTCTTGAGGTCATGAACGCATGAATTAGTTTTTCGGCATCAGCAACCGAGAGCATATGCCTTAATTTAGCAATATTTCTTAGGTGGAAGAATGCTGTTCTACAAACATTTGTAATTTGATTTTCAAAAGACAGATTGGTATCAAATATAACACCTAAGTTCTTCGCTGTCGAAGATGATGTAACAGTACATCCATCGAGTGTCAAATTATATTGTAGTGGCTTATTTTTAGAGTTTTTTGGTCCAATAATTAGAACCTCTGTTTTGTCAGAATTGAGTAGAAGGAAATTTCTGGCCATTCAATCTTTTATTTCATTGATACACTCTGCTAATTTTGAGAATTGTGAAATCTCATCAGGTTTTGAAGAAATATAAAGTTGTGTATCGTCAGCATAGCAGTGGAAACTTATTCCACGATTCCTGATAATATCTCCCAGGGGAAGCATATACATGTAAGTAAGGTGGTAGGTTTTGTTTTTTTAAACCTCGATACAGCATTAACCTTAAAAACCTCATCTCTTTGGAATAGGGCTGTCAAAGGAAAATTCGAAATTTTTATATTCGTTGAATTTAAGAAAAAAAAGGCACATTTGAATGCTAAAACTGTGCATTTGAACACACTGCACTGTTCCAAGATCCAAGTGTGCCAAACACTGATAATGACTTCAAATTGATCACATTCTTGTGCTAAAAAAAAAGGAGACACAGTGCAAAAAAATACAGTTTAACAGAAAGCAAATGTCTCAAGAGTTTTGTAAAGTTATTTTTAATTAGAAACAGCATCTAAAAAACAGCGCTCCTGCACCTGACACAGAATAAATAAAAATAAAGCATGCTTTTACATAGAAAAACAAATGGATGGTTGCAAAAGCGTTCGGTGTGAACAGCCCCTAACAGTAGGTGGAGATGTTTGACTGTTGCATCTCGCCCTGTCATAAGCATTTCTCAGATTAAGCAAAAAAGACGTTCAACATCAATGTGTACTCTTCTAGAGAAAATACTCTTTTAGAGGTTATTTGCTCTTTTAGAAGCGCTGTCGAAGCCCAGGGCCGTAGACTGCACTGGCGTGCAGAGAAGAGAGAAGCCGCTGGTAACGTGCCGTAAGATCCAACAGCAAAGCTCTGCAGAGGTGAGTGGAACAGTAGTAGAAAAATCAGCTTGCTGAACACACAACCGCTCGGCTCCGAAGAAAAAATCTGAATGAACAGCCATATTCGCCCTCCTTTATGCCCGTCTGTCCGGGAGAGGGGCATGCAAATTCTGTTTGGCAATTTTTCATTGGCCTTTTCTCAAGTCTCTCAAGAGAGACCCCTAGTGTCACTACATCGACACAACGTCGAGTGAGTGACAGAAGGGGAACTGCTGTTATATGTGACACATTTACAGCACAGAGAATGAATGTGATGTTTAATATACAGTATGTTATAGAAAGTGGTCAGCACTACCCGGCATAACGGTGAAGAAACAGAAACCAAGCAACTAACAATACATTCTGCCACTCGTCAAGTCGCTGTTGGTTTTTATAAAAAAATGTCTATAGTTTAAATGAAAGATATATTTTATCTCTTTTTTATCACCTTTGCCAACACTTTAAGTACACGGTGCAAACCTAACCCTAACCATAATCTGACTGGTTGATAGGGAACATTGCTTTGGGACCAGCAAAGATGTTGATCCAAGAACATGTACTACCGTAATTTCCGGACTATTGAGCACACCTGAATATAATCCGCACCCACTGAATTAAAAAAAATAATTATTTTGAACATAAATAAGCCGCACATGTCTATACGCCGCAGGTGCCTACCGGTACATTGAAACAAATGAACTTTACACAGGCTTTAACGAAACACGGCTTGTAACAAAAATAAATAGGCTTTAACGAAACACGGCTTGTAACAAAAATAAATAGGCTTTAACGAAACACGGTGTAGCAGAGGGGGCGTGGTCAAGCGCCCGTCCAGGAGAGAAAAGCGGTACTTTTCACTGGTGCCAGTGTGACAGTTTTCCCAAGAAGGACACGTGAAGCAGGACACTTGACGTTCCAGGTAAGGCTTTTAATGGCCACAGCAATGTTTAAAATCAATTTTATAAAGTTTCTCAATTCTTGGTCTTCTATGCGCCAACACTAGACTGACGTGTGTCTGTCACTCACTCACTCACTCACTCACTCACTCACTCACTCACTCACTCACTCACTCACTCACTCACTCACTCACTCACACTCTCTCTGCTGCCTTTTTATGCCGCTCTCCCCACGCTTACTGAAATTAGACACAGGTGTTAGACATTAGCTCAGGTGTAAGCGCCCTTACCACTTTTCTCTCCCGGACGGGCGCTTGACCACGCCCCCGCTGCCACACGGCTTGTAACAAAAATAAAAAATTAGCAGTAAACAGTAGCCTAGCAAGAAAGTCATTAGTCACTATCTTCCTCTTGTGCACATGCAACCACTGAAGTCATCTCCTTCGGTATCGGAGTTGAATAGCTTCAGCTTTAGTTGTCTTTTTGCACTGAGTCAATTCATCACGCTGCTGTTTCCAATGTCTCCCGTGCAGCAGCTCTATTTCCTTTTCCAACAGCCAGATCAATCGCCTTCAACTTGAAAGCTGCATCATATGCATTTCTCCGTGTCTTGAGGGTGACAAAATGACTACCGTAATCAGAATGATGGGAAGTTTGAGCACGCTCGATTTAATCTAAACAGTAAACAAAAAAGTTGTTTGACCTTAACCCGTTCGGCAATTTCAATTGGTCTAATGAAAGCTTCATGCCGCCAAAAAACTGAGCACGTCACAGAATGTTTTTTTTTTTTTTTTAAATAAAATTTGAAAGCGGGAAAAATCCATATATTAGCCGCGTCATTGTTTAAGCTGCGAGGTTCAAAGCGTGGGAAAAAAGTTGCGGCTTATAGTCCGGAAATTACGGTACATTTACGGGTCTGTACTATATGTGTAAGTATTTGTGAATTCATTTTGTACTCGTGTTAACAGGCATCTAGCATGTTTGTCATGGCCGAGGGCATGGCACAGAGGAGACTTATTTCTGTCTCTACCTGTCTATGTCATTATTACAGAGAAACGGTGCCTGTCCTAACACTGTAAGGCTGACATTAGTATGTCGTAAAAGTCAAAGGACTCTGCGAGAACCAATTCATAAAAACTCTCACACAAAAGAACATTTTCACCTGAGTCAACACATCCTACTGAGCAAAGACAATAAAACACAAATATCACATCAGGCCAATTTAGGCATATTCTCCTAAAACTCACAAACATCTGCCGCCCCCACTCCTCCTTCCCCTTCAGCTCAGAATCACTTCAAACTCACCTAAGATCTGCATCAAATTTAATAATAATAACTAAGATTAGAACATTAACATATCCTTACAAACTTTTATAATTGGAGTCAGATCAAATAAACGAGAATTATAAAATTAATAATTGTTATTTAACAGAAACTAAATAACTTAAAGTGAAAGCGAATGATAAGACAGAACATGCAGGAGACCTTCAGCCACGCCACTGGATACCGTCCGTGGGCCAATTGGGTGGCTTCCCTATCCCTCCTTTACCTTATCGCCCTTCCCCCTTACAACACACACGTAGTACCTGTCTGTCTCTTTAAGTAAACCGCCCCTCAGTTCCCGCTCATTTCACATGCTGTATTTGCAGAGTGCCAAGAGACTGGAAAATACTCTCAGATAAAGAGAAACTGCAGTGATGTCAGAAAGAAGAATGGGGATGGGACACTGAGGGAAAAATAGCTTTGAGACAAAGAATCCAGAGCAATAAAGTAAATGAGAAAAAAGAAAGCGAGGATGACAGAGAAAAAAAGATAAAAGCGTTTTATTCCGTCA
This sequence comes from Xyrauchen texanus, assembly GCF_025860055.1. NCBI lineage: Eukaryota > Metazoa > Chordata > Actinopteri > Cypriniformes > Catostomidae > Xyrauchen > Xyrauchen texanus. The sequence continues at coordinate 19,028,288 of NC_068319.1, forward strand.
GTGAATGTGAAGCACTCCCAGCACAAGGACCGCGCGAAACTGAACACTAAACCAATAAAAGTGGTACAATTCGAATCCGGTAAAAGTGATTGTGTACATGAGGCTGAGTGTGTGTAGATGAGAGCGAGAGACATTTGAGGGAGACAAGTGTTCGTGTGTGAATTTTGGCAGTGATAACTGACTCTGAATGCACCACTGTGATGCTCTTTCCATGGTGACTGAAAACTGTCACCATTGGCACCTCTTCTCTCTCTCCTTCACTCTACCCATCAAGGACAGACGTATTGGTTGGCAGACTGAAGGCAGAACTGAAGTGTTACCTCTCTCCCTTCATCTCTCTCTTCTCTCCTCCCTTGTTCTCATTCATCATTCTTGTTCTCCCTCTCCCTTTTACACTCACTCGCTCTCTTTCCCTCTCTCGATCACTCTCGCTCTCCCTCCCTCGTTCTCTCATGAATGTCACCTTTACTGGTGGTAGCCGCTGGATTTGCACACACACACACTTGTACACACGCTCTCACTGGCTTTGGGGTGGGGGGGGGGGGAGGATGTAGGGCTGTGGGGAGAGATAGTGTGTGCCAGTAGAGGCAGAAGGGAAATTTCTCGGAGTCCATCCTTCTTTTACCAGCTGCCATTCTGCAACTCAGGGCTTAGTCAATCCCAGCATCTGAAGCAGAAGTGCCTCTGGACGTGGTGAGCACTGGATTACTGCTTTAAATCATTATTACTATTTCTTTATTCAGCTCGATCAAAGTTAGCCATAGGGACTGCGGTCTGGCCATCTGCCTGATTTTGATAGGATCTGCTCCTGATTTGAGTCGAAATAATCTTGCTGTTGGTCTGTGAAGAACTTTCTGCTGTGTGTTGGTGAGGAAGCTCATCATTTCTCTCGAAACCGTGCACTAAACTTTAGCTTTGTCTGTGTTTTCGTCTTCAGGAAGAAGGCACAAGGGGAGGGGAAAAGAGAGAGGAACGGTGGGGGGCAAATATGTCGGCAATGTCGCAATGATGACTTCGTCAGCCTCATCACATATCTTTTCATGGAAATGTGACAGAGTCCATTTATGTTTGACGGATTTGTGTCAGTGTCAATATGTATTTAGCAAAACAAACATGATGAAGGACAAACCATGGACAGGTTGCGAGTGGACCAGAGCTTAACCTCTTCCCTTTCTGGAGGGAAACAAACGGACACGTGAGGAGCTTACCCGAATTATTTGCTTGCCGTGCAAGGTTTGACCTTTGACTCTTTTGACAAGACAAGAACTTCCAGAGAGTGTCATAGGCAGACAGAGACCCCCCTCCTGAAGGTGAGAGGGGGGAAGATGGCAGCTCTTGCCAGTTCTCTAATCAGACAAAAACGGGCAGTCAAGGACGACCAGGCCAACCGGCCGATAGCCAACAAACGCAAGCCGTGCCCCAAGAGCAACAAGTCCCTTTGCCAGAAACAAATTCTCGTTCTCATATCAAAAGTTCGATTATGTGGCGGCCGAAGAGGAAGAACCGACAAAAGACCGGGTAGGTTCATCTGTCGTTTTATTCTTGTTTCAACCACTTATAAAAGGTGGAACTAAATCTACCAATGGAAAAATGAAAGGTAACCCGTAAAAAGTTCTGGCCTAAGGTTACTTGGTTGATTGACTTCCCAGTCAGGCTCAAGTTTACATCCGCTGTGATACGAATGTAAGGATGAAACAGGGAAAAACAGTCAGGTCTGAAATACATTTGTCTCTTTGAAGTAATGTTTCATAGCTCACATAAAGGAGAGAACCACTAAACTCAATAAGTGGTAGGGTTAAGGGATTTATACTGATTTTTAAAAGGGAGGAATTTGGGTTTGATTGCTTTTTTTGTGACATGAACAGGGCTGGAAGATGCGAGTCCTTTGTAAGGTGTGATTTGCCATTTTTCATAGTATCCCACATGCATGGGCTATTCTGTGTTGCTTAGGACCTGCCCTAAGGATGATAATTATTACACTATCTCCTCGATGTTCACACATGGCTGCATATTAATACAGTATTCTACTTCATTTTTAATTGTGTTTCATGTAAGATTGTTACTCCATGAGATTGGAAGTTGGATTCCGGCCATGCTGTAGTTCCAGTAACCTTGCCAATGGCCAAACAGGGGGGGAAACTGCGTGCTCTCTCATTACAGACTGATACTGAGACAGAAGCCCTGTGATTCTTATGCCAACCTGCAGGGCCAAAACACAAGCACAACTGTAGATAGATAGAGAAAGAGAGAGAGAGAGAGAGAGAGAGAGAGAGAGAGAGAGAGAGAGAGAGAGAGAGAGAGAGAGAGAGAGAGAGAGAGAGAGAGAGAGAGTGAGTGAGAGTGAGAGAGTATGTGTATTTTTATGGCAGTATTGCCGAGAGCCCAAACGTGCTCCTGGGACAATATTCTGTAATATTTACATTCCTTTGATATCTACCAAACACATTATCACATTACTCTGCAGTACCATTCAGATAATGTGGTTAAGGGGCACACTGAAATGCAAATGTGTTTTTGCACATGCAAACACACACAAAATCAGGCTCAGGCAACTCCAAATAATATTGCATTATCTCAGGTGATATTTTTACCCAGTTTTTTTCCTCATTCTTTCCAGGTGCTTCTGAATACCTCAATGAACTTTCTTTTTTTTCTTTTTTCGTTTGTATTTTGTCTTGTTTTCAAGGAAAAACAAGATCAATTTAATTCAGCAGCAAATTAAACATGATATTAAGTCTTGTTTTCAGAAAATAGGTCAATGTGCATTCAATGAACAGTATCTTTTTTGCTGGGCAATAACTGTGGAAATGTTCAGATGCTTTTATGCAGTCTAGACATTAAGTTATGTGGCTTCAAAAGTAAATCTACCCTGCCAAAAATTTACTTGAGTTAAAAGTGTTCCTCATTAACTATCCTGGGTCCCTTTTATCTTGAATTTGTTATTATTTTAACCATAACTCTAAATATTTAGTGAAGTTTTGGCTTAAACAAGCATACTACTGAATTGTCAGGTCAGTGATCCGTATAGATCATAAGAATGTCAAGCCTCTGCTGTACCTGGAACAACCTTCACACCTGTCTCTCTGAATCTATAGAGACTGGTGGTTTGGGTTCCCTCGCCACTCTAAGATGGCGGTGCAGTCTCGCACCCCCTCAGGTCAGAGCTGAGTCTACTGGTCTCGCGATCGATGCAGCTCATTAACGTATACTGATCAATCAATTTCACTCAAGGTGGAGATGGTATAGAAACATAAACCACACACTTATACACACACCATCCTCTTAACGTTGGGGTGGGACATATTTAAGGGCTTGTTTAATAGCCAATAGCCTTAAAGGAATATTTCAGGTTCAATCCAAGTTAAGTTCAACCATCAGCATATGTGGCATAATATTGATTACCACAAAAATAAAATTTTACTTGCACTTACTTTTCTTAAAAAAAGTACAAATCTGGTTTCCAGTTAGGCACTAACAATGGAAGTGAATGGGGCCAATCTGTATAACTTAAAATACTCATGGCCTGTGTATCTCAGCAAGCAATGAGACAGACTACCACCCCTAGAGTCACGAGTTTGAATCTAGTGTGTGCTGAGTGATTCCAGCAATTCTTCCTAAGCAAACCAATTTTTTCCGGATTCTAGGGAGAGTAGAGTCACATGGGTTACCCTTCTCTTGGTCATGATATAGTGGTTCTTACTCTCGATGGGTGCGTGGTAAGTTCCACATGCGCTAAGTCTTGGTGGTAATGTGCCCAACAAGCCCCAGTGAGCTGACTGAAACAGAAGCGGAGGAAACTGAGATTTGTCCTCCGCCTCCCGAATTGAGGTGAGCAACTGCACCACCATGAAGACCTAGTGAGCATTGGGAAATTGGTATGCCAAATTGGGGAGAAAAGGGAATAAAATCCTATTTTAAAATTGCTATGACGATGAAATGTCAACAACCCTAACACAAGTGTAAAAATGATGATTTAAACAACTTTACAGCTAAAATATTACAAAAGTTTAAACAGAAGAATTAATGTAAGTGCTTTTATAAAATTAGAAGCTTTACATTTCTGCCTTTAAACCCTCCAAAAATTGGCCATTGTAAGTGTTACGAATGCGGACGGAGGCAGACAAAGGTTGCGGATCCAAAAGCAGGTTTATTGATAAACAGGCAAAACAGGAGCAAACAAAACAACCACGATGGGTAAAATGAAAGCAAAACGCTGGAACACTGGAACTAGGAACACGGGCATGGAAGCGAACATCAACAACATTCAACAAACGACAAGGTAATGGAGGAACGGGCAGGGTTATATACACACACAAGGCAGAATGATTACAAACAAGACACAGGTGAGAACAATGACAGTGAACACGAACGCTAACAAGGAGACTATGGAGTTAAATAAAGGACAAAAGTGAAAACTAAGGAGCAAGGTGAAACACGACAGGGTAATACATGACATAGCCCCCCTTCAAAAGGATCGGATCCCAGACGATCCTAAAAACAAACAAACAAAAAAAAAACAGAATCGTCCAAGGAATGAGGGGGGGACTGGCAGACCACGGAGAGCACAAGGGGACACCAGACAATCCAGGGGGGGACAAGGGGCAGACAGACAGTCCAAGGGGGCACAGAGGGCAGGCGAGCAGTCCACGGGGGCACAGAGGGGCAGACAGACATTCCAAGGGGAGCACAAGACGGGGACTGGGTCAGGTGGCCTGGGAGCTGGCCACAGGACAGGGACAGGTTCAGGGGGTCTGGGAGGCGGCCAAAGGACAGGGACAGGTTCAGGAGGCCTGGGAGCTGGCCACAGGGCAAGGACAGGTCTGGGGGACCGGGGAGGAGGCGCCATAGGAGGCTCTAGCGGCGGAGGCCTGGGAGGCTCTGGAGGCGGAGCCGATGGAGGTGGTACCGTAGGAGGCTCTAGAGGCGGAGACCTAGAAGGCTCTGGAGGCGAAGCCGATGGAGGTGGCACCGTAGGAGACTCTAGAGGCGGAGACCTGGACGGCTCTGGAGGCAGAGCAGAGGGAGGCTCGAGAGGCGGAGCCCTGGGAATCTCGGGAGGAGGAGCCCTGGAAGACTCGAGAGACTTGAGAGATGGAGCCCTGAGAGGCGGAGCCCCAGGAGGCTTGGGAGGAGGAGCCCTGGGTGGCTCGGGAGACTTGAGGGGCGGAGCCCTGGGAGGCTTGAGAGGCGGATCCCTGGGAGGCTTGAGAAGCGGAGCCCTGGGAGGCTCGGGAGGCGGAGCCCTGGGAGGCTCGGGAGGCGGAGCTCTGGGAAGCTCGGGAGGCGTTGGCTCTTGGATGGTCATGGCTGCTGGCACTGGCTCAGGGACATCGGAGGCTACAGGCGCTGGCTCACTGACATCGGAGGCTACAGGCGCTGGCTCGGGGACAGTCGAGGGCTCAGGCTCGCTCACCGTGGCATGCGTGGGCTCTGGCTCGCAGACCGTAGAAGGCGTGAACTGGGGAGCGGAAGCCTTTCTCCTCCTCCTCCGGGCGGACGAAGCTGGCTCCTTGATCACGGCAGACATGAAGGTTGGTTCGCTGGCAGATGTGAAGGGACGAACCACGGGCGAATGGAGGGTTACCACTTCGGGAGGAGCTACGGGGTTCTCCTCGACGATGTCCACGGTGAACGAGGAACCGCAGGTCAGTAGAGTCTCCTCCACGAACGTGCGGAGCGTCCAGCCGCGTGTTGCCGGTGGCAACCGCTCCTTGAGTGCACTGTTCAGGTTAGCCCAGAAAAATACGACCAGGGAGGAATCAGGGAAGTCGGAGGCACTGGCAATTGCGAGAAAATCGCGGATGTGCTCTTCCACCGGATGGTTTCCCTGCAGTAGGCTGCGAAGGTTACAGTTGGCCTGTAAAACCGCTGGATCCATAGTGTTGGTCGTTTGTTCTGTTACGAATGCGGACGGAGGCAGACAAAGGTTGAGGATCCAAAAGCAGGTTTATTGATAAACAGGCAAAACAGGAGCAAACAAAACAACCACGATGGGTAAAATGAAAGCAAAACACAAAAACGCTGGAACACTGGAACACTGGAACACTGGAACACTGGAACACTGGAACACTGGAACACTGGAACACTGGAACACTGGAACACTGGAACACTGGAACATGGGCATGGAAGCAAACATCAACAACATTCAACAAACGACAAGGTAATGGAGGAACGGGCAGGGTTATATACACACAAGGCAGGATGATTACAAACAAGACACAGGTGAGAACAATGACAGTGAACACGAACGCTAACAAGGAGACTATGGAGTTAAATAAAGGACAAAAGTGAAAACTAAGGAGCAAGGTGAAACACGACAGGGTAATACATGACAGTAAGTGCCTCACTGTAAAGGCCCATTGACACCAAGAACTATAACTATAACTAGTATATTAGCATCCACAACAACGGACAATAACATTTTGTTCACATTTAAAGAAAATGGCTGTGCAGTGGATGACCTACTACTGCTCTACATTTTGCAAAGAAACCAAAAGAAAAACTGCCGGATACAACTTCAAATGAGACAAGATAATGTTGTACAAAATTAGCACTGGATACGTGAGGTAATTTTATGCTGCCAGCTTGCGTTAGATTTTCATTATCTAATTTCCATTGATACTGAAGAAGAATGCAGAAAAAACATTGCCGGTTCTTGAGCTGGAGTTTCCATTTTGTTTGTGTGTGTAATAAGTGGCGATCCAGTGCTGGAATATTTTGAAAATGAGAGCACAAGCTCGTGCCATTTGAAGTAGAATGTACCTGTATTTTGATTGGCTGTGAATATTTGTATCGTTCATCAGATAGAAAAATATTGCTCTGAGAGTTATCCAAATGCTACGTTCCTCTGTGTCTTTATTGTTATAGATGTGTTGTGGTGTGGCTATTCTATTACAGTTATAATGATTTGTAAAACTTCATGGTTATAATTATCGTTCCCTATCTGTCACTCACTCGACGTTGTGTCGGTGTGTCTTGGGAGCCTCTGATATTTCTGATATTTGAGAAAAGGCACATGGGAATTGGCGAGTGGAATTTTCATGCCACTCCCCTGGACCACTCATTCAGATTTTCTCTTCAGAGAAATTCCATTCAACAACACAAAACTGTTGGATTTATGGCGCAATACAGTGGCTTCTCCCCCTCTCAGAGTGCAGAGAACACCCTGGGCACTTCAGCAGACTAAAAGAGTATATTCTTCCTCTGAAAGAATATATTTTGTGGCACTCATGGAGAGCGTCTTTTTGAAGAAGCCTTTTGGTTACCTCTCCGCTTCCGATGGCCACGATCGCTACCTCACGTGCTTGGGCGCTACCCACGCGGAGACAGCTTTCGTGGAAGGGTCATTTTCTCACTTCGAGATCGTGACAATGGCAACATTGCGGTCATTTTTATGAGACCACTAGTACAGATGACTTCAAATCTAACCGAAATAAAAGTCACAAAAGTCAATTTTTTACATTTTTGAAAGGAAATGTTCACCCCAAATTTTAAATTCTGTAAAATATTTAATGACACTAATTTATTTCTAAGCCCGCATGACTTTCCTCCTTCTGTGAGACACAAAAGGAGATATTTCAAAGGATATTCTGTTTGCTGATTTCAGTACATTTATAGTTTGCACTTTTGTGTCATTTTTTAAGTTTTAATATGAGTTTTATTTTGAAATAAGTGAACAAATGTCCTTTATAATGTATTATAATTTATAAGTGTTCGGAACGAAATTAGGTTGAGTAAATAATGAAATAATGTTCCTTTTTAGGTGAACTATTCCATTAACAAGACAGAAATTTTGAAAAGAAAGAGAGATAAAGTAAGAGAGAAGGTCTGCAGATGTGTAGGAAGCAGAATGCTGCTTCGTTCTAAAGGAGTCGCTCAGGGCACGAGGACGTGGCACTAGAGGAGGACAGCATTAAGCTGACCGCTGAAGATGGGCTGTCAATCTCGCTTACTCAACAACACCTGATCACACTGCACAGTGTTAGGTAGCCTCTCATCTATGTACTCAGAGTGCCAGGGGTCAGAAGGAAAGAGAGAGAGAGAGGAAAGGAAGAGATAGTAATGCAAAGAGGAAGGAAGGCAGAGAAGGAAGAGGTAGAGGAGTGGAGAGGAAAGGAAAGGAGAAAGAGGATTGTAAAGGGATAAAAGGGAAAGGAGGAGGCGAGAACTGGCTTGCCAATATAAATAATAGTTTACTAATAAACCAAACCAAAAAGACAAGCACACACACACAGATGTCGGGACGCTGCCCGTAAATCTCTCTCTCGCTCTGCTGTCTCCGGTCGGCCTTTATCCCTCTCGGAGGCTTGATTAGCCTGATTAGGGGCCAGGTGTGTAGCATCCCGATCCGGCCCCACCATCTGCACTGCCAAATGGATAAAAGCAGGTGGAAACAGAACAGAAAGACAAAAAGCGAGTCATCACAGAATACAGAAGAGTGTATGGAAGCTGCTAAAACGGCTGTCCATATTTCGATAGCAACTTTGTATTTCTTTGCTGCTGCAATGAGAAATCATACTACAGTCAAGTTTGTAATCATTTCATAGTCCTGCAACTAGTATGCAGAGGTGCAAAAAGCACATATGCAAGGTATGCAACACATAGGGGTGCCATGTAAAGGAGTGTTCCTACAGCTCACTAAAGGAAGCGCAATTGGCACTCCGCCCCCCACCCCATTTGACAGATACAAGGGGCATGAAAGTTAGTGTTGCATACCTGCTCAAAAATAGGTAGTCCTGCCCCTGCTAGTATGAACATAGAATCCTGAAAGAAAAATTACAAATGAGACCTCTTTAATATCACAAAAATTTGATTAAATGGAGAACAAATGTATCCTGCTATTAAAATGTTTCTCCTGAGAAATAATATCTTAATATCCATTTTAATTTCTCTCAATGATTTGTAGGAAGAACTGATCTGAAATGCAGTTCATTATGTCTCTTAGCTAAGAAAGAGCAACCTCTGCAAAAAAAAAAAATATTTCTGGATTGACAATCAAATTGCTGGTACAGACAAACAAACTGCTCTCTCTCTCTCTCTCTCTCTCTCTCTCTCTCTCTCTCTCTCTCTGAGCTTGCACACAGCACTTAATCAAGTAATTAATGTACTAAGTTGCAGTAAATTAACGAGTTGGTTGGTCAATCGGAACAAAGATGAACTGTTGTGGTTTTAGCTCTGAGGAAGTGGAAGAAGTGGATAGAGATATTGAAAAAGAAAAGTGAATATGACAGAAACGAAAGACGTCAAGGCATCATGTTACTGGACGGTTAACACTATTGATCTTTGTGTCATGGCCGTGTGGGATGCTCTGTGATTGACCATCTGAAAGAGTCTAAAAATGTGGCAGAGAAGAACACTTGCATGTGACTAATGGCTTTTACTGCACATGTTTTCTTGGTGATAACATTAGCTAAGGCATTCTCTGAGTCAACAACATTAATCTTTTCTATCCTCTGCTAACGGCTCTCCAAAATGAATTGAGTGGTTGGAGTTTCGCTTACAATCCCTATTAATTGAATAATTAGTGCAGTCGGTTATTGACATGCATCATATGGCTTACGCCCTCTGCTTCATCCTGGCTAAAAAGACCAGCTTAGATCAGTGTAACTTCCATGCTTGTCCAAGCTGGTTCATGCTGGTTTGGTTCTGGTCTAGCCATGTTGCTCACTATACTTCCATAATTATACACACCAATGCCATTTCAAACCAGTTTGGCATTCTTTCTTATGCAGAACACATCTTTTCAATAGAATGTCAGTGCTTCACTTTAAAGCTTTAAAAAAGTACCCAAAAGTATTGAAAAAGTAGTTCTTCTAGAGGTATACGTTTTGGGGAGAAACAACCGAAAATGTAAAAAAAATTTCAGTGAAAATATTGACATCTGTTACGCATTCTGTTCCATGAGAGAAGTTTGTTCACAATGGCACACGTGTTAACGCAAGAACTTGCATTGTTTTTTTTGTTTTTAGTGCTTCTCTAATGCACTCTGGAATGCGCAACAGATTTGATTGTCCCTGAAAAATCATTAACATTTTAGGAACAACATGAGGGTGAGTAAATTATTACATAATTTTAATTTCCTTTAAAGGGATAGTCCACCCAAAAATGTAAACTCTCTCATCATTTTCTCACCCTCATGTCATCTTAGATGGGTTTGATTTTTAGAAGAATATCTCAGCTCTGTTGGTCCAGATAATGCATGTGAACGGTAAAAGGCATATGAAGGTAGCATAAAAGTAATCCTTGAGACTCCAAAGATTACATTTATATCTTCAGAAGCCATATAATAGGTGTGAGTGAGAAACAGAAGTCTTCTTTTTTACTATTAATTCTACTCCCTGCCCAGTATGCACAAATAATTCAAATCACCAAAATCAAAAGAAGAATGTGGAAGTAAAAAGTGGATATTTAAATATTGGTCTGTTTCTGCTTTTGAAAATATGGATTTAACCAGTGGAGTCAAATGGATTACTTTTATGCTGCCTTTATGTGCTTTTTGGACCTTCAAAGTTCTGCTCACCAAATTTTCATTTTTGGGTGAATTATCCCATTAAGCTAGATATGAGGACTGGTTGGTTCAATATATGCTGGTGACCAGCAATGCTGGTATTTTCAATAGGCTCTGAAAGTTGTTGAAAGACATCAAATCTACAGTGGATCACCAGGGACACTGAAAACTCCAAAACATCTTCCAAATTGACTATCCTGAGAGCCCAATCTGGACAAATTTCAGCTCTGGCAATCACTGCTCAAATACCATCTGTATGAAATGAATATCCGATTTGTTTTCCAGACTTCTTTGTTGATAATGAAGACGGCAAACATACAAACATCAGCTAATGCTGTTACACAACCGAAGATTGGGAAGGGTTTCATAATCTTTCATGAAATTAATTCCAGATGAAAAGATACTTAAAGCCAAAGGGATTGATGCTTTTGTTTTGAGGGGTTATGTCAGCAGTGTATATGTTGCCCCTGGGCAGGAACGCTGGACTTAACATGCGGATGGGAGGAAAGTTCCATCAGTTCAAAGAGATCAGAGCGAGATCCAGCATAGAAATAAATGCCACTAGCTTGTGATTAGTAGAGTCAATTTATGCTGGAGCAAAGAGTCACATATAGGATTCATCTCATAATGGATAAAATCCTCTTTAAACAGATATGACAAACTAGCATGACATCATACTCACTATAAAGGACAATAAAATTAAACGAAAACTTCACTTAAGACAAAATACCATTGCAGTGATGAATTTGTTATTTGGGACAAAATTTCTAAATGTAAGGGTTGGAAGCAGAGCATAGAAAGAACAGAATACAGAGTGCTTAATCGTTTTGGAGCTTTTTGGTTTGGCTACAGTCAAATTACGGTCAAAACATGCGTCTGGTGCTCTGCTTACCCCCTTTTATAGGATTTCGTCAAGCCTCTGCGAGCCTTGGATGCTATAAATTGTTTGAATGAAGCAGAACACCGAAGTAGGTACAATGTCAAAATGTGGAAATATCTTTAGTCACAGCACTGTATGAATTACATAATTTAGACTGACTGCTGAGTATTCCATATGGTAGAAGAATGTTAACATACATATTGCAAGATGCATGTTGTACCACTCCACAACAAACATTACATTTCAAATTTTTAGTTACAATAATTTCATACTTTCACAAATAAATTCTAAGATAAGTGAGGGTTTAAATCTGTTTAAAAACAGTGATTACTTTTGTGATTCATTTTGTTGATGCTATGGCTAAAAAATTATTATTACTGTTTTAAAAAGATAGTTCACCCAAAAATGTTCATTCGGATTTTACTCACCCTCATGTTGTTCCAAACCTGTATGACTTTGTTTCTTCTGTAGAACACAAAAGGCTAAATATTAAGTAGGACCATTTCAATTACCTTTCAATTTCATTGCATCTTTTTTCCATAAAACAAAAGTGAATAGTGGTGACTAAGACTGTCAGACCCCAACATTCAGAAAAACATCTCATTTTGTGTTCCACAAAAGAAAGAAAGTCATACGGGTTTGGAACGACATAAAGGTGAATAATGTCTAAATTTTCATTTTTGGGTGAACTATCCTTTAAGGTGTGCTTATTACAGCCTTTACAGATCATGTATAAAAGAGTGAAGGAATTCTGATGCCTTCTGGTACTGTCAGAGTGGACTTGGGCTTTATTTACCCCTAAAACGATAAGTAAGCGAATCAGAATCGGAAACCTCCTGCCCTCTTTTCTCACTCTCTAATGACATTGCGAATGACAAAGAATGCCTTAATAGGCTCTCTCACACAGTAGCTGAAATTGAATTTGTGGATTCTTTGATTAAACCTGACAAGGACAGATTGAGTTTGACCTCTAACAAGAGGGAAGGCACACAAAGGAAGAGTGTGTATGTGTGTGTGTTTGTTTGTTAAAGGGGGCAGAGGATAAAGAGCAGCAGACAGAAAAGGTAGACATTAAACCTCAGTCATTTCTGAGCACTTAAGGGCCTGGTGTTGACATCATGAGTAGGCCTGGCTCCTTTACCAGTGGGCTGTCATCCTAGTGAGTCAGATTGCTTCATGGTTACACAGAGCACGTCCACCACCGCAAGCATCGAACCCAAACCAGCCTGTACAATCACCTTTCATTCAAATTCTGCACTCTGAACTGTACGCTATACAGTGTTTATCTATACTTCCAATCTCTCTCTCTCTCTCTCTCACTCTCAATTCTCTCTCTCTCTCTTATTTTGACAGTTCATAACAAATGGCGAATGAACCAGACAATGCTGTTGTCTCAAGGGACAGTTCTTAGTAATGCTGACAAGGTCATGTCAAACATTTAAACCAAAAATACAGAATGACTACTGAAAGACGCCAAGTGATTGATCCCCAAAATGTGTAATTCATATACACTCAATATTACTTGATTAATTCAACATGAACCCAAATTGGGACTTGAGACAAATGTATTAGTTTCAGAAAATCCTTTGACAGTGTGTGTTAGATATGGTCTCATTGATGCCTGGTTTACTGCCATTTTGTGGATACACTTAACACAACATTTTAGTAGAGGTTAAAGGACGAGATGTGTAGAGAGAAAGAAAGGAAAGATAGGGAAGATCTGATAATGGGTGAAGAATAGCCTCCAACCATGATTTGCAGAGTGGACATGTTTCTATTTCGTCATTCTTGATGGTCAGATTTTAGGGTTAGTTTACGGGAAAGGGTTAGGTTTGGAGCTTCAAAGAAATTCTTATCAACATATGATTTCCCTCTAAATATAGTGTTTTTAGAGAAAGGGGTGAGTTCACCCAGAAATTAAATTCTGTTATCATTTGCTCACCCTGATGTTGTTTTTAAAAAAAGGCAATGTTAGGTACAGCCTACAAAGTAAAATAAAGGAAAAGAAAGAAAGAAAGAAAAAAGGACGGAAGCAAGAAGGAAAGAAAGGAAATGAAGGAGGGAGGGAGGGAAGAAGGATGGAAGGAAGGTAAAGAAAAGAAAGGTAGGGAGATAAAAGAAAAGGAGGAAGGAATGAAGGGAAAGAACGTAAAGATAACAAAAACAAAGGAAATGAAAGAAAAGTAAAGAAAAGAAAGGAAAAGGACAAAGGAAAGGAAATAAATGGAAAGGAAAGAAGGGAAAGAAAAAAGAATGGATGAAGAAGGAAAGAACATAAAGGAAAGGAAAAAAGGAAGGAATGAAGGCGGGAGGAAGGAAGTATTGAAGGAAAGACAATAAAAGAAATAAAGAAAGGGAAATAAAAGAAGGGAGGAATGAAGGGAAATAATGTAAAGATAACAAAAACAAAGGAAAGAAAAGAAAAAATTATGAAAAAGGACAAAATAATTGAAAGGAAAGGAAAAAAGTAAGGAAGAAGGGAAGAAATTAAGAAGGGAAAGAAAAGAAAAGAAGGGAGGAATGAAGGGAAAGAAAGTAAAGATAACAAAAACAAAGGAAAGGAAAGTAACAAAGGAAATGAAATAAAGGAAAGAAGAGAAAGAAAAGAAGGGAGGAAGGAGGAAAGATCATAAAGGAAAGAAAAGGAAATTAAAATAAAGGAAAAGAGGATAGAAAATAAAAGAAAACGAAAGAAAGAAAGAAAGAAAGAAAGAAAGAAAGAAAGAAAGAGTTTGAGAGGAGAGAGATATGTTGGGAAAACTGCTGAGAGATGCAGAGACTGACAGTAGAAAGTGAGGGGACTGGTGGGGAGTCCTAATAAAGGTTGAGGGAAGCCCTGGTAGTTTGGCCTTATTCAGGGAAGGGAATCTCAGATGCCCTTGGCTGCTTGCTGAAGCAGCACCTGTAATTACTCTGCACTCTCTTATCATTACAGAGTAAGCCTGCATATCACAGCTATAAAGCAGACATCATTACACTCCATCTCAGTGCCGTACTCACACTATAACACTCAAACACTCACTCCATGCATGCACACACACATACACATAAGGTTACCATACAGTTAACCTCTATCGATCCTGCAAAACAGCCTTTGTATTGTACATGATCAGAAAAAAATGTAATGCAACTTTTGGCTCTGGTACAGTGTGGCAATCAAACTGCACACATATAATTCAACACACACACACACACACACACACACACACACACACACACACACACACACACACACACATGTTGTGTTTCCATGTTTTATGGGGACTTTCCATAGACATAATGGTTTTTAAACTGTACAAACTTTATATTCTATCCCCTAAACCTAACCCTACCCCTAAACCTAACCCTCACAGAAAACATTCTGCATTTTTACATTTTCAAAAAACATAATTTAGTATGATTTATAAGCTGTTTTCCTCATGGGGACCAAAAAAATGTCCCCACAAGGTCAAAAATTTCGGGTTTTACTATCCTTATGGGGACATTTGGTCCCCACAAAGTGATAAATACATGCTCACACACACACACACACACACACACACACACACACACACACACACACACACACACACACACACACACACACACACACACACACAGGAGGCTCAGACTCGGTTATTGCATTTTCTGTCTGACTTTGAGGAGCCACGGTGGACAGTGCTGCATTTAAATAAACAGACCAAGCTCCTGATATGAAAAAACTGGAGAGGACATCCCCCTCCTTTCAAGAAAATAGCTTACATCTTACAGAGTGCATGGTGATTTTGCAAGTGGGCAAAAATATACAAATCAAATATAAAGACAAAGCAAGAATGCAGCAGCAAAGAATGTGAAAAATATCAATGCTTTACTAATAATACCAACACTGCTCAATTCTGCTCCCAGGGGGAAATATAGAGTATAGGATTTGTGGTTCTGTAAGTCACATGTATTTATGTTAGCCGTTTAATTGCTTTACTGAGGGGTGACATAAGCAAGCAAGAACAAAACAATGAAACAGTACAAAAATCATTCAGCCAATCATTCTAATTAAAAGTTATTGATGCAAGAGATTAAATTAGACAGAGCC
This sequence comes from Xyrauchen texanus, assembly GCF_025860055.1. Classification (NCBI taxonomy): domain Eukaryota; kingdom Metazoa; phylum Chordata; class Actinopteri; order Cypriniformes; family Catostomidae; genus Xyrauchen; species Xyrauchen texanus. The sequence continues at coordinate 19,043,744 of NC_068319.1, forward strand.
AGAGTTAAAAAGGGGATCATTGTAAGGTGTGTGCCGAGATGCTGAGGAAAGAAGAAAAGGAGGTGTTTAAATATTTTAAATTAAGTCAAAACATGCCAAAAACTAATTTGAGAATATGACATCTGTAACATTGTAGAGACTGCACAAAGCATTTAGTTCTGATACTAATAGAAAGAGTTGAAAAACTTGATACTTGTTATGTTTGGAGAAGTAAACTACTACACTACTCAAACAATTTCTGAGTACATGTTAACTTTGCATAGAATGCAAACTTTCTGTATGCATAGAATATGCGCTACTAAATGAAAAAAAAAAACTTTACAGTACAGCAGAGCACACTGCAATGGGAAATGAATACTAGTTCAATGCAATGTATTTGACTTGACCTTCCATTTACAGTGATATATTAACTATACATAATATCAACAAAAATGTTAACATACATTTCTTGTTTCAATATTTCATTAATAATGTCATGTGTTATTGACGAATGTACAGTTAATTAATTGTAAACCACACTAATCAACAAAAATTAACTTTAAATTAAATGAAAGTTAAAGAGATATAAAGAGTCCTAATGACGAACACATAGGCCTACAATATAGTTTTCAGAAGATTACCACAGTGTTGCGGAACATGATAAAAGGAAGCACTGTTAATGTCAATGCCAAATAATGTCTTGCATATGTAACACACACATGCAAACTTACACACTGTTGTCTAGCCAAACTATTTCTACACACTTGCACTAATATTATTACAATCAAGTTTACTTTACCTTTATCAACAGCAAATAAAAAAGGTAAAAGATGAAATATAAAAGAAAACAACTTATAAAAGACCAACTAAATAAAAACAAACAGACTTAAACCATGTCTCTCTTTAATTGCAGTTTCCAGTTGGTTTGGTAAATCCTTGCAAACAGTATTTTATTCAGTGCTTCTTAGTGTAAAGAAAGAGAAAGAGAGAGAGAGAGAGAGAGAGAGAGAGAGAGAGAGAGAGAGAGAGAGAGAGAGAGATACTGTAGATCTACATTCCACAATCTCAAATACAAAGGGAAAAATAATAAAATAACAAAGATTTAAAAAGTAAAATAACAACAACAAACACAACGTTATAACTTAAAAACTCAACAGTAAATCATCATTTTCTATTAACTGTACATAACAACCCACTTATGGCCCAAGTATTCACACACATTGGTAAGCACACTACCAGTTTGTAATATGCATATTCTATCCTAAGCCTTGATGCTACCAAACCCATAAACATCAATAAAGGATCTAAAGTATCTTTACCAAGCATCTTATTTTTCTTTGTTTTCCAAATGCGAGTTTGGCAGTTCCAAACACAAAATGTAATAAAACCCAAAAGAATGTATGACTAGCAGACTATTTTGGCCCAAAAATGAACAATTGATGAGATAAATCTTCACCTAAAGATGATACCCATTGAAGTAAAAAAGAAAACAAATTACCCAAATGTACATATTGCACAAAAAGTTTTTTCAGAACAAAAAGGGCAACCCATCCTTACATTTGGATTGAGGTGCACCACATGTCTGTTTGTAGTTATTGCACCATGTACAATCCTCCACTGTAAGTCACCAGACCGTTTATCAATTGGCCATTTGAGCAGTGACCGCCAGCTACCTTTGGGAGAGATGTCCACTCCAAAAAATTCAGTCCATCTAGATGACATTACTCCATATAAAAGATGTGCATTGGTCACTTTCACACAAGTCACATACAGAGCTATTTTTCCAGCAGTCTCAAAACTATCCAGCTGAGGGGTTTTAAAAGACAATATAAGACGTTCCTCCTCATGCCATTCTCTTACGTCAGCAGTTATCTTCAAGGATGGAAAATCATAGTCACACCCAGCTATCCATTCTTTAATATGGTTAGAGTTGTTGATAAAGAGTCGATGATCAAAATTCAGCTCTCCAACCACTTCATCAGTAAGTTTCAAAAATAGAATAAATTTGATCCCAGTTCTCTCTCCCAGGGTATCAAAACTGATACTTAAAATGTGGCCAAGTTTTACACATCCAGCAGCTATCAGCCGTAATGACAAATTGGCAGAACATATGTGTCTAGATGGTAAAAAAGGGTTCTGGAACAATGGCTCTTCCATCAGCCAAAAACCTGCATGTATTCCAGCAGGTCTTGAGACAGAAAAAACTTTCCAGGCTTCCATCACAGATCTATAGAAAAAGTCAAGTCTATTAAAATTATTCAGTTAAAACTGTTCATTAAAAAGAAGTGTTTATCAAGTCCCATTTTGCCTGCCTTTCTCAGGAGTGCAACTGCAATTTTAGACCAAGTAATATCATTGTTATACAGCGGTCTCTGAGCAGCTTGTAGACGAAAGGCATAAGTCTAGATCTGATATCTACCAGACCTTGTCCCCCTTCTTGCACTTGCAAAAAAAAGTCAGCTGATCAGACCCAATGCAGTCCTGACCAAAAAAAGTTCACCAACATCTTTTCAATGCCTTGAACTAATCTAGGTCTAAGACATTTATGCCACAGAGCAGAAACGACCAAATTGTTTGCATCTAAAGAGTTTGCAACTAATAATTTCCTTATATTAAAAAGTAATGGTTCAATAGCAATACTGTACAATTGCCCTGATAAAGGACATCCTTGTCTAATGCCCCTTGAAACCAGAATAGGCTGACTTAGACCACCCCCCACCTTAACCATACAAGAATCTCCAGTATATATCAACTGTATTCATTTGATAAAATCCTGACCAAACCCAAAAGCAGCAAGTAGACTAAAATGTTAATTATGATCGACCCTATCAAATGCCTTTTCTTGGTCTAAAGCGACCAATCCAACCTCTGCATCAATCATTTTGCAGATATCCAAGGTATCTCTCACCAAAAAAATATTATCCATTACAGATCTCTTTGGATATCTTATAGGTTTGGTCTTGATGAATTATCAAATGTAAAAACTTCTTAAGTCTATTAGAAAGACATTTGGATAGGATTTTGTATTCTGTTGTTAATAGAGCAACAGGTCTCCAGTTCTTTAACAAAGTCAAGTCTCCCTTTTTAGGTATTAGGGACAATACAGCACGTTGACATGTAACAGGTAGAATGCCATCTTTATAACTTTCATAAAAGACTTCATAAAGGTCCATTCCAATATGCTTCCAAAAATGTTTATAAAATTCAGGAGTCAACCTGTCAATGCCAGGAGAACGACCAGATTTTAACTGTCCAACGGCAATATTGAGTTCTTGAAAGGTAATTTTCATGTCCAAAGCAGTCAAAGCAGAGTCTATTTGAGGAAGTTCATGCAAAAGTTGTGCTTCACAACCAGAATTGCAATGCTCAGCTTTGTAGAGACAATAATACAAATCAACAGCATTGTGACGCATTTCTATAATGTCATTTGTAATCTTCCCATCTGGAAGACATAAACATGTCATCTGCTTATATTGTGCCACTGAATGTTCTAAGTTAAAAAATAGGCACTTGGGGCATCCATATCAGTGACTGATGTAAATTGTGACCTCACCAAAGCTGCCTATACCCTCTCATTCAAATGAAAACTTAACTGTTTCTTTTTCTGTTGTAAGTTATTAATAAAGGTTGGGTCATGTTTTTTAAACATTTCTGTCTCTATAGACTCTATATCTCTTTCCAGGGCTTGAATAGTTTCTCTTTGAGTGGTAGTATGCTGTGTACTGTTGACAGCATAGTTTTATTTGAGTTTTACCAACCTCCCACCATTGTTTTAAGTTTTCAAATTCAATTTTTTTTCCATACAATAATTCCAAAATACCACGAAAGTTTCGAGAAAAAAATTATCTTGCAACAATTTAGCATTAAAATGCCAATAAGAAGATTTTCTTGGAAACTGTACCATATTAACTCAAATAAAAACCAAATGGTGATCAGAAAAACCTATAAGAGAAATACAACAATCAATAACCCTGTTATTAAAAAATTTAGAAACATAGATTCTGTCTAATCGAGCAGCACTAACTCTATTATCAGAGATTTTAACCCATGTATATTGTTTGTCTACTGGATGCTTGATTCTCCACATATCTAAAAGTTCAGCCTCTTTCATTAATCTTGACCAATAGTTGGAGGAAAGCATATGAGGCTCTTCATTGTTAAGATCAACATTGAAACAGTACTAAAATCTTGTTTTAACACATTAGTTAGTATACTAAAAAAAATGTTGTCGTTCATGTCCCACATTTGGTGCATAAACATTTATAAATTAAAATATGTTCCCTTCAATAATATTTTTAACAAGGACAAGGCGACCTTTTACAAATACTTCTGTTTTCTCAATACTAACTCTTCTATCTGGAGAAAAAAGGAGAGCAATTCCATCGCTCAGATTTGCACCATGGCTAAGTATATGCTGACCTTTCCACCACATTCCCCACTCGGTTTCATTGTCCATATCACTATGGGTTTCTTGCAATAAAATGACGTGTAGCTTTTTATTCTGCATTATTTCAGACACTAAGGCTCATTTATGTCTATCCCTCCCACCGTTAATATTTAATGCACCCACCCTCAAAAGATCCATATATAGGTTTAGGAAGGATAGAGAAAAGATGTCAGCAGAAGAAAACAGTAGGAAAAAAGACAACACCATGTGATGCATGGCTAATCACTTATAAGAATGCTTTTAGCCACTTCTTTTTATCTGCCTTTTTAAATTTTCTTTTTAAAACCAGTTGTTGCATACACCATGTAGGTTCTCCCTTCTTATCGTGCTCGGAATGAAACATCCAGCGTATTCTCTGGGGAATCTAGAAACATAAACACCTGTCTTCTGAAAGACTTAACGTGTTTTAGAGATGGGTGTTTACAGCCTAGCATTATAGTTTTGAAAGCGCTGGCAAATTTGCCAAACTGTACTAATTCCCATTCCAATGCGTCTTCTGGAATTAAAGGTGGAACATTCGATACCGTGACTTTCGCTGTCGGAGCATGTAATGGGGTAACCTGAACAAAACTGTAATTTATAACAAGGCCATTCTCGATTAAATGATTAACAAGGTTTTGCTCTTTCAAGAACACCACTATGGCTTTATTCATGTGAGAAGCGGACACAATATTTTCATGTCCTACTTTCTCGCCAGTCGAAATGAGCACATCTTCAACTGTGACACCGTCCTCTGGCACACACCTGAAGCCATTGCACAAGGACAGTGACGGCGTCTCCTCGTGAGACGCCATCTCCTTGTGCAATAATCACAATAATAATCAAACTGAGTCTAAATCAAACTTAAACCATGCAAGGAAAAATAAATAGAAAAAACGTAATTAAGGCAAGGGGAATTCACACAGCTCAGATCTCACCCAACACCACTCTCAACCCACTCCCAGCAAACAACACACACAGAGAGAGAGAGAGAGAGAGAGAGAGAGAGAGAGAGAGAGAGAATGAAAGCTGATGGCTGGTTCTTGCAGAGTGGATTCTGCTCAGCACACCAGCCGTCACTTGCTGTATCTCCAGTGTGGAGTTGGCAGCAGCTCAGTGATTTCTGACAAAATTACCATCTGTATCAAGCTGGAACTAGACACTACACACTACCTTTCCCCACACACACCTCACCTCCACCAGATAAACAGCACCCGAGGGGAGACAGAGAACGGTCCTCTTTCCTCTTTCTCTTTAGCATACTTTTTTCTATCTCCATTTAATATGCAGAAGCAACTTTTAGTAAGCCCTTGGTAGGATGATTTCCCTACAAAATATAAACACCGCTGCACTTTCAAATCTTTGCTCTGTTTGTTGGAGCATCCCAACCAGCCCAACCAGCCCAACACAGCAACATTGGAGTTTGGAGCGGGATTTGTTTGTCAACCACTGGAAGATGGGCAGTCTTTAAGAAATGTGTATGAAAATTAGGGCTGTCAATCATGTTCATTTAAAAATAAAAAAATAGAACATATATATACTGTATACATACACTCACTGAGCACTTTATTTGGAACACTGTGGTCTAAATAAAGTGCCTGACATGGTCTTCTGCTGTTGTAGCCCATCTGCCTCAATGTTTGATATGTTGTCCATTTTGAGATGCTATTCTGCTTACTACAATTGTACTGTAACGTTCGGCCAAGGCAGGACAGTCTGAAGACAGAAATGGACGAGGACGAGATGATGATGAAGTGAGAACCCAAGTTTTATTTTAGAAAGTCCAATAAATCCAAAAACATGAATCCAAAACAAAACAAACATAAAGGACTTGACTTGACTTGACAAAATTACATTAACAATACTCGACCAAGGACTAGAGAATAAATGTACAGAGTGATTATCTGAGTTACCGTAGCCTTTCTGTCAGCTCAAACCAGTCTGGCCATTCTCCATTGACCTCAATCATCAACATGGAGTTTTCGTCTGCAGAACTGTCGCTCACTGGATGTTTTTTGTTTATGGCACCATTTTGAGTAAACTCTAGAGACTGTTGTGTGTGAATATCCCAGTTGATCAGCAGTTACAGAAATACTCAAATCAGCCCGTCTGGCACCAACAATCATGTCATGGTCGAAATCACTGATCACATTTGTCTCTCATTCTGATGGTTGATGTGAACATCATGATTTTATGCATTGCACTGCTGCCACATGATTGGCTGATTAGATAATCGCATGAATAAGTAAATGTACAGGTGTTCCTAATAAAGTGCTCAATAAGTGTGTATGCCTAATAAATATTATAATTCAAATAATTTAAATACATTACATTATATTGTGGCAACAGACAAGCACTTAGACAGTACAAAAAGAGAAAATATTGTTTGTTTTATTTCCATTTCATTGAGCATAACCCTATTATTTTAAAGCATCTCACTTTGATTGTGTCGCTTCTCACTGGTTTTCAGCACCTCTAGTTGTAAGTGCTGTGTTTTTAGGAGGCTATGTGAAGCTAAACGTAGTTTGAAACTTTGAAAATAGCATCTTGAGATCCATGCATTCTGTTGTGCTTGGACCAGATGTCAGTGAGCGCTAAAGAAGCTTCTGTGGAAGGCTGAGCTGCCAGCTGCTCGTTGGTATGATGAGGCATGTTGCCTGTACAGCTGGAGGGCTGACTGCTCCCTACTGTATCAATGTGGTACATCAAGCTTAAATTACTCAGATAGTGGGATTACTCCTAATTACAAAATGTACGTACAGGTCGGGGGCATGATTATTTTTATTGTATTATTTTTTTCATATACGTTTTCACATTAAATTAATGCATTAAATATCAGCACTATTCAAATATTGTTTTTGCAATTCCATTTGGTGCCATTGGTGGTGAAGAAATGACATGCTTTCCCAATAATACCATCTACAAATTAATTTTACTTTTACAATCGAAATTACTATTAATCGATTTTTTTTTAATCAAACTAATTACATATATCGTATACATATTTGCTGAGAAAGCTCCTAAAATAACAATAATTCAATGTATAATGATGAAATAATTTATTTAAAAAAAATAAAAAATATACATATATATATATATATATATATATATATATATATATATATATATATATATATATATATATTCAAAAAAATTATAATATTCAGATTCTAAAAATGCATTATGTTATTGTGGAAGACGATTAAAGCACTAATAAGACAATACAAAATGTGGCTTAGAATCCAAGGTATTGTTTACTTCCATATTATTGAACATAAGCCAATATTTGGCCTACAGTTCACAGCAATCCATTTTACAATTGAATTCGTCAATCAGTACAAGATTTGTTATAAGGGCTTTCTAAGGATGCGTCAATACAGTATACACCTGTGTCAGATGGATGCTTTTGGAGTGTCTCACTTTGGTTGCATTGTATAATAAACATACCGATTTTAGGTCGCTGTGTCAAGTTAAACATAGTTTGAAACGTATAAAACATGTCTAAAACAAGCTGTGCTTGATAAGTGGTAAGTTTTCATGTTGTGCTGTTCGCTGAGTGTGGTTTGTTCTCTGTATAAACTGCACATTGCCTATACAGCTGAAGATTCACTTACGGCCCCTGGAGAAAACAGGTGGTACTTTAAACTTCAATTGCTCTGATGGTAGGAATATTCCTTATTACGGTCTGTGGACATGAATAATTGCATGCATTTTTTTAACACATTATTTCTATAGAATTAATCGCACTGAATTAACATGTTAAATCAACATCCTTAAAAAATACACATCCACACACACAAAAAAAGGACTACACAAAACACAGAAAGGTGACATGATGAAATATTATACTGCATTAAAAACAGTTAAAAACAACATGCTAGAGTTCATCACTGTATGTGTGCTGTCAGTTTGATATGCCATGTCAGTTAGTGGATGCTGTGGTCAAAAGCTGGGATACCCCAGTTTCATGCTGTTTACCAGTAGCCTGTGATAGTGTTTGCAACTTGACAGTTACACTTATACTCTAAAATGAACCATCAGTGCCGATCCAGTGGAATGCAGAGGAGACTCTAATAAGCCATGTCATACTTGAGCAGTTCATCAAATTAGGCGGTAAGAAAATACTTGATGTTTATCGAACACATACCATATAAAGCCATTTTCTCTAAAGAAATGATGCAAAATGCACCCATCCCCCACCCTGTCTGGCAAGTGATCACTTGCTTTCCCTTTTTAATGCATCATAGTTCTATGCGACACTGGTGATTATAAGAAATTGAGTGAGAGTTTGGGGTAAAAGAGAGAGATTTCATAAAAATTATGTGACTGGCAACATCTTTGCAAAATTATATTGAGTGGTTCATTACACGCATTGCGGCAGTTCTGAGCTGAAATTCGTACTATGTGGCGCTAAAAACTAGTTACATTTTCACACAAACAATTGAGGTTGTTGAGGTTAAAGTTCTTTAGAATTTTAAATAAACAAAACCTACCTCCCTACTCTAAACCTAATGCAAATGTAAATGCAATGCAAACATTAAAATGTATGGTGTGACAAGTCATGCACTACAGTAAAAGTGTTTAAATGTCATAAGACAGCACTGGGTGAGGACCAGGGCGAAAAGTAAATGTTTTTGAACTGATAATCTGCCGTTTTACTCATGATTTGTGTGAAAAAGAATAAAAGTTGTACGCAACTTGAGAATGCGTATTATGTAAGTTTGGTACGAGTTTCTTACATTTGCACAGACATGAAACGTACAATATTGACGTATTCACAGCATATAAACATCTTCATTTTACATATTAACACCTATAGAAAGGTACAAATGTTAACGAGTACAGTTTTAATCGATTAATATGAAATCATGGAATTAATCAGTTAATTGCATTGCATTTATAATCAATTAGATTAGTTATTTATTTAACACAGTTGATATTATAATATGACATTTTTAAAGTTTCTTTCAATTTTGTGTGATTTCTGCTGCCCTATACAATGTTTTAAAAGATTATATCACTTTAACCAAGACTAAACCTTAAAATCTTCAAATGAATAAAAACTCTTCACTCATTCATTCATTAAGCATTTAATTACAATTTTGTTTACCAGGGGTAAAAGGAGTTTTAAGAATATGCAAAAAATAAATAAATAAATCACAAAAACACCCACCCATCCATCTTCAACCGCTTATCCGAAGTCGGGTCGCGGGGGCAGCTGCTCCAGCAAGGGGCCCCAAACTTCCCTATCCCGAGCCACATTAACCAGCTCTGATTGGGGGACCCCCGCTGCCCGATTCTCTGGCCAACCTCCCGCTCCATTGTCCCCTCACTCGTGAACAAGACCCCGAGGTACTTGAACTCCTTCACTTGCGGCAATACCTCCTTCCCTACCTGGAGTACGCACTCCATCGGTTTCCTGCTGAGAACCATGGCCTCAGATTTAGAGGTGCTAATTCTCATCCCAGCCGCTTCACACTCGACTGCCAAGCAATCCAGTGAGAGCTGAAGGTCACGGACCGATGATGACATGAAGACAACATCATCTGCAAAAACCAGCGATGAGATCCCCAGCCCACCGAACCGCACACCTACCCCACCCCGACTACGCCTCGATATCCTGTCCATGAATATCACAAACAGGATTGGTGACAAAGCGCAGCCTTGGCGGAGACCAACCCTCACACAAAAACACCATAAAACAATAATAAAAGTTATCAATTTAATTAGTTCCTTATAATATAAATCTTCTGATAGAATTGTTTGAGGAATATACCCAAATTCAAGCCTTTTATTCAACGATTTCTGTCTCCATCCGCCGTAGCACCCACCTTAAGCATCAACAAGCATGCTTTAATTTAATTTTCATAATTCATAATTGAATAATCTAACAGAATATGTTACAAATTACATTTTAAAAGTAACCCTCCAAACCCTGTCAGCCTGTTACGTGTTTTATATTCTCAATAAATGGTCATGGTTAGGTTTAGTAGTAGGGTTGGTATTAGCGACTGTAAAATATAAAGTATGTAAATGTATATATATTGTAACAAAAATGATTGTCACTGTACATTAATCTACTTGTTTCACCTTTTTATGTTGTTGAAAAGTGGTTATGTTTAGGGGTTGGAGTAGGTTTAAGGGATAAAATATATCTATAAAACAATAAAAATGTCAAATATATTTATAATAGATTCATGTTTTCAAATGTATTTGTCATGGATTTTTCAATATTTTAAGTCTCTAAAGCTGTAAATATGTAAACTATTTGCATTTTAGATGCTTTCAAACATCCATATTGAATGTTTTAGTGTCTATTCAAATGTAAAAACATATACATTTAAATTTTACAAATATTAGCGTACAAATGGCTTTCTAGGTTAATGAGATCAGGCTGTGTAGTGCCTCTAGTGTTCATTTCACCAGGGAACTGCAGTGGTATGTTCAATGAGCCACATAAAAATAATTTTGCAACAACGTAGGTATAATATATTTGCTGATATCTGAGAACACTACAGCAGCAGACTAGCATACAAACTCAAACTTTGAGCTTTGCATCCTCTTTGTGTCAATACATTTTTTTTATCAGGATTTGTGGGGGTGAAATCAATACAAGCTTTTATCATGTCCTGAAAAGAGTTCAGAAGATTCCACAGTCCTCTGCACCGCTAAAGGTGTAGTGACAACATAGAGATGAAAGGCCACACACTCTCAAGAATGTAGTCCTTCACACACACATAGTGTGGAAGAAGTGGAAGATCTAAACAAATCAGGGGAGTATTAAACATTCACATATTTCAACCAGACTAACAATAATGCAATACAAACCTTTGACTAATATCCTTCATAATACCCCTCTAGATAACTACTTTTAAAATGCCCCTGAGAGATTTGTTTGGGCACCTCGGAAGGTCAAACTAAATATTATATGGTGTTTATTTTATGTGAGCATTGCAATTTCTGTAATCCAGTTAAGAAAATGTTATTGTAGAGAACAACATGAGAGCAAGTAAATGATGACAGAAGTTTTATTTCTGGGTGAACTATCCCTTTAAAGGTTCTAATATAGTACACCAGAATGGGTAATGGTGTATATTTCAAACTCTTGCAGATGATAATTCAACCAGGCTAACAATTATTCAATACAAACCTTTTAGGTGGAAATGTATAATACAGTAAGCAAACCTACCTCTCCAGATAACTGCTTTTAAATGACCTCTCTCTTTCCTGAGAGATTTGTTTCATTTGAACTTCATGGAGGGGAACAAATCAGCTAATCCTAACAAAAATAACTTACCTTGTCACTACCGATACAGCAACATATTTTTGAAACTAGTGTGCTTACACAAAACTGTAATCACACACTTTTGGTTGGTGACAATTACATATTCCAAAACCTTTTTTCTGACAGAATAAAACAAATAAAATCTGTTCAGCGTTCCCTTTCAACTCATTTCTCAAATGAACACAAAGTAGGCATGAGGGACTGTAATAATAAAACATTCAGCTTTGGTTCATCTCCTCAAGTCTCATAAATAAATGTGCGATACAAATAAATCTTTTATAGAGTAGGATACACATTCTTTTACTTCCGTTAGTCTTGCAGTGACCAAAGCTTCTCTAAAAAAAAAGACAAGGTGAAAGTCAATACAATGCTTAAGGGTGGACAGGGCATTCAAGGTAAAATTGCTCTATCACATAGAATGAGATAAAAAATGTCTTCAAGCAGTCCTAGATTAACAAGTTTAAAGGTATAGTTCACCCATAAGTGAAAATTCTGCCATCATTTTGTCACTCTTGTGTTGTTCCAAACCTGTACAACTTTCTTCTGTGGAACACAAAAGGTGATGCTAGGCAGAATGTTAGCCTTATTCACCATTCACATTTGTTGTATCTTGTTTTGCAGCTTCATTGCAAAATTCAAAGGACATGCACTGCCGATTTATGTTTCTGCTGATGGATGCCCTAATGACCAACCAACGATTAAAATAAACAGAACAGATTTTTATGTGCTTTTTCATCATTCGTTGTGGGCAACTGGTTGGTTTGTCAGGTGTGACGAGAAAACATACAGTATACAGTGTTCCAAACGACATAAATTATGCCTTCACAGTGCATTTCAAATTGAAAACTATAATGATGGCAACAGAGTAGGATCATTACAAGATCATTTTCAATAAAAAATTACTTAAAAAGTGAGTTTAGAATGACTGTTGACTGTAAGGATATTTGTCAATTGACCTGGGGTGGACTGGCCATTGGGAGAACCGGGAATTTCAATACAGGATGTAAGGCATCCTCTATGGGATAAAATATAGGCCGTCTGTCAGGATCTGGGTTGTTTCTCTCTCACTACACACACTCATTCACACACTCATCTCACTCACACACCAGCACACACACACTTACATGTTTGCACTCTGGCATCACCTGTTGATCATCTCAATCAGCGCTCGCGCTGATTTGCAGTGACACCTGTTTCTAGTCTTGTCTGATTACTCTGTCTACTTGTGGTGTTTGCTCTCTCTGTTCTGTGTCGGATTATTGTGTGTGTTACGCGTTGTGTAATGCTCTCTCGTCTGTCAGCAGTTACTCACCACGTCTTGTCATGTGTAGCTGCGCTCGTCTTAGTGTATCCTGTTATCTGCTGTGGTGAGTTTCTACAAGGCTTACTCTGCTCAAGCTACTTTCTACAAGGACCAGTACCTTCTGTTCGAGTGAACTTTCTGCTCCTGACAAGTATCCTCTGTGTAGCTGTCTTCCTGGGGAGCATCATTTGAGTTCCAGTTCTGTGTTATCCACTACAGACTTCCTTTGTTGTTGACCATTAAAGACTTTGATTTGAGTTACCTTTTGCATTTGGATCCTTTTGTTGCACTCTGACACCGTCTGGCAAAAATGGGACCGTTGTAAACCTTAGCAGCAATAAACATTGCATATCCAACCTCTCCCGTATTTTAAGAAATTTGCTGTGAAGAATGCCTTAATATGTGGATGCCCTCATGAAAAAAATCCATAAACTCACACATGGTGAACATATGCACGTTTGCATCGTTACAGTAAAAATTTAATGTGGACGTGCTAGCTAAAGCGTCTGCAGTCAGAACAGAAAGAAATTCTAATGTGTCCACATATAACCTGCAGTTTGAAAAGTTAGTCTAAAAAATAGTATTTGTAAAAAAAAAAAAAATTATGTCGATGTAGTGACACTAGGGGTCGCTCTCGGGAGCCCCAACACCTCTGATCTTTGAGAAAAGGCCAATGGGAATTGGCGAGTGGAATATTCATGCCACTCCCCCGGACATACGGGTATAAAAGGAGCTGGCTCCTAACCACTCATTCAGGTTTTGAGCTGAGGTGCCGAGACAGGGACCTGGCCATTTCAGTGGGCAGTTCAGTGTTGTGCAAGAGGGACACAACATCTCGTTCCCTCCATCAGGGAACGGAGGTTACAACAGTAACCAAGACGTTCCTTATCTGTCACTCACCCAACGTTGTGTCGATGTAGTGTCACTAGGGGTCCCTATATGAAATGCCACAACTAGCTTAACTGTTTTACATGGATTGATGGTGCAGGTAAGGGCAAGCCACTGCATGCCTCGTAGCTAGCATTCGGCACTAACGTACAGTCCCCCGCACCTCGGGGACAAGCCGACTGCACATAATGGGGACAGGTCACACCAGCTGTGGCCTCTGCTCTTTTTTTTCTCCCCTAAAAGTGAAAATTGTTCAGCTGGGGCCATAAGCGTCTGCGTAATTGTGTGGAAATATGTCACATGGACTTACCGACCGGCAGTATCGCATGTGGAGGAAGTCCCCATGGTAGGTCCTTCACAGAGGGGACGGAGCTCTACAAACATGGCAACCGGTGGCAGAGAGAACTCTGCCCAAGGAATATGCGGATTTACCAATGAGGAAACCATACCACGGAAGATACAACAATCGCATCTGACGTACCTGCAGGTGAGGCCTCGCGGCGGGGCAGAGCAAGAGACATATCTAGGAGCCTCGCATCTTGAGCTCATGGCTCTGCTGAGGGGAACATCGAAGCACTTACCTTGCTCCCTATACCCACCATAGGACCGATCAGCGATGGGGGAGGAAGTAGACCATCCTCGTGACTCGCCACAACCGCTTGGATGTGGGTGTGTGTGTGTGTGCTGCAGCTGGGAGTGCAGGGGCGGTGGGCCCGCCTCCACAGTGCCATGCCTGCCGTAAATGTTCGGTGTCCGGTGATCATAACTATGACGGCCGTAAACACCTGGTGTGAAAATGAGTTGCTTCAAATAAAAATATTAATGTCGTTAATTAATAATAGAGCTTTCTTTTTTGAGTCAAGGCAAAGAAATATTTATTAAATATATTTTTTAAATGCCTATGGAGTAAATTACTGGGGAATATCTCATGCTTTTGCATCTGTGTCATGAACTCGAACATAACAACTGATTTGTTTGTGACGTAAACGACTTTTGAATTTCAACAAATCATCTGAATCAATTATTCAATAACTGACATTACACACATTTGTCACCACCTATTGGCATATAGGTGCAACAAAAAGCTGAATCTGAATGAATCTCTTTTGTCAGCAGCAAACTATTTTACAAACTGATCTAACTGATTCATTAGCAAATCAGTCTGAATCTAAATGGTTTCTAAAAATCCTTATCCAGAAATCATAAATGACTATACAAGTCATGGAAAATCATTGGCCAAAAAGTGTGGGAACCTGTAGATAAAAATCCCAAGTCACATCTACACATACAGAACATCATGAAAGAAAAGTGGTAAGAAAAGTGAACAAACTTGAACAAAACACTTTTCTTACCACTTTTCTTCATTTCGCATTTACTTTTAAATGTGTTTTTACATGCAGAATAAAATTTTAGCTTTTATCTTTACCTTATCTTTTGTCTAAGAGATTATTGTACTATATAAACATACTGTAAATTTCAGAACTCTAAACATCTCGTTCTCTACTTCCTCAACATTGTGATGTCACATGTGGTGAACATTTGCATCTGACCACCCCCACAACAACACATCAACACCTACTTTACCTTTAATCACTTTTGTAGCGCCTCCCAGTAGCGGTGAGCAGAGCAGGTCAGTCAAGAGCAGAGAGCCAATCATAACAGTGGGTGTTTACTGTCAAGTCATAAAGGAAAAGCAGCACAAAAACCAGAGAGGGTCAGAATGAGGGTGGGAAATAATCATGTTCTACAAATAATTGACTGTTTTTTTTTCCAAAAACTTTACAAGTGTTATAGGTGAACCTTAAAGAACATATCTAAAAAATATGGCATGTCATGACTGCTTTAACCAACTGCTCCCAATGTCATTTTAGTGAATGTATTATGTCAAGCAAATGCCCAGAACAGAATAACATAGCAACAGTATAGCACTATATGAAAGCTATACACTCCCATGAAAGGGTGTGTGTGTGAGTGAATATATATATATATATATATATCTATATCTATATATATATATATATATATATATATATATTATTATTATTTTTTTTTTTTTTTTTTTTTGCATGTTTTAATATTTATTTTTCACTGAGGAGTTTGTTCTTAATCCCAACACAGTTTATTTCCTGAGAAATGTTGCACAATATGTGTACTTTAGTTTTGCCCCCTGTGCAGTATAAGTAACTTTACGCACTGTTGATGTACTCTGTCATGCATGTACAGTAAATGCTGTGATTTCTCCCTGGGCTAACAGTGTGTGCCTGTGATCATTTTTTCTCAGCAGAGCCACAGCTAAAAGGCATCGTCACCCGCCTGTACAGCCAGCATGGCTACTACCTGCAGATGCTACCGGATGGCATCATGGACGGCACAAGGGACGAGAACTGCTGCTTCTGTAAGTGTGGGTTAAAAGGACATTGGCTTCAGGTTACAAACTGGTAATCACAAGAGTATTATGCTATACATGTGATTTATGAGGACATTTCTGTGTCCCCATAAATTGAATCGCTTAAAAAAACTAGGGTTAGGTTTAGGGGTAGGGTTAGGGTTAGGAGATAGAATCTATAGTTCGAACAGTACAAAAATCATTATGTCAATGGATAGTCCTCATAAGGATAGCCGCACCAACATGTGTGCGTGTGTGTGTGTGTGTGTTTCAAATCATGCATTAACAGAAAATGAAACTGTAATATCTATAAAGTGTTAGAGTCATCATTGTGTAGTTTGATTAAATATGATTGTAAATTGTGTATAAAAATAAATAACTAAATAATAATTGTATTTTGAACCACAGTGAGCAAGCCGAAGGCGACTGTGGCAAGGAACACAAAACTGCATAAGATGTTGGCTAATGGAGAAAAATAACCTTGGGAGAAATAAGGCTCACTGTGGCTAAACAGCATGAATATAATGCCAATATTAGTTATTTATGAGCAGTGCAAGTCATGGTTTAAAATTAGTAAACTAAGTAAGTGTTAAGGGCCAGTGTTTAACCCTCTGGTGTCTGAGTGTGTTTTGGGCCCTGGCGAAGTTTTGACATGCCTTGACATTTGTGCATTTTTAAAAACATATTAATGGCTAATGTCTGATAACACTGTATTCACCACAAACTAGGCTACATTAATATGTGAGCAACATGTACGCACATGTTTGTATTGAGAAAATAACGTTTATGCATGGTTTTTAAAAAAATAAAAAATTTAAGTCATTGAAATAAGGCCATATAACTCATACTCAACATTTGTCCACAAATCTTTTGAGAACTGGATTTTGTAGTGTAGAGTTTTTGCTACAAAATGATGTGAAACCCATCATGATCACTCATTCAAACAAAACAATATAGTAATTTAACTTTTGTAAGACACTTTTAGTGTTAGAAAGGTCATATGCGAGGAGGCGTGAACTATCATGAATATTGATTGTAATTCACACATGAGGAGAAAAAGAACCCTCCCTGGACCTATCACTGAGGAATGTGATAAAAAGAGAATGAATGTGAGGAGACTTAATGATCAAAATCAAGTTTTAAGTTAAAATAAGTAATCTAACTATACATTTTCTTTTTACAATTTAAAAGAACATTTTTCTATTTGAATATATTGTAAAATGCAATTTGTGATCAAAGCTGAATTTTCAGCATGATTACTGCAGTCTTCAGTGTCACATGATCATTCAGAAATCATTATAAGATGCTGATTTTCTATGGCCATATTTAAAGTGCATTTTACTCATTTAACCTGAACACATATTTGCAAGCACAAGCTTTGTTGATGATGAGGCAGCATAAACACTAGTTAAAATATAATCTAAACATTCATATTATTTTTATACCATATTTCATATAATATTTATATCATACACCATACAATTTAAATGCCTGCTTTAGCCGAAACAACATTGAAATGTAACTAAAACTTGCCTATTAGGACATATTTCAAATTTCAATACTCTGAATCCTGGCTGGCAAGTCTGGAAACAGTCCCACTAGTAAAATATGTACATGTTTATATAAAAGAGCAACACTAAAGGACTTACTCATCCGAAATTGTATCCTCGGCTGGATCAAGTCTCTCTTAAAAATGCAAACGTTCATCGGAGTCCCGCTCTTCTTCTGAGGAAAATGTTAACTATTCGTTACAATCCAGGAGCTTTCTTGCCTGTGTATCGTGCAATCTTCCAAATGCGTAGAAAAGTGAAAGAACTAGATGCTTTTTAAGACACAATCGGGGCGTTCACCATTTGCATTGATCGTCTCAGCATATTACCGTATGAATAGCGCCCTCTGCCCATGGGTGTGATCACATTAGGGATAATTAGCTGAGCCAGGAGTAACTGTACTTCGCTAAATTTCATACAGATTGCATTGCAGGAGAATATTTGTTCTGAATTTGAATAGTTTTATTTAAAAGTAGACATTTTAAGCTTTTTTAGACATATTTTTCATGTTTGTGTAATAAGTATTCACGGAGTTTCAGTAAATTTTTGTGATGTCAGATATATGCTCGTGAACACAGAGACTGCTGAAAGCTCACCCTTTTTATTTTCATTATTTTACAAAAGCAGAAGGTTTTGTTGTTATTGTGAGTGTACACAAATAAAAGTAGACTCTCTATAGTCTCTAATGATGTCTTACACTTATCTGTATGCGCCAAAATGACAGAGAATTTTATGTTGTTTCCGCTGTAATTAAAACAGCGTGTAAACACGAGGGCTTAGCGCATTGTGAATTGGGCATTCCAAATTGGTGAGAAAAAAAAGAAGAGGTTCTGAGATTATTGGGAACATCTCTTTTAAGAATTTAGTTGGTATTGTATCTAACATACATGTTGTGGGTTTTGATGTTTTGATACGTTTTGTTAGATCTTCATGATCTATGACAGCAGTGGATTGATGTTGCTCGTGGGGAAAAATATGAGACACTGTTTTCTGTGGTACTGTGACAGACGAATGCTTAATTCAAATTTTATTTCTGATGATTTGAATTTTATCAGTAACGAATTTCATGAAGTCACTATTGTGCTGCGATGGAATATCTGGTTATGTCTAGGCTTTATTCCAAACCAATTTAGTCACAGTACCGAATAAACACCAAGGAATGTTGTGGTTATTTTCTATGATTTAGCTAAAATATGCTGACCAGGAGATACAGACACTATCCTTCCATGCACCGCAAAATACCTCTAATTTTGTAGTATTCCACTTGCACTCCATTTTGCAAGCTGCTCTCTTGAGAGCATGAGTGTGATCATTGTACCATGGTGTGTGGCTTTTTCCTTGAATTTCCTTTAATCGAAATGGGGCAACACCGAAGAGTGTTGAAGAGTGATAGAGAAGACTATTTATATTTTCTGTTATTACTTCAAGTTCTTCTAGACATATTAGCTTACTGAGTATATGAGATAAATCTGGAAGATTATTGGTGAAGCATCTTTAGTGGTCGAAGGAATAGTTCTACCTGAACGATAGCATGGTGTAGATTGAGTAACATTAGCTGATTGCAGCATACAAGAGACGAGGCAATGATCTGAGATGTCATCACTCTGTGGCAGAATTTCTATGGTATCAACAACAACTCCTTATGGCAGAATTAAATCTAGTGTATGATTATGGCGATGAGTTGGTCCTGTCACATTTTGTCTGACATTTGTCTCACATTTTGTCTGAGAGTTGAGAATATCGATAAATGCTAATCCCAATGTGTCATTTTCATTATCTATATGAATGTTGAAGTCACCAACAATCAAAGCTCTACCCACAGTAACTAGATCTGATATAAAATTTGCAAATTCACCAAGGAAATCAGAATACGGCCCGGGTGATCTATATACTGTAGCAAGGGCAAAAGATGACAAAGACTGTTTATCTGACGGTGTGAGATTAGGCATTATTATTTCAAAAGATTTAAATTTACAAATATCCTGTCCTCTAAGAAACACCAACAATTTCACTGTAAATTGCAGCAACACCTCCTCCTCAACCTTTCAGATGAGGCTCATGTTTATAACAATAATCTGAGAGAGTAGACTCATTTAAACTAATATATTCATCTGTTTTAATCTAGGCTTCAATCAAACAGAGCACATCCAAACTTTGATCTGTAATACTATCATTTAGAATTAGATTTTTGGTTGAAAGAGATCTAATGTTTAGTATCCCAACTTTATAAGATGTTTATCTACATTTTCTTTGCTATTTTCAAGTTTTATATTAATCAATTTTTTTCTAAAAAAAAATTGGTAGTTTGGGGAAAAGAACACAGTCTCTATTAGATATCTAGGTGATAAAGTCTCTATGTGTTGTAGTTTATGTGACCTGTGTAATGTCTCAAGGCAGCAGTACTGATTAGCCAGTTTGTATGCTTCCTGACCTGGGCCCCAGTAGGTCAAATACTATCACTATTAAGACTAAGAGCCAAATTACCAGAGAGGAGAGTGGCACCTTCTTTCCTGGAGGCATGGAGTCTTTCTCTCTTTAGCAGGTCATGTCTACCCCAAAAACTCTTCCAATTGTCTATAAATCATATTTATAAATCCTATTCTCCGAATACCACTTAGACATCCAGCCATTCAGTGACACTAATCTACAATAAATCTTGTCACCATGATGAGCAGGGTGAGGGCCAGAGCATATTGCAGTGTCTGATATCGTTTTTGACAACATTATCTCTAGTGATCTCCTACACGTGAAGCCAGACATCATTAGTGCTGACATAAATAAACATTTTAGAATATCTGCATTTAGTATTAGCCAGCACTTGTAAATTTGATCTGATGTAAGATGCCCGAGCACCCGAAATGTAATGAACAATAGTGGCTGGAGTCTCTATTTCCACGCTCCTTACAACCTATAACAAGGGCACTTTCAACACGATCCTCAGTGGGTGCATCACTGAGATGAGAGAATCAATTGGAAACACTAACATGAGATTTCACCCAAATGACCTGCTGTGGTGGCTCTACAGCAGAAACAAAGTGTGTGTGTTGCTCGCTGTTCTACCTGCATCTGAAAAAGTCTATACCGACTTCTCTTTCTCATTGACCTCCACTGGCGTTCATATGCGTGTCTCTAACTCATTAACCTTCTCCGTCAGCCTGACTAATTCCTTACAATTAACACATGTAAATCCCTCACTGCTGGCAGAAGAAGCTGTAGTAAACATGTAGCATGCAATGCAGGAAGCAATAACATGAGCGGGTGTTATTATGGTTCTTGAGCAGCAAGGGTTTGAGATCAATGTGAATCCCTCACGCAATTGTTTGCTGTTGTTGTGGAGGTTCCTGATCAGCATATGTATGAGATTACTGCAATAATCTGTGTAAGGACAGAGAAGAAAACATATGTACACAGTTGAAATGCAAGATGTAGACAAGCGGAAAAAGAAAAGAAAACGGCTTGTACAGTTGTTGGGCCATTATGGACAGCTTTTTAACTTTTTACATCTTTTACATGCAGAAGTAAACTATTGATTGTCCATCCAAATGTGGCTTATAAAATAGTCTCCATCAGTATATTTTTCTGAATCTGAGCATAGTTCAGTCAAACCTAAAATAATCTGATTTTAGTCACAACTTAATTTTGACAAATTGTGTAGTTACTGAGCTTTGCCTTTGCCAGGCAGTAGCCAATAGTAAAGTACTGGTATACTGTCATCGCTGATGTGTAGAAGTAAATGGGAGACCATAGCAAATATTACTCTGTTTCCATTTGCTCTAAGCAACTGTAACCCTTTAAACCTTTAAACCCCCATCTCAGCAGTGTTTACTGTTTTTCTTTTTAATGCAGTGATATACCTAAATTAAGGTAAAAATACATCATCAAACGTAATAAATTAATTAAAAAATTATCGAGATAACAATTACAGCTGTCGCAATTATATAATTGTGAAAAGTGTGAGTTAAAGCATTCCATTTAGGTGTTCCATTGTCCCAAACATATTTTTTGGGCCGTTGTGTTTGCTGTTCTTCTCATTCATTTTCTCTGTCTTCCAGTCTCTCACCCACATCTTCTATTTATCTGTCTGATGTAATTAATTTGAGAGCCTAGTGTTGGCACACAGTATGTCCGGTATGTCAGGCAAGGTGGATAACACTTAGCCCATGATCACTGTTGCCAGTTTGACAATTCACACTCCATAACCTGATTAAAATCATAGTATATTTTTCAATGGACACAACCAATATTGATCAGATGTCTGGAAGTGATTCACACTTGCAAGCGATTGTAAATTCTGAAATGTAAATGTTCCAATAAAACTGAAAAGGGTTTAATAGCCTGATGCCACATGAAAACCATCATGTTCCTGTTGCTCATCTGGAAGTGCGCAGTGCTAGCAATACCAAGGTCATAGTTTAGTTTCTAAGGGAATTTGTGCAATTCTGTTCTTGGCTAGACAAAATAGAACCCGACATGGTCTTCTGCTGTTGTAGCTCATCCGCCTCATGCTTTGATGAGTTGTGCATTTTGAGATGCTATTCTGCCCACTACAATTGTATAAAGGAGTTATCTGAGTTACCACAGCCTTTCTGTCAGCTTGAACCAGACTGGCCATTCTCCGTTGACCTCTCTCATAAACAAGGCTTTCCGTCCACAGAACTGCAGCTCACTGGATGTTTTTTGGCACCATCCTAAGTAAACTCTAGAGAGTGTTGTGCATGAAAATCCCAGGAGATCAGCAGTTAGAGAATTAATCAAAACAGCCTGTGTGGCACCAACAATCATGCCACAGTCGCTGAGATAACATATTTTGCTCATGGTATACCTAATGAAATGGACATGAGTGTATATTGTCAGGACCCGTCTGTACAAAAGATTTTGGACCTATGACACGTGTGCTTTTCTGGAAGCCTTTTTTATGGCAATGTCTTTTGTATAAATTCAGCATGAGGTCTTAGTTCTTCTCTGGTTGGTACAGTGATGATAATGATGTTTTTATGTTGAGTCACCATAACATGTTGTTCAAGAAGGGAAATAGAGTGAGACAGAGAAAGTCATGCCAACAAGATCAGACATGTGAAGTGTCATGAGTTCACTTGAACTCCTTGTGCTTTTTGTAGCTCTATGTGTGTTTTCGGGTGTACCTATAACAGATTGAGACGTATTTTGTCAGGATGACAGTTATGAGGGTATGCTAGCATTGCACACTCCTGTCTGAGCAGTTAAGGACTAGCTTACATGTCACGGATGTCTGTTGAAATGACTGTTGCATATATTAAATAAAAATACAACTGCAGCGTTATATGAACGTTGTGACAGGGTGCTCTGACAAGCATCCTAAACACTTCATGCCCACTGAGTGAAATTGATGGTGTTGTATTAGATCTCAAGGATGGAATTTAAATCGTTATGATACTGTCCAACACCAATTACATGCTGTCATATATCTGTCAAACACTGGCAGGACATTTCACTTAAGACTAATTATAACATTATTTAGGCAGTGCTCCTTAGTCTTCATTGAGAATTAAAGAGATAGTTGTTCTTGTAGCTCCAAACACTTTCTTCCATAGTTATCTAGACAAAAAAGAATGACAATGAAAGTGAATGGTGACCAAGGACATTCTGCTAAATATCTAGTGTTCCATGGAAGAAGGAATGACATATAGGTTTGGAATGACATGAAGATAGGTAAATGATGACAGAATTTTCATTTTTGGGTTAACTTAATATCCTCTCTCTTTCTCTTTTTTCTATAATTCTTTTGCTCCCTTAGTCTTTCTCATTGTCTTTTATATTCCATATTGTTTATCTTCTTGTTCTCTCTCTCTAAGAAGTATTAACTCTGATGTGTTTTTTTTAAATGATCCATATCAAACATAATACATATTTCTATCAAGGACAACAGACAGAGTACAGATAGTCTCTCTTGGATAGACCCCCTCCTCCCTCCTGCCATTATCTTTTGACATCTCTGACAGTTTTCCATCCTTTCTCTATGTTGCTCTTTTTTCATCTCTGTTATTCCGTATCATCGTATGCCATTTTGTTTAAAATATTTACACTGTAAAGCTATTTTTACACTGACAAGGTGGCACAGAAGCTGGATATGAAATGGCATTTAGGTGTGTTTACAAAGAATGTTTAATGCTGTTGAAGCTGGAAGTGTTGTTTAGGTGAAATTTCCACAGGGTGGCACCAAAAGCAAGTTGTATTTGTAGTTGCAAATGATGTAATACAGTCAACAGGAATGCATATTTTATTTTACTTTATTGTTTCTTTATTTTAAAAAGTTCTCCCCTTTTCTCACCAATTTGGAATGCCCAATTCCCAATGCGCTCTAAGTCCTCATGGTTGTGTAGTGATTTGGCTCAATCCGGGTGGTGGAGGACGAATCTCAGTTGCCTCCACGTCTTAGAACATCAATCTATGCATCTTATCACGTGACTTGTTGAGACATAACGCGTGTGGAGGCTTCACGCTATTCTCCGCGGCATCCACGCATAACTCACCACATGCCCCACTGAGAGTGAGAGCCACATTATAGTGACCACGAGGAGGTTACTGCATGTGACACTACCCTCCCTAGCAACCGGGCCAATATGGTTGCTTAGGAGACTTGGCTGAAGTCACTCAGCACGCCCTGGATTCGAACTTGTGACTCCAGAGGTGGTATTCAGCATCTTTACTGAGCTAACCAAGCCCCTGGAATGCATATTTTATTAACCCTACTTCCTAACCCAAACCCCGACCCTAAACCCAACTGTCAGTGAAATAAAAATGTAATTTTAGAGCGAAAATGCAACCTCTGAATTTCGCTCACCATTTCAATCCATGACTCGGAGTAAACTTTTTCCATGTTTCCATGGGACCAGTGAAGTGTTGTATATGCAACTTGCTATAAGTAGTGTCATGGAGAAAGATCAACACATTTGAATTGATGCAAACATTTCTGATAAAGATGCCACTTCTCAGCAACTTGGCAGAATGAGGTTGAATTCAGAGAACATGAACATTCGGAAGCAGCATGTCGGCTTCCTGTGTAATCATGTTGTATGAAGCTGAATATGGCATTAAACTTGAATCATACACTTTAATAACCAGCTACCAAAGATTCTTGCTTCACATATGTGGACTGCCCTGTGAACGTGCAAAATTACTGGCCGGCAGAATGCGCCTCAATGTCTTCTGATTGGCTCAACAAAAAATCTGACATGTGGCATTTCTGGAAACCTTAATAACTGTGATATTTACCATTTTCCATTTCATAAAAATATTGGTTCGACAGACTTGTATGGTAATATAATATGAATTAACCCTAAAGTCCCCACTATACTTATTATTTCTAGATACATATTCTATAGGTTGGTCTGGGACTTCCCTAATACCTGCCACCAATTCCTATTCTTCATCCAGTGTTTTATAAACATTTTCTAAGCATGACTCTCTCTGATTTTGTCCCACAGCACAGTTCAACTTGATTCCTGTGGGCCTGCGGATAGTTGCAATTCAGGGAGCGAAGACTGGCTTCTACCTGGGCATGAACAGTGAGGGATACCTCTACACCTCCGTAAGTGACTGAATGCTCTTTTAAAGATTGCAATGATTATCATAATTAGAATTATTATGCTGGTGCCCTCCATGCAGCTCTATAATAAAGGTTTATATATAATTGAAGATGTGCAGCTTTTCGAGAGGTAAATAATTATGCAGTGAGTTTAAGTACTCTTCTCACATTAAAGAGTTTGGCCAAATAAACTGGTGTGAAACACGATGTTATTAGGGTAATTAGGATTATGCAGATACTGTCCTTGGTGCTATTCTCCTCAGGCTTTTCCCTTGGTCCTAAATTTTCCTCTAGTTCTTTATGCTGAATCTTCAGGTTCTGTCCATGGTGCTGAATTCTGTGTGGTCCTGATCATGGTGCTGAATTTCATGTGGTTCTGCCCATGGTCTGAATTCTTTGGTTCTGTACATGGTGCTGAATTAGTTTAGTTCTCTCCATGGTGCTGGATTTCTCAGGTTCCATCAACGCTGTTAAATTTGCCAGGTTCTCTCAATGTAGACAAATTGTCATGTTCACTCAATGGTGCTGACTTCCTCGGGTTCTCTCAATGGTGTTGAAATTGCCAGGTTCTCTCCATAGAGTCAAATTGTCACGTTCACTCAATGGTGCTGACTTCCTCAGGTTCTCTCAACGGTGTTGAATTTGCCAGGTTCTCTCCATAGAGTCAAATTGTCACATTCACTCAATAGTGCTGACTTCCTCAGGTTCTCTCAAGGGTCTTGAATTTGTCAGATTCTCTCCATGGCACTGAAACCTTTAGGTTTTATTTGTGGTGCTATATTCCTTGAGTTCTCTCGGTTTTACTGAATTCCTCAGGTTATCTCTTTGGTGGCAACTTTAGTCTATCTATGTCTCTGAATTTATTACATTCTTTATTACAAGGAGCCCTGCAACAGATGTCATGGCCCGACAGGGCCCCCCACTGAACATCATGTCATTCTGAGATTACACAAAGAGACAAAAGCAGTTGAGACAAATTCTCCAAGAAGCTTGGAACATCTTATCTGCCAACAACCAAGAAAAACTGTGTCCAGATGTACCAAATACTACCTTATTGTAAATTGTTACTGATTAAGCTGACTTGGAAAGAAACAAAATTAGAATACAAACTCCTAAAGGATAATCAGAAATCTCTAGTGGCTCTGGGAGCATTTCGAATCCTCTGTAAAGTATATTAGAGACCCTTTTGCTACATTGGATGCATGCTTTTACTACTCCCAAAGGTCAAGCTTTCCCATTTAAATAAAAAACAATAACAAAGGATTAGCCAGTGCAGTGTGACCAATTACCCGAATTGTGTTTGATGTGGGGTAGAGTGGAAACGCAGCAGCATTACCAGGCAAGGTGGAGCAGATATTTAGACTGTGTCACGGGTAGAGCAGGATAAAGAGAACCGAGAGCATGATGAGACAGCTCTCAGAGAGAAAGAGATATTGTGTGTGTGTGTTTGTTAAGCTTGATCTACTCTATATGTGTGTATGTGAGTGTACATCCCAGAGCTGGTGATTAGAAAGCGGGGATGAGAGAGTTTTTGTCTCCTGCTTCACTGTGAACTGAGAAATGAGGGGATTTTCTTCTCAGAAATGGAGTGCAGCATTTAGTTCAAAGGGAACGTATCTAATTCAGACCCTTGTGTAGCTTACTGATGCACTGTGAGCATTGGACATCCTGTCCTGTCAATGCTATCCTAAAACTGTCCCTCCTCCCTCTCTCATTTTTGGTCTGGTCCATCTGTCCTTCTCCTGTCCTGTCCCTGTCATTTTGACCATTTAATTTGATTTGAACGCGTCCTAAACAGCCATCTTTGTCCTTACTGTGCTACCATAACCGTTCTCCTTGTTTTGTCCTCTCTATGCCCTTTTCTAGTCTTTGGCCCTCAGACAAATATATTTGTTTGCTTCCTGTGATATTAGAGAAAGTAGAGTCGACATTAGATTAAATTCTAGGTAAAATTGTGTGTGATGGGATCCTTTTATTTGAATCAGTGTCAGAAGGGTTACATAAGTGGATTAATTTGTGAATTATATTTATGTTTACAATGGTGCTTAACTGACATCTGGATGCAGTAAATCATTGCAATACTTTCAGGGCTTTATTATATCACCGTGTGTATGTACAAAGGACTTCTCTGTGTTTGTATGTTTGTTTGTCTAATTACAGATTGTCTTAGTGGGTTTATACTGTAAGTGAGTGCAAATGTGTTTGTTTGATGATCATCTGCTTAGTACCCCCCAAATGCATGAGAGGTGAGAGAGAAGCTCAGAGACTCGGAGGTCACCACATCCAATGGGGAAACACCTCTCTCCCCGGAGCATTTTTTTTCTCCTGCACACCTTCTGTTCCCCCTTCCCTCCTCTCCTCACTGCAGTTAAAGAGAAGGTCATTCATAATATGCCACTATATTGTCAAGCTCTGTGAGTATCTCATTGTAATAAACCCACGTAAATTAGAAGAGCTGCCTCAGGGATTGTGCTCTTCTGCCATATAATGGATTTCATACATCTCTTTGAGCAGACATTCCTCATGTCCTCATCCAGTGTTTGTTGAAAAGCATGTAATGACCATTAAGATTTAAAATGCTCCATCTGATCTGAAAGGGGCATTTCAGCTGCACTGATTTAAAAGGTTAAAATCCTATAAATTTGCAATTATGACAACATTCAATTACTATTCACTTATGAATATGGCATGTCTATAAAAACAATAATTGTTGAGATTTAGCTACACTTTTGATGGTTGTTTAACATAGAAGGGTTAGGGTTAGGGTTAGGGTTAGGGTTAGGGTTAGGGTTAGGTACGGACTGTACCTTTACGGACTGTTGAGGGAACCTCCTCATTATTGGTTTGCAGTTGGGGAGTTGTATGGACTTGTGTGGGATACCTGTCGTACTTACGACTTGAGGGGGTGTTTATGTGCAACTTCAGAGTAGGAAACTCATTTTTAATTTAAAACTGAAAGCAGAGGAAAGTAGCATTTTTGCATGGCTCCCTGGAATACTCGATTCTCACTGATCAGTTGCGCCATCCAGTAGTCTGATATTTCCGAATAATGACCTCATATCTGGGGATAAAGTGATATTTCACCAGGCCATTTGGGTATTGCAAGTCAACTATCTTCCCATAAGTAGGCAAATAAATATTAAAATTAAAATCAATATTTCATGTTTATTAGTGCTGTTAGTCGAAAAATGTTTTAGCTGATTTTAAAAGAGCTGAAATTTTATACTATACAGTATATATTTATTTTCTTGTCAAAATGTATCTATTGCCATCTTAGGAAGAAAACAAAACAATATATAGCAATATAATGCTTTATTAATATTTTACAAACAAAGCCTTCCACAGTTTAAATGCACTCAAATATCACCTATTCAAGTCACATCAAACGTTTCCCAAAGTCTAATTGGGAGGTTGACAAATTGAAAGAACTCATTTTCCCATAGGTTGCATATTCATTGAAATGGTTATTAAATCTCTCACACCCTCATCCCCCACAATATTAATCTGCTGGATGACTGTGGCTATCTCTTTTCCTACAGCAATCGTGAAGCTGCATTCATGATTCGGGTCAGGGCGGCAAAGCCATTTTTGTGCAACGCTTTGAATTCACATGTGCCTTACAAAGGCTGAAAAATACTTGATTTCTATCACAAGTCCCAGATAGGCTTGTTTTGTACATCAAATAGCAGTAAGATGTCCTTTAGCCATCAATTTATCACTAACAGGGAATCACCGTCAGAGATATTTTTTTTTAATGAGATAACAACCTCTGCAGCTCTATCACAGGAGAGACTGTAACGGTCAACTAGCGTGTTATAAAGGTTCCGGCCATACAATGTCTATGGGACCGCCACATTATGCTGTTTTGTGCTAGGCTTGTAGTCTCATCTTGGTAGAAGGGCTCTGGTGCTGTGTTTGTGAAGTGTGCGTCAGTGTAATGAATCCGTGCAGACACATTACAAAATTTCCACCCTTCACACCATTGTTTCTACTGTGTTAATGGTAAATGCGTTAATTGCAATAAAGAAAAATTAACGCGTTAACTTTTAATTAATCGCACGCACTAATGCGTTAATTCTGATAGCTCTACTATTTATTTATTTGTAATAAGCCATGTAATAAGCTGGATAATGAGCAGTCAGATGATCATTTTTGTCAAATAAACACCAATAGAACACAAATTTACATTTAAATTCAGCTGTTTTTGGAGACTCTGCAATTTCTTACTTCTAACATAATAACATAATTTTAACCCAAATATTTAATGTCCATTTATTAATTCTTTGGTAGGTAGCTTTGTAATAAGCATGACAATGTACAGTCTTTTTTGCAAAAAAGAAACTCCTTTGGGGTTAAACAAGAACTGTCTGGGTTTATTTTGCAATAACGACTGGAGGACAGTCACAAAAGTGTGCTGTGGGTGTGTTCAAAAGTTTATTGCAGAAAATCAAGTTTGACTCTTGGATGCCATATGAAGTTGAAAAAAGGGGGAAAAAATAATACACAGGTCTTTTTTGTCTCATACGGATTCTCTTAAATCGTATGGGGTTCTAGGGTGCTCCTCAGTTTAAACACCGCTTAGGACAGCTTGCTCAAAACAAAGTGAACTTGCGGTATAATGATTATGTCTGAACGCAGGTGCATGTGTGTGAACTCTAGGAAGAAGTGCACAGTGTTTTGTGTGTGTGTGTGTGTCTGTGTGTTTATTTCAGTTTTGATTAATGGTTTCAATAGACTGCTCTCTCCCTCCACAGATGGTATTGAGATTCAAAATGCTCTCGTTCCTGATGCAATCACAACCATCACACCGCAGACTAAGAGAGAGAGAGAGAGAGAGAGAGAGAGAGAGTGATGTAGTTTGTAAAGGTAAATGAAAAGCCAGAGACATATTGATATGAATCCAAACTAGAACACATGTAATTGCTTTAAAAAACACACCTCATTCCCAGCATTCCCTTACAAACAGAAACAGCGCATACATACTGGAGTTTACACTGCGTCAGAGCACGCTGTGAATCCATTGATTTCAATGGGGATAGTGCGTCACAATGACTAGATGAAAAACACAAGGGTTTGGAAGAGTGACACCCCATCATGCAACCCTAAGTGGAGAAACTTTTGACATTTTTTAAACTAATTTTGACTTCAATGCACTCTGACATAGGTATCTTTTTTTATTATTATTAAAATAAGCTCAAATTAAAGGCAAATGAGTATAACAAAGATGTATGAATACTTAATTTAATAATATAAGATATATTTTCACATTGTTGTAAAAATACTATAATAACCAAGTCAGAAATAGCCCAAACTTTATGGCCCTAACAATAGGCTTAATTTTCAATATATGTGCAATATATTATTTCTTACTGTTTTTTGTTCATTTTGGAGTAAAATACAGCATTTTATTTTCATGAGAATCACCCCTAAAATGTGTAATATGTAGATACCCAAAGAAGGGGGAGAAGAGAGACTGAAAGAATAAGTGATTCAGTAATCATCCCTGTCTCCCTTGCAGGAAATTAACTGCAGATTGTAGCCGTTCATCCCCATAAACCCTCTGCGGCATTTTAATCTGCCTCCATTTCCCATAAGCCCAGTTATGAACCATGGTACTCGCCTTATTCCATGGCCCCTTTGTCTTTGCCACGCTTATTAGTAATAGTTTGGGGGAGGGGCCTGTCATAAAGGTCTTCACTGATCAATCACCTAAACAGGAGATGTCACATAACATTCCATAACATGAATCTTATTGACAGTGACTTTCCATTCGTCACTCAAAACAAAGATGAATGTCATTATAACCGCACCCACGCTCAGCAGCTCTGTGGCCATTAGTAAAGTGTCACCATAGGCAGAGCTTAAATGGATTATGGAATTGTCTGAATTTGTTTCATCCATCCATTGATGTGTCCCAATGTAGCCTTGCATGCTTTATAGACTAATGCAATGTAGCATGTCACTGAACATCTGCCGAATGCACAAGCTGTATATGGCAAGAAAAAGTAAATTGTAAATTATGACAGAATGTAAATTTTTGGGTACAGTATCCCTTTAATGTCTTGTGTGATGGAATGAACTACTCATGGCATGAAGCATTGCCAATGATCAACAACTATTGACTTATAAACCGTAAAATGCATGCATGGCCTTACCCCCTTAGAATACATATGTGGGTCAGAAATGACCCAGGTGAAAATAACAAGAATTCATTATTTTTTTTCAAGGAAAATGATTTACAAAGATAATTTTAATGATTGTTATTATTTTTTTAATTGGTTGATATATCGTTTATTTAATTCCAATGCAAACTTTCGTATAATAAAAAAAAATCTATATAAATGTAATATATTTAAAAAGTAGGTGGTTGGATCAATTTTGACCTAGGCATGCATTTCAGGGCTAATCCGGCTAATCAAGCCTCCAAGAGGGATAAGGGCCAACCGAGGACGGCAGTGGGAGGGAGAGAGGAGAGAAAGAAAAAAACACTTACTCGCCGGTTCTCTGATACACCGTAGCTTGTCCTGGGCCACTCCTCCGGCCCCTGGCGGACGGAACACCCCGCCGCGTTTTTGGTGAACAGTAGGGGTCTCCCCCGCCCCTGGCAGTGGTAACCGCTCCAGGCGGTTAGTTGGGAGCCCCTCCACCCCTCACGGTCGGTGGCCATTCTTCCGCTTCCAGGCGGCTGGACTCCTCCGTCCTCCTTAAACAAAAAGACAAACACACACACGTGTCGGACATCTGTCTGTAAATCTCTCTCTCTCTCTCGCACTGCCACCCTCAGTCGGCCTTTATCCCTCTCGGAGGCTTGATTAGTCTGATTAGGGGCTGGGTGTGCAGCATCACGACCCAGCCCCGCCGTCCGCCCTGCCACAATAAGGACTACTAATACAACAAGCACGTGAATGTACTTGCGTGATGAAATGGAAAACCATTGTGGCCCTTGCCTAGCAAATTGTTAGCAACGTACATTTTTATTCCAAATATCTTCAAGCAATGTTTACCAACTTCTCTGAATGGTGCATCACGCTTAAGGACTTAAAAGGACGTGGTGTCTGGTTTCCAGCAAAGTGCTAATAGGCTGGGTCAAGTGCACCAGCAATATAAACAAAGACAGCACATTCAAAAGATGTTGGTTGTGTAAATGGGCTGTATGCAATTAATTAGAAGAATAGATAATATGGACTTACATTATCTTGTGCATTAAGACATATTTGTATGACAGTGATATGCTCCTTTTATATGCATAAAAATGTGGTTCTCGTCAGGATTTGGATTTAGGCTCTGTTCAATTATAGGGAATGTAAGAATTATGAATCATATTTATCAACTGACAAATAAATCATGGCTAGCATTAACCGTGATTGTGTCTGCCTTTAGGTTAGGCAGTGGATCAAGGGATTTTGTCATGCACTTCACTTCTGCCAGTCGATTTTGCTTTAAAAATGAAATGAATTTATTACAACACAAGAATATATATGAAACGAAAAATATAAATGAATCGAAAATATAATAAAAATAAATAATTGGTCAAGAAATCTTACATAACCACCTCCCCAAATCCAATCATTTTACCCTATCCAACCAGCCCTTTTTTTAGTGACTTCTATCTATGACAACAGGTGGAAATATACCAATACAAATTAGATCATAAATACAACTGTAAATACAAACATAATAATAATTGCAAATAAGCCATGACCTTTAGAAATTTTAACACAAATCTCATAACTTTTTGGCTATATTGGGGAACAGCTACAAAAGTGATTGTCAGGGACATGATTTGATGTTCCTATATTTGTTTGGGCATGAACTTAATTACCACCTGCAGGTGGAATCTCTAAAGTGCAAATGCAGGAACTGAGATTAGACTTTGCACTGAAATCAGACGTGCTATTAAAATGTATTGGCGCAATGACCTATTATTACTCAAGAAAATAGCAAATTGCGCTTTATGCCACTTCATTAACATACAATACATGCACAGCTTGCGCATACACCCCAAGATAGTGCAAACACTCCCACCCATGCCCACTTGTGCTTAATCAAAAATAATAAAAAGACGTTGCACTGTGCCTAGTGTGGTCATGAAAAATGTTACTTAATTTTAGCTTGCATTATAGCTTGGGCATCCTGTTATTTATTGATTTTTTTAGATGCTCGTTTTGTGAATTTTGCATGATATTGAAATGAAGGGCAATTTCTTTGAACGCCTCAATAGAACGCCTGTAGCTGTAGTCATGGATTTTTGACTAATACAATGTTTCACTGAATAATAAATGTGTCTTTGAAATAGCATAATTGATATCAATTATTCAACTGTGTCTCCAGCATTGTGTTACGTTCCAGAACTTTCTGCTGAGAATCTAAAGGAGATAGAGTTCATGTTTGTTTCATTCTAACAAAAATGTCAAGAAAAAAAGAATTCTAAGTAGCAGTGTTGCAAAATTCCAACTGTTTCCAATTTCAACATAAGCCTCTGTAACAAGCTCTGTGATGTGTCTTGTTATATAGTCTCTTGTGGACATTAAAGAGGATTAAAAAAATGCTATATTGTGTGCTTTTCTTGTCTTAAAGATCATTGCTAGCTTAACTTCACCGTAAAATGTTTCCTCCTGCTTTAGGTATTGTTGTGACAAGCATTAAAGGTGTGACAGGCCTTCTGAAACATTACGGATTGCTCTTTGTGGCACTTCAGCAAGTGTTGTAAACTGCCCTCAAGTAAAGTATTTCTAAGTTTGCCATGTGGCAATAACAAGGTCATTAATTCCACTTCAACGGGAGATAGAAACAACACAGCAGTCGGATCCCAAACCCTCCGTCTGTCAATTTCATGCTCTCTGAACCAAAAACTGTAAGAAGTAGTTTACAAAATGTCTTCAGAAAATAGCTCATATCCCTATGGTGGCTGTGGAGTGTGGGCATGTGTTTTGTTCAGTCTGCATGTTTGTTTGTAGAGTGCACACTTAAATAAAATCAAGAAAAACACTAAAACAGCACAAATATTTGCGTATTTTTAAGCAACATTGTAGATTCTAGAAATCTATGTGAAATACAGAAGCTAGTTGTAGTTAAATAGATTTTATTTTGAAGAGACTGTTACATATGTTATGACTTTAATATACTGTACAGTACTTTTTGAACAACCTATTATGTGGGCATTTGTGTGATGACGTGGTTTTCTCAACCAGGAAAAACCAAAACATCTTTGAATGACATTTTAAGGTAAAGATGGTTTTGCTTTGTATGTTTTCATAACAGTTCCAAGTTCATGGTCCATTTTTGAGTTGTATGATGTGCCACTATTCAGATTACTTAATTAATTGTGATTGGTAGGCTATGTGGTTTCGTTATCATGTGTTACCATAAATTAGGCCACAAACTGTGCTAACTGTATGAAAATGAATATGGTGACATTGAAGTGACATGAAACCCCCCAAGTTCAGCACCAATCGTTCACACCTCAGACAGAAAAAAGACTCTGAATAGGCATGCACAAATGTAAAAAGTGGACGGCTACAGGGGTGGAAAGGAGGGATGACAGAAAGGGGTCAAGAGCTACTTCCAAAAATGATTATTATTTAGATTTATCCTTCTTTTTTTAAAGAATAAAATCATGTGCAGTAAGGCACATACAAGGAATGTAAACGGATCCAATAAACAAAACATTGAATACACACTGTTATTCAAAAATCTCATCAAGGTGTTTAGTGTAAAAGTCTGCTCTCATGTCTGTTCCGCGAATGCTGTTGAAGTATAAAACATTTTGGGAAAATGGGTCAATAAATCTGTAATTACGTACTTTAAAAAAAGTTGTAAAGATTTTTAATCATACATCTTATGTAGCCATATATTCCTTATAATAGGTGCAAAACAAGTATATGATTACCATATCATGTTTGCTCAGACGTTTTTCCATTACGGTTGGAAGTCAGATGCCCATGAGTGTGTTAGTGGGTTGGGGGAACTGATGTGGAGTTGTGAATAGGATAAAGTATTCAGGGTTAAAGGGCTAGTTAATCTGTTTCATACTGAGGCTCAAAAAGGGGTGTGTCTTTTTATGACCAGGTAAAATAGATTCAATCAGACAACTGGCACATGGATCGAGAGAAATGGAGGGAGGCAGAGAGGAGGAGAAGAAGATGAGGAGAAGAAGAGGTGGAGCCAGGGGAAGGTCGGAGAGCTGCTCTGCATTATAAAGAAGCTGGCACACTTGTCAAGATTCTCTGCATGCTGACCAGAAATTACATCTTTCTCAACATCTCATTGCAGCCCATTCCATCAGGACATGGAAGCTGAAAGAACTTTTGATTTAAGCCCATAATCAAAAGTGGTCAATGTGAACTCTCCCACGCACAGATGGGTGGTAACTATCTAGGTTGCCTGCAGGTCACTTGGCCCTCTAATCATGTGAAAACTCCTTGGGAGATGGAGTCAATGTCCAACTTGGGCTTAAGAGAGGAGGTCAAGTTAAGCTTTATGCAGAGTTCTGGCAGGACAAACCCTGCTGAAAAACACATTTTAAACCACCCTAAACTGCATAAAGCTGGTCTTGGAGCCTGGTGTTCAGCTGGTCAGATAGCTGGTCTCCCTGCCAGATCAGCTGACATGTGTCCCTAACACCTTCAAAAACAGAAAGCCTAGACCACCTAAGACCTGCAAACCATTTTAGCCTGGTTTAAGTGCTTTTTTTAAAGCAAGAATATTTTAAAAAGATGGTCCCACCAAAACCTAAGTTTTGTATGTCTTAGGTCATGTGTAGGATGTATGAAATTGAATATGCAAGGTTGGAGATGATGTTGACCTTCACATGAGTAGATTGTTATTAGTATTCCATGAGGCTGATCATCTATTGATCAGAGATTCCAAGGACATCAAATACATGAGCCAACTGCTGCTTAGTTTGATGCAGAAGGAGGGAGGAAGGGTGGTTTGGATAAAGAGTGAGAAAACAAAAAAGATCGAGAGAGCTGATGAAGACAAATCCAAGAAAAAATACAGAGCGTTGCATAGACTAAAAGCAGACAGGCAGAAATGTGGTTGTATTTGCTGGTTTTCACTCTCAAATTGAGCTGAGCTGCTTAATATATTTAAAAAGAAAAAAGCTCCCTTAACTCATTTCCAGATCCCAGCATCTTCTCTCTCTCTGTCTGTTTCTCTCAGTCTCCGCTGGCTTGCCCAAAGGCTTCAGTAAGCCGTTTCTGTTTGGCTACCCTCACTAAATCAATCCTGGTGATTGGGTCTGCTCCGTGACAGGGCAAGGACCCTGAAAAAGACTACGAGAGATGTACACATGTTGCTCCTGGTTACAGTCACCCAGTTACAGTGGCTTGGATTGGTGGGAAAGACTATAAGCTTAAGAGAAATGAATGGGAAACACAAGTTTGTGTTCTGAAACGGCCGATTTAAAGTTTTAAATTGAAAGTATAATGCATTTCTTTTCATTTCAGGCTGTGAAATTTTTAGTATCCGTGGATTTGTGGGTTCTGCTTTTGAGTTTATGAGACTCACACATATTTATATTTGCATTCCACCATGTATGTTAAGCAGAGCTCACCAGTTCTCTGCACTCAGAGTACCTTTGGGGACAGCGCTAAGTTCATCAGTCATTCAAATGAATGCATAGCTGATGAGTAGAATAATGTGCATACTGCTCTCTGGAGAACATAGCTTTCAAAGAAACACCATCATGAGATTTCACTTTACTCTCCACTGGCATGGCCCAACCAATCAAAGTACAGCATGATGTTATTTATGTTTGTAACTATATCTTTATCTTTATCTGTTGTTTTTACACACATGTATGTGCATACATTTTAGATGAAAGAACTCTGTACTTATTAGCTTGTTTTTGTGTCCCTTATTCTTTGGTAGGAGAACTTCAACCCAGAGTGCAAATTCAAAGAGAGTGTATTTGAGAACTACTACGTGACATACTGTTCTATGCTGTACCGCCAGAGCCAGTCGGGACGCTTGTGGTACATCGGCATCAACCGGGATGGCCAAGTGATGAAGGGTAACCGTGTGAAGAAGACCAAAGCGGCAGCACACTTCTTACCAAAAGTAATTGAAGGTAAGATCAGATGGATTTTAAATAGACTTCAAATAGACTTAAAAAAAAATCTTAAACCAGTCTAAGCTGGTTTAGCTGCTCTCTCGGTCTGGCCAAGCGGGGTTTAGCTGGTCGGCCAGCTGGTTTCCTAGGTGGACCAGGTGCTCAAAATTCTGCAAGCCAGACATGCAAACCATTTTAAAATGGCGTATTACCAGTGTGTTGTCAAATGCAGAAATACAGTTAGGACAGAATTACATCATAACATACTACGGTAAGAAGTAATCTATATTTTTGATTACTTACTACAATATCTTTGGATATAATCACAATCTAGCAGGGACATAACCATAATAGACCATTTCAAGATGGTTTAATTAAGTAACCTCTTTTTGTTCCTTGAACATGTCCTGCTACACCCGAACTCAGACTGCATTTGAAAGTGGACAAATCAACCTCCGAATGGCACTTTGAAGGGAGAATAGTCATGCTGTAAGATCGCTTCAAACTGAATTTTGAATAAAAATGACTTAAAAAGTGAGTTCTGAATGACACTTATTTTTGAGCCCCACACCTTTTAGACTTTCAAAGCTCTCACAGTGGATGGTAAAGTCTTCGAAGGGTATAGGGCATTGGGATAATCACTTCTGAATGGAACACACCCTCATTCAAAACAACAGTGGGAGGCGCTTTGTTTATAGTAACTTTAACACGATTAACATTACTAACATTGGCACGATTATCATAAAATGCCATTATCAAAATGTGGAACATGTTGTTAGGTTGCTGAATGCTCCCTGGATACCTGGAACTAATCGAAATTACATTGAATCATTTAGATGACACTTTTATAAAATGTGACTTACATTGCAAGAAAAATGTCATACAAAGTTAAACAACATCTACAGTGTTGTACTGCCAATCTTTCAAGGTGGCTGGAGTAGTATAGGTGCTAGCACAGAAGAAAGAGACAGAAAATTATTATTTTGTGTGTGTGTGTGTGTGTGTGTGTGTGTGTACAGTAAGTACAAGATAAGTTCAATAATAAGTGCAATTGGTTTGGATTGGTTAAGTGCTCACAGAACAGATGTGTTTTCACCTGGTTCATGAATGTTGAGATGGTATCCACCTAACCACAGTGGAACAGAGAAAGTGCACAATCGTGAAATAGACTTTGAGCCTCTTTGTGATGGGACCACCAGGCGCAGCTTTTTCATAGACTGCAGAGAGCGAGGTGGAGCATAGACCTGGTGAAGTGAATTGAAGTACGAGGGTGCGGTTCCATTGGCTGTCCTGAAGGCTAGAGTCAAAGCCTTAAATTTGATGTGGGCAGTTACAGGTAGAAGAGTGGGGTGACATGAGCCCTTTTTGGCTGATTGAAGTCAAGACACACTGCTGCATTCTGGAGCATCTGCAGTAGCTTAATTATGTTAGCTGGAAGGCCAGCCAACAAAGCATTACAGTAGTCAAGTTTTGAAATGACCAAAGCATGAAACAGGAACTGTGCAGCATAATAAGACAGAAAAGGTCTGATTTTCATGATGTTGCAGAGCGCAAAACTGCAAGATTTGAAATTACATGGTGAAATGTGGGCGGTAAAATTAAGCTGGTCTAACATCACTCCCAGGTTCTGAGCTGTTCTAGTTGGTGTTAGTGTCATTGAATAGTGATGATCAACCAAGATGAATAGTGAGGTTGTGGTCAACAGATGGGTTGGCTGGGATCAAGAGGAGTTCTGTCTTGGCCAGGTTGAGCTGAAGTTGGTGATTCTTCATCCAGGCCAAAATGTCTGAGAGGCAGGCAGAGATACAAGCTGAGACTCAATGATAGGTCCAAGTGATGTTGTGTATATTGAGAAGAGGAGGGGTCCAAGCACTGATCCTTGATTAAGACCAGTGGTCAGCTGGAGTGACTTGGACACCTCTCCTCTCCAGGGGTCCTTGAAAGATCTTCCAACGAGGTATGACTCAACCAATCCAAGCGCAGTTCCTGTGATGCCCAGGTCAGAATTTTTAGACCTCAGAAAATGCAAAGACAAACGGATGCATGAACCGATTCGGTTAAATGAGAAGGTTGGATGGATATGTGCTGTATTAACAACTGTCACACACATCTTATCTCTGGTAGGTGAATTACATTTATGCCAAATAATACAAAGTTTGAGAGGTAGAGCTCTAAAAGTGACTATAATGAATGAAGCAGCACAAGTCATTAACTTCATTCAGAAGACACTTTTATCCAGAAGAAAGTGACAAGAAAAGTATTTTTATCATTAAAAAATAAATCCTTTCCTTGTCCGCAGGTCACATAGACAGCTTGATTGAACGGCTTTATTGATTATAAAAGGAGCGATCCAATATTCCCGATTTCCCCACTGAGGGAATAATTGTGAGCATCTAATCTAAAATACAATTTCATCACTTCTCTTGCGTAGATGCGCTCAGTATCAACAACTTGACTAGATAAGTCACTTCAGGTAAACGTTTAATATTCTTTGAGAAAATTTGTAACGATATGATACCTCATTGTTTTTTGCTAATATCTCATTTGTTCTGTTTTAGCTAAAGATGTACTAGTAATTTTATTTTGACAGTTCTTGGATGCTGCTACTGGAAATGCTTCTGGGCCAGACATGTGCCGTAACTTTATAATTCCTTTGTAATTGTTTACATCTTTGAAATGGTCTATAGAAATGGAGGGGTACACGTTTTCCCCAATATTCAGATAAGTGGTCAACTACTATGGGTTTTTCATTGGCAGATTCTTAGGGGCCAATTCACTAAACAGTTACGTCACTTTTGCACATTGTACTTCGGTGCAAAAACCAGCATCTTTTTCACTAACTTCCCCAATCTATTTTAAGCAGGCACAATCAGAGCTTAAATAACACTGTCTTGAGTATTTAAATTATTTAATTTTAAACACCTTAAGTGCATCAGGGAAGCTCCTACCTCCATGTCGGGCATTTGATATTATGAAATGTCATGCATTTAAGTCAGAAACTAAAAAGAAAGAGGCTTAAACTAACTTAAACAAGTAGAAAATGAACAATGGCAAAAGCTCTTTTTATATTGTGAATAATCAATTGAATACACCTCAATCACATTTACAAGACCTATGTGATTTATTAATGCATGGTAACAACTTATTAATTCATTTGCATGAAACAAACCACGACAGATGAGTTATTTACGATAATTGACTGGCATATTTCAAAAAAATATATTGAAATGAAGCACTAACATTGAAATAACTTTGCAAAATCATTACTTTCTATTATCTTTCATGCCCACAAGCCTCTTCCAATGTCACAACTCAGCAACTTAGGTATCATCTAGAATTCTGAGTTTCCCACTTGTAAATATGTGTCACGATTCCCTTGTTGTCTGCCCTGGGTTTCACTTGACTTTGTCCAAAATTACACTTCCCATGATCCCCGGCCCTCATCACTGCCAGCCCTGTGTCATTGTGCTCACCTGATTGTAGTTTGTCATCATCTTGTCTCCAGTGTATATAAATCCTGTTTGTTCTCCATTCCCTTGTCGATCGTTGATGTTTGTGGACGCCTGTTTCCGTGCTCTTTCTATGTTTATCCTGCCTGTTCAACCTTTCTATGTTTTCCGTGTTTTGGTTTTATTTCCCCATTGCGGGTATTTCCTTTGTTCTGGTTTTGTCTGTTTAGTTTTCACCGTGTCTACTAAAACCCTGCAAATAGATCCTCACTCCACGTCTGACTTCATCTGCACGCATTACAGAACGATCGACCAAAAATGGATCTAGCAGCGGTTTTACCGAACTGGCCCAGGCAGAATTGACCGTTCGCGAGTACTCACATCTCTTCTCCACGGTCGCCATCTACACCGTGTTCGATGACGCTTCCCTGAAATCCATCTACTGGGTCGGGTTACCATCATGCCGGCGGAGGGAAGCGCCGGAACCCGGAGAGCACATGTGGAGGGAGTATGTGAGTCTCGTTGTGAAGAAACTCGCTGCCGAGGAACCACCCCTCTTGATTCCGGCTTTCGAGCCAGCGCCCACGCCTGCCACGGTCAGCGAGCCAGAGCCCACGCCTGTCACGGTCAGCGAGCCAGAGCCCACGCCTGTCACGGTCAGCGAGCCAGAGCCCACGCCTATCACGGTCAACGAGCCTGAGCCCACGCCAGCCACGGTCAGCAAGCCTGAGCGTTGCCAGCCTCATCCGCCCGGAGGAGGAGGAGGAGAAAAGGAAAGGCCTCTGCCCTCCAGCTTCTGCCTACCTCTGCCAAGCAGCCAGCGCCTGTAGCCTCGACCGTCCCAGAGCCAGCGCCTGTAGCCTCGACCGTCCCAGAGCCAGCGCCAGCAGCCATGACCGTCCAAGAGCCAGTGCCTCCCAGGGCTCCGCCTCTCAAGTCTCTCGAGCCACCCAGGGCTCCGCCTCCAGAGCCTTCCAGGTCTCCGCCTCCCGAGCCTCCCTCAGCTCCGCCTCCAGAACCTCCTTCAGTTCCACCTCCTGAGCCTCCCTCGGCTCCGCCTCCAGTGGCTCCCTCAACTTCGCCTTCTGAGCCTTCTAAGTCATCGCCTCCCTCAGCTCCGCTTCCGGAGCCTTCTACGACGTGGTCTCCTGAGCAGTCCACGGCTCCGCCTACCTTGGCTCCGCCCTCGGAGTTCCTCATGGCTGTGGTCCTGAGGCCGCCTCCCAGGCCTCCTGAACCTGTCTTTGCTCTGTGGCCAGCTCCCAGGCCACCTGGTCCAGTCCTCTTGTGGCCACCTTGGACTGCCTGTCTGCCCCCTGTGCCTCCTTGGACTGCCTGTCTGCTCCCTGTGTCCCCTTGGACCGCCCCCTGTGCCTCCTTGGACTGCCTGTCTGCCCCCTGTGCCTCCTTGGACTGCCTGTCTGCTCTCTGTGCCCCCTTGGACTGCCTGTCTTGTGCCCCTTTGGACTGTCTGTTTGCCCCTTGTGCTCCCTTGGTCTGTCTGTTTGCCCCTTGTGCTCCCTTGTCTGTCTGTTTGCCCCCCACTCCTTGGACGATTTTTGTTTTTTTGAGTATTCCCTTTTTGTTTTTTGTTTCTGAGGAGCATCTGGAAGCCGCTCCTTTGAGGGGGGGTTATGTCACGATTCCCTTGTTGGCTGCCCTGGGTTTTAATTGTCTTTGTCCAAAACTACACTTCCCATGATCCCGGCCCTCATCACTGCCAGCCCTGTGTCATTGTGCTCACCTGATTGTAGTTTGTCATCATCTTGTCTCCAGTGTATATAAATCCTGTTTGTTCTCCATTCCCTTGTCGATCGTTGATGTTTGTGGACGCCTGTTTCCGTGCTCTTTCTATGTTTATCCTGCCTGTTCAACCTTTCTATGTTTTCCGTGTTTTGGTTTTATTTCCCCATTGCGGGTATTTCCTTTGTTCTGGTTTTGTCTGTTTAGTTTTCACCGTGTCTAATAAAACCCTGCAAATAGATCCTCACTCCACGTCTGCCTTCATCTGCACGCATTACAATATGTCTTTGCTTGGTCATCCATGTTCTCGGAACTCATAATAGCGACATTTCCAACTCCACGTAAAGTCAGCACAAGTCACTATCAGTCCTTTCCATGCAAACACGACTCCTTGCTATGTAAATTAAGCTCATTGTAGATCACGCTTCACTCACAAAACTCGCTGCTTATTTGCCCAGTGCAATAAATATTGTGCTATTACTGCCCGAGGAAAGCAGGTGTAAACTGAATTTTATTGAAAAGAGAGTTTGCGTAAATTTTATATTAATCATAGCAGTAGTGATTCATTCATTAAATAACTATCAAATGATGTTGAAGATTGTTATAATCTGGCATATATAAGGATGCATGTGAAGTGAATTTGACACTTAGCCAGCGGAAACAGCAGTAAAATAAAAGTAACTTCATCTAGATCTTCTGGTGTTGTCCAAAATAACATAAATCTCTCTTGTTCTTCTCTTTTGCTTCCTCAGTGGCCATGTACAAGGAACCCTCACTGCATGAGCTTGTAGCGGAGCAGAGTCCTCCTCGCAAAACTGTAAAGACTTCAGACTCCCCCTCCCACCAGAATGGGAGGAAAGAGGGCCCCAGAGCTGATGCTTCGTAGCACAGGGTATGCACACAGGGAGGGTGAGAGTCTACGTTGACACCGAGAACTCCATATTCCTTCACGCAACGAGGGCAGGAAGAGCTGTACAAGTGGCCGCTCAGTGTGGGTTTCTGAGTGGGAAAAATCAGACCGTGGCCCCTGGCTCACTGCAGTGAGAGGGGAACCTCCAGCCTCTCTCTAGCAAACCAGTCCACCAGAGCCCCCATATGATCCCCTAACTCCCCTACAAAAACATGTTTCAGAGATGTGCCCCCAAACGTCCCACACTAGTTCTCTCACAGTGTCAGCCAGCAATAAATTTCAATGGCTGTAAGGAAAATGCAAACAACATACATTCTGTCTGAAGAATCAAGGTTTCTACTTGATATGTTTGATATGTGATCCTTGATATTTTTTAAATTAGGTGTTTTGGGGTTGTGTCTAGAGGGTAACGTCCCGGCGAGAGCCGAATAAGATGTTCACACACTGTATTTATTG
The DNA here is from genome assembly GCF_025860055.1 of Xyrauchen texanus. Classification (NCBI taxonomy): domain Eukaryota; kingdom Metazoa; phylum Chordata; class Actinopteri; order Cypriniformes; family Catostomidae; genus Xyrauchen; species Xyrauchen texanus. The sequence goes on from NC_068319.1 coordinate 19,087,738, forward strand.
TGTGTTTGGAGTCCTACAGAAACCCTAAACCTAACCGTAAACCTACCACTTAAACTTAGTAACAGTGAATGAGACTCTTGTGAGACTTAGGGTGTAACCATCTAGACACAGCCCTGTTTGGGTGAGAAAGAATAAGAGAGAGAGAGAAGAGAGAGATAGAGTTTATCGCCTAATATCATCATTATGATCCAAGCAGATGATACCCTTAATGGTTCAATTTCCCTGCAATCACAATGCCTCCTCTCTGTGCCAATCAGAGCTTAAACTACAGGAGAGAGTGCAATACAATTATTTTTATTGGACCATTCTAGGAGGATCCATTTCTATTGGTCAGCAAGTGTAGATTGATTTCTGCTGGACTGCAGCCAGAGGAGCAAATGGTATCAGGCCAAACTTGTGATAGGACAGTAGGGAGCAAATAGTTCACTTTGATTGGATCACATTCTATAAACCAAAAACAGAGTTTGTAATGGAACAAAAGAGTGGTTTTGCTCTTCTGCCCTTTATTCTCAGCCTGATCTCATGAAAATGATGTGACTGTGGCGACATTTTTGCACATTATTACATGGTTCCTTATACATAACTGTATCATGGAAGTTCCAAGGTGAAATGTCGACTGTGTGGCACTTAAAACGATTTAAATTTGATGAAGTTTTTAATTTTAATGTTCTATCGAGTTTTAAATGAACAAACCTCCTACCCTAAACCTTAAACCTAACAGATGATGTCATAAAAAGCAAATGTGAAATGAAAAATGCAATCACTGAAGCAACTACATAATTTTGTTGTCCCACATGTCCACTGGCATGCTCTTCAGGACTCATACCCCGATGCTTTGCATCGTAAGTGCAACAATCTATCAGTTGAGCTACCGCACAATTTGAACCATCATTAACAAGCTTATAAATGCAACTGGTCATGTAATGCAAACAATTAAAATGTATGACCATAGTAAACATGTTTTGATGTCATAAGACAGCATTGTTTGAGGAACAGGGTGAAAAGTAAGTGTTTATAAACTGATAATCTGCCGTTTTACGTTGATGATGATAATAATGAAAATGAATTTCGAGTGAATCTACAACCAAAAGCATATATTTTTCATTTATATGTGGCATATTCCTGCAGGCTGTAAGATCAAAAAAGAAAACAATATCAATGAAAGAAAAAAAACAACTAAATTCTCTTGTGACAACTTTATTATTTTTTAATGGCTAGTGGGCTCAGAGTGGCATTAGTATCATTGGCAGTCCAGCCATGATTGCTTAAATGATTTACTCCCATTCCCGCAAATGTTCAGCTCGTTCAAGCAGCGTGGACAAGAGATTTTAATATACAAATTTAAATTGGGGAGCACTCATCAATGATGTAGTTTTTGAAAGCGTTAGTTTGTTTGTGTCTGTGTGTGTGCTTAAAGTGTGTTAGAATGTGAAAGTGACAGAATGACACGAATTGAACATCTGCTTCTATTATTTGTGTGTGTGTGTGTGTGTGTGTGTGTGTGTGTGTGTGTGTGTGTGTGTGTGTGTGTGTGTGTGTGTGTGTGTGTGTGAGCGTGTATTTATCACTTTGTGGGTACCAAATGTCCCCATAAGGATAGTAAAACCCGAAATTTTTGACCTTGTGGGGACATTTTGTCGGTCCCCATGAGGAAAACAGCTTATAACAGCATACTAAATTATGTTTTTTGAAAATGTAAAAATGCAGAATGTTTTCTGTGAGGTTTAGGTTTAGGGGATAGAATATAAAGTTTGTACAGTATAAGAACCTCTATGTCTATGGAAAGTCCCCATAAAACATGGAAACACAACGTGTGTGTGTGTGTGTGTGTGTGTGTGTGTGTGTGTGTGTGTGTGTGTGTGTGTGTGTGTGTGTGTGTGTGTGTGTGTGTGTAAACAACCCAACTCGGCTCATAGGCAGATTTGATCATTTTAATGGTTGAGGTGAATCTGTGCATTTTAATCTGCCTGGAGATGTTGACTGATGACCCTCTTTAGGTTTCATAATTGACATATAACAGAGAGGAAGTGCTGTGACATCAAAGCAGAAGGAAAACTGTGAGAAAACAAGATCTTTGTAATTCCACATGCATCTTACTTCACATCCTGCTCACCCCACTCCATAAAATGTTTGCAAATTGTTGTGTGACGATGTGTGTATTTGTGTAAAGGTGGTTCACACATATTATACCTGGTGTCTTTTTGTCCTTAAGGTAAGGGACCTACTCTGATTATGACATTATACACTTAATGGCCAAAAGAAACTTCTGGGCTGTAGAATGTGTGACCCAATTGGCTGTGACATTTGCCAGACAAGGTGAAGTTCAGGGTTACTGCGCCGGGCTATTGTTTATGTACTTTGGTTTAAATGTCAGACAACACCGGCAGAGAAGTCAAAGGTGTGTAAGCAACCTTGTCTGGTGTTGTGTTAACAAAGTCATGCATTCATGAGTGAGTGAGTGAGTGAGTGAGTGAGTGTGTGTGTGTGTGTGTGTGTGTGGTCATGGTCACCCCAATGTCCTTGAGTTGTGGCACGACTTCCTTGTTCTAAACACAGAAACATAAATAATACAACTAAACTCTGCAAAAAAAAATATTTTCTTACGGATCATTTTTGTCCTTATCTAAACATCTTTTAAACAAGAAAAGAAAAAAACACTTGAGAAGCATGATCATACAAGATATTAATTCTAGTTTTTCTTGTTAAAAGCATAATAAACTCAACACATTTTTTTTGATTTTGGCATTTGAATTGTTTAAAAAAAAAAACATTAGATAGTTTTACTGGAAAACAAGACAAAAGTACTATGACATTTTTTGAATTAACAGTAACAGACATTAAATCAAAGGACTTGCTAGAAAAATGCTATACACTTCATATTTAGGAAAATGTAATAGAAAGTCTGAAGAATGTACAGCAAATGTCAAAGAAGGTTTGTGCATGTTGCAGAATGTTTTAGCATGTTGAAACATGATATGTGTATGTGGACAGTTGTAGTAGTGTAAGTTTTTACAAGAAGAATTCATAAGGAATAGTTCACCATAAAATTTAAATTCTGTCATTATCTACTGTGCCTCATGTTGTTCCAAACCCATATGACTATCTTTCTTCTGCATAACACATACAGATATATTTTACAGAATGTTGTGATGCAATAGCAGTTGATAGCAACTCATTTTAAAGCTTAAAAAACTATTGAAAGTGTTATAAAATAGTCCATGTGACTATTCCAAGTCTTCTGAAGCCATTCAATCACTTTGTTGAATAACAGATTGAAATTTAAGTAATAATTAACTCACATAAACAGAAAAGAAACAATCAAATTGGCGACACATCAATAACATCAAACATTATTGGTTCTTGTCCATCTTGTGACCAGACTTCATGACACAAAAACAAAAGTAGTAAGTCACTACCAAATGTTATTTTATGGAAATCAGCGGTCGTAACATTATTTAAAATTTATTTTAAATTAATTAATTAGTTATTAAATTGGGGTTGGAACAACATGAGAGTGAGTAAATAATGGCAGAATTTTAGTGTGAAATATTCCTTTACAGAGAATTCTAGTACGTCGATGAGTAACTAGACAGAGACTTTATGGATTACTCTGAAGAAAGTTTGGCTATGCGAGACGAAATTTGGTATGAGTGCGTTCTCGCTGCGAGAGTTTCTGAAAGTCCTGAGGGCAACTCAGTGATTGAAGTTGGAGGTGAGTAAGATGATTTTAGAGGCATTAGATTATGAGAAGGAAACTGGAAGATCATTAAGTTGGATTTTTGGAGGACAGCGTGTTCTTTGGTGCTAATGATGAGAGAGAGTGAGATAGTGCTGTGCAGAGCTCCTGGTGTGTGAATTAGACACTGAACAAATTTCTTGCTGATTGAGCGGAAGAGAAAGAGGGTCCTTTGAGGATGGGGGATTGTGATGTATATGTGTGTGTGTGGATGTGTACACCAGCTACCTGTCCCAATGGAGACGGTTGAGAATGGTAGGACGAATTTGGCGCAAACATGCCCCCTCATGTGTGCTCCATAGTCACGCTCCATTTCCTGAGCAGTCTCCCAAACCCTCTCCTGTGTGGCCAGTGGCTATTAACCTTCCCTCCAGCTCTGTGTGTGTGTGTGTGTGTGTGTGTGTGTGTGTGAGAGAGAGAGAGAGAGAGAGAGAGAGAGAGAGAGAGAGGTAACGATTGATTGACTCAATAAAAGCCAAACTGGAGAGCAATAGCCCAGCGCTGTGAGCAATAATTTCCCTGTGCAACTGAGGAAACCAAGGACATTAGCTGACTATGAACTGGGAGTTTTTAGTGAGACTTTATCTGGTCAGTGTGAAAATGTAGGAGGAGACTATACTAAGACAGAGAGTCAATTTGAATTTTAAAGTGATAGTTCACCTAAAAATGTAAATTCTATAATTCTTTACTCACACCTCATGCCGCACGTATGACTTTCTTTCTTCAGTGGAACACAAAAGGTATTATTCGCTTTGATCAATGGCCTTTATTAATGTTATTTCAATTATGAATGAATAACGACTTATATTTCATTCTGTTCCTCACACAAAGCAATTGTATTGCTTTAGAAGGCTTATTGATTACATTTACTGCGGGTTAATGGTGTTTTTTGTCCTTTGTCGAGCATGGCAAACCAGACTCGTAATTCACTTTTATTATATGCCAAATAAACCCTGTGAAGACTTCTTAACATTCACAAATGGAAAAAAGAAAGCTCACGGGTTTGGAGCAACTTAAATATCAATCTAAATAATATGTGAATTTTCACAGGGTGAAATATTATTTAAAACCCAAACTTCTTCCTTGTGCCCTCTCTCTTTTCCTAGACCTGGTTTTACTGTGTGTAAAGTTGGTTGGTAGTATTACGTTCTCAGATCTCTCCTGACTCTCGTTCTCTCTTTTAAATCAGGGCAAGTTCTCAAAGACACATTGAGTCCACCCTCTGTTTCATTTGCCCTGAATTCAAGCATGCATAAATGAGTCAGACATGCGTGTTCCACAAGGATCAGGGGGGAACAATTATGACATTTTCATGCTGTATATTTGTAATGAACAAAAATGTCATACTATATATCTCTCAGAGGAGTAAAAAAGGAAAATGTATGTATATAGATAAAAGAATGATAAAAAAGTCATATGAATGATAAAAAGGTCAAAGTGATGACAGTACTGTATGTGGGTGCTTTAGGGGAGACAGACTGCCTGGTCTTGCTAAAACTGCTGTGAGCCATATTGTTAGGACTTTGGAAATGTACAGATTTTTTTTTTTTTCTATTTCGATTGAATTTTATTTACTTGTAATTTTAATTAATACTGAAGGCCATTTTTCTACCCTCAGTATACAGAAAGATCCAGGGAGTCAGTAGTAGACAAAAAATTAAACAAAAAAAATAACCTTATGGGTGCTTCCTTGAGCTAAGTATTTACGAAAAGTTTAAATTTGTATTTATTTTGTATGCAAATGGATGCTGAAACCTTGTATTTGCTTGAGTTAAAGTATATTTCCCTTGTGGTGACTTGTATTTACATTCTTTTCTTTTCTTTGATTTTTTTTTTTTTTTAACAAACTAATGAATTACCTTTTAATTACAACCTCCTCACCCACAGCGAATGATGCATTAATGACTTTGAGGGCTGTAAGCGAAAACCTGCTCGAACTGCAGCCTGAAAGCCAGTGCACTTCTCTCGATCAGGAATTACTGCAGGTGTCTTCCAAACAAAAATGAAAACAAGCCAATCCCTTTCTTCCCTATCTTCTTGTCTTCCAAAATGCAAATAAGTCTTCCATTAGCCTGGGCTTGTCTGAGTGTGGCAGTAACTGCCAACTGGAAAGTGGCTTCCTGATTAGCCCCACCCTCAATCTTACCAATTAATGCAGGTATGAGTTAATTGGCTCTTCAGATAGCCACTGGAGGCAGAGTTCATTACACCAGCCTCACCAGACAGCATGGAGGTCTTAAAGGAGACTTAAAGGACAGAAATACACATACACATGTTCAATGGCACCACGGACTGACCATAGCCTAACATCCAATAAGAAATGGCCTGTCTGCTCACAATATTTGCTTTGGACTACAAGCACTCAGAGCCCCAAACCAGCAAGGCAGTGTGGCAGTGAGATACAAGACATGCTGCTCTGACAACAAAAAGCCGACACACCTGGGAGAGTGGACTCTTGTACTGCATGCATCCCTAAATGGAAGTACTAGGAGAGGACTCCTCTATTCTAGAGCACTGGATCTCTTTAGCACCCTCTCCTGGCCTCCGAACTTGCCCCCTGTCTATGTTTCTAGAGCAATTATACATCTCTGGGCTGGGAGGAGGGAGGGGTGGCTTGGCATATTATTACATATTATTGAATAAAACAGTTATATTTGTATGATTGTAAGAGGTCTATGATGGACTGTATTGGAAGTAAGTGTGCAGGTTGTGTGTTTGTTCATGAGTAACACAATGCCCTAACCAGACATTATGAGATTAATTGTCCTAATCAGTCGTGACCTTGACAAATGACATTTTGTCAATGTTTCTATTTCAGCAGCATCATGCTTCGAAGCCCCACCACTGTGAAATATAATTGGTCTAAAATCCTGCTCCACATAACTGTATATTAAACATCAAATATGTTCTAATTGGCTGGTGTCACATTGCGCAGCATTTTCGCGTTCAGTGTGGACAAATTACTTGTTGCTGGAATCTTATTGCATCATAGATAAAGGAACAGTTCACCACAAATTGAAATTCTGTCATTATGTACTCGCCTTCATGACGTTCCAAAAGCGTACGACTTTCTTGCATCTGCAGAACACAGAAGAAGATATTTAAACATTCTGAGACCCCGTGTCCACATGCGTGGACAAAATGTTTTGGCTTTGCTATTAGCTAAGCATTTTTTATTTCTTTTCAACAGGCTGATTTCTGTTCTGGAGACTCTAGGCTTTCATTAAAAGGTTAAACATTCTATGCACTTTCGAGTCGTGTCACAAAACAACATGTTGCGACCTCGGCTGAGTTTGTCTTTGGGAGAAACGGCAACAAAACTACATCTGGTAAGAAACTTAACTAAGTGATTACTTTGAAACATGTTTGAGTCATAAATGTAGAGTCTCTAGTTTCATCCAATATGCCATTTTAACAATGTAATAGATTTATTGCGATACGGCATGCTGTTAAACACAATTACCACATATGTGGACTAGGATATAGGCTAATTATACTTATCACATTGAGAGTCAATAGATGCATCCTAAAGGTGGAAAATGTTGCTTTCAGAGGCTGTATACAGAGTTAGGATGAAAATAAGGTGCATTTCAAACTGTTCTGAGACCAGTGCAGTACATAGGCAGCACACTGGAGGCTATGTCATTCCCTAATAAGGGAGCATTCTAAAACTTTCCTATGCAGCCAACTTCTTTCACTCCTAATATCCGGTCAAGAGTTCAGTTTCAGGCTGCAGATGATGTTTGGGCCACTCAACATGTTTGGCAGACATGGGACAATGGTAATCAGTACATAGATTCAGAAGTTTTCATGCAACATTTTATTTTAACATGCTTGTCAGTGATTGGATGATGCTGGCCATTACTTTGAATCAAGAGTAATTATGATAATTTCTGATCTGTAACGTCTCAAAAAAATGAATAACTAACACTCCTGGAAACATAATGAACACTTTGATTTAAAACAATCTGACTTTACATTGCTTGGAATTATTTAAAATTTCACAACTTAGTCCCGCTTTAAAAACATTTTAAAGATTTTTTGCATGTTTTTTAGGGGTTACTAATTACAAATCATGGGGGATGGTAAATGCACACAGCAGTCAAGCTTGAGTCTCAGGAGGTTAAAGAATGTCACTATCGCATATTTTCTTGCAATAGGGGTTGATAATGTCTTACTTTATAGCTTAATAAAGCACCCAAAATGTGTCAAAAGTAGTCTACGAGACCAATGTGTCTTCATCTAGTACATATAATAAGCTATGCATGATGTACAGACCAACATTTAAGTCTTTATTTGCTCTCAAATCAAATTAAATAGTTGATCAACTTAAGTATACATAGCTCAAATCAAAAACCTTTTGACACTTTTGTGCACTTCAATTAAACTTTTGTGTGCTTTTTAAGCTTTAGTGAGTAACTAATTACTCTATAATAATGAACTATTCCTTTAAGACACAGTGTAAGACACATTATGTGTGTGGGAGAAAGAGAAAGTGTTTATTGTGTCATTGAGTGTTCTTTTGTTTATGTCTGCCCCTGGTTTTGAAAAATTACCATCTATAATATCTGAGGCATGCAGGAAACAGATGGCACAGACAGCTGCATGTACTCACAGGTGAGCAGAGCGAGAGACAGGTGACAGACAACCTCTACTCCCATCACGAAGCGTTGGCACGCTGCACACATGGACAAATGCAATCATACACACAAACACGCTTGCTTAAACTTTCCCCTTTTGTGTCATCAGACCCTGACAAATCCTCTCATTGGCCACCTACAAACATCTGCATTATGTCACTGCATAACAGGAAGTCTCCCTAATCAGATAAGCAAGAGAACTTATACTGCAGGGTGGAATATAAACCACAGCCCACAGAATCCCAAATACACACAACAGAATCCATCTCTTGTATGCAGACTCTTTAAAAAATGGCATCATCTTCTAGGCCCTGTAATTTCTGAATAATCACGCAGAGATACAATTATAACTGTCATAGATACATTTGCATACCCAACAAACTCTTAAAAGCAAACTTCAATTAACAGCCAGTTGATACATTTATATGTAAAAATAACTTGAAGCACAAGGCATGTTTTCAAGATGAATTTCAGAGTGGGAGAGCAAAATCTAATTCAGATCCCTCTGCTGTTTAACTAAAAGTAATCAAAAAACGAATTTCTAGATAAGGACTCCTGCTGTGAAAATATTTGGGAATATTTCGAAGGCAGGTTGTTTATCTTGGATGATTACAGCAGCATGTGTGTTATTTAAGAAAAGTACAAAATGACTACAAATGTGAGACATACAGTAAATCATAAAAGTTGGTGAGAATTTTGCAAATGTTGGAAAGAAACACTAAGATGTAAAATGCACATAAAAAAACATATACGCCCACTTGAGGCGGATCGATTTTTATTCAATAAGAAAACATGTGCCTAAACTGCGATGGAATCACATTTACATAATACATTCCTAGACGTGCATCAAAAAGGCATGTGCTTTGCCTCAACAAGACATGTGACTGAATAATTCACTCATAACTGGACTAACCAGTGGACTAGTATCATCACATAGTATCTCTAATCCTGTCATCAATACGATCGGCTACAATTACCTTGCAGAACTGCCTGACATGCTTTTGTTCCCACATATAAGGCATCTGCCACCTATCGCAAGCAAACATGAGGATCATGAGAGCATTTTGTCAGTGCCCTTTAAACCGCATGTAATTTAATACATTGAACAAAAGAGCCAGAGTGCCAACTTTTCCCAGAAAGAGGTGTGACAAAACAAAAGAGTTTTATTCAAAATTGTTTGTGCAATATTCCATTTTTTTTCTTGCATTAATGAAATTCACAACGTGGATAGAAACATGACTGGTGATATTATTTATCTCCAAAAGATCACCAAATAGATAAAAATTAAAGACTGGATGAAAGTATTAGAACCCACATATAAAAAGGACCATTCAACAACTTTGGCTTAAGCTATGAAAAGGTTAGGAACAAACATTAAAATGATGTTAATGGAACATCCTTATGACATTATTAGCATTTGATAAAGGATCTCGGAATGTTAGGAGAACATGTTCTTAGCACAATATTGTTTGTGTGTTGTACATAAATATCTACTCTTTTTGAGTGAAAACCGATAAAGAAGGTACCAAACCAGGGGTGCCATCACATGTGTCAAAAGTAGTATTTCCAAATTTTCACAGCAAGGCATATAAGTGCTATAAAAGCATGTTTTTTTTTTTCATTATTTTGTCTGTGTTCATCTGCGATGGACTGGCGACCTGTCCAGGGTGTCCCCCGCCTTTCGCCCAATGTTAGCTGAGATAGGCTCCAGCCCCCCGCGACCCTGTACACAGGATAAGCGGTTGACGATGGATGGATGGATGGATGTTTGTGTTCATTAACTGTATGTACGCATATTATCACTGCATACTTATATACAAGTATATTTGTATTATTTACTGTTTGTTACTTAATTCCTTACTTTGCATATACATGTTATCAGGGGTGCCTGAAGAATCTCATTTGGGGTTATGAACAGGAACCTTACCAAGTAAGAATTTTTAAATTTTAATTACATTTTTTTTTGCAAAAACAACACTAAAGTGTTCAATTCTGGTGACTCTACAGAGGCATTTTTATATATTCTTCAGTATGTGTATTGACATTTATGTATCTATTTGCTAAAAAAGAATTTCTAAAATACTTGTTCACGTGACACAGCACTAGTTGAAGTTTCTTAAAGTTACCTCACAACCGATTGTTAATGAATATCCACTTCATGCAGCGCTCTGTTTGATCTCTGTGCTCTTAAATATCCAGAAACCCTTTTACAGCGTGAGAAAATATCTCAGCTAAATCTCACTGGTGTCTACTTTTCTCAATTCTTACCTCTAGTTTATTCAGATGAAATTATTTTATAATATACAGCCTACATTTGTCCCTTCTTAATTCACTTGATTCCCAGCAAGACTTAATGAAGTCATATATGACTTACATTTATATTGTTGTTCTTGGCAGATACCTTTAAAATATATATATATATATATATAAACCTGTAGTTAAAAATATAGTTCACCCAAAAATGTTATTTCTGTCATCGGCTGAATGTCAGTCTATGTCACCATTCACTTTCACTGAATCTTTTTTTCAATACAATGAAAAGGGAATATTCAGACTAACATTCTGCCTAACATCTTTTGAGTACCAAAAAGTGAAGTGATGACAGAATTTTCATTTTGGGTGAATTATCCCTTTAACAGTCAATGATCACAAGTTAAAGAAACATACTGAGCATGTTAACAGATTAAATCCTAAAAGAGGGGACCATACTGCTAAATCAGTTATGATGCTTACGGAAAGATGATAACATGTAGTATATGTGCATAATATTCTAAATATAATTGTATTATCTTTAATATACAAGTATAAATATTACAGTATTTATACATATTATTAATATGTATACATTACCGGTGTTTATATTATTAAACTTGACTAATTCACAAAGGCAGAGAACATACCTGTAGAGCTTACATCAGATAATGATGAGGGATGTGAGGTATTTAGCTGGGTGATGAATTGTGTTTTAAGCGTTTCTCTTCACTCTGAGTAGTTCTATTAGCGTGACACACAAGGCATATTTTGCTGTAGAGAAGTATTTTTATTTTCCAAAAGTTAAAAACATCACTCAGAAAATTATTTACCACAAAACCACTGCATTAAATATATGATGAAAAAAACAAAAAAAAAACACCAACAATAACTCTATATAACACATAACTACACATATCAACTATGGAGGACCACAACTGCCAAAATACAAGATAAAAATATAAGAAATATATATCTTTAAAAGTGTACATATAAATAAATAATAAATGTAACAAATCTGACATAAATGAGTATTTATACTTTTATTTCCTTATTTATGTATTATTTTTGTATTTATTTAAAAAAATTAATGTAGAATTATAAAAAATTCTACATTTGTTTATTTTTACATGTATTTATTTCTACATATATTTATTTCTACATGCATATACAGTATGTCCATATTTATATATTTCCTCATGTATTTATTTTTACATTTATTTATATCCACATTTATTTATTTCTACATTTCTGTATCCGTATGGTAATGAGAGGGCGTGCTTTCCACTTCAGGCACAGCAATCGAGCTCAGAGTGCTCCAGAGTGTAGCTTGGAGCCCACAGTGACATCGTGAGGTTGATATAAATTGTACAAAAAAAATGTAAAATGTACCTGTGAGTAGAGAAAGTCAAATTGGAAATGAATTGTCTGTACTGAATGTATTACTTATTCTGTGGGTGGACAAAATGATCAAAAACCACTACTGTTGAACTAATTTTATATTTCTATAACTCTGTGCACCTTAAGTAACCATACCTGTACAGACTTTGAAAAATCCTGTCTGAGATTTCTAAAATGTCTGGAACGCTGCTGAATACCTTTGCAGATGAATTAAACAGAAACTCAACTTCAACAGATCCGATAACAGATACTTTAATATTGACAAAAAGCAGTGTGTGCACATTAAATTACCCAATATCCAGTTTTACGCAAGCACGAGGATGTTGGCAATAGAAGCTTGCATGCATTCAGGACAGGCACGTATAACCAAAGTAGGCAGCTCGGCGAGGGTGGCAAAGGGGCTGGGGGTAAGGGAGAGAGAGATGCATGGATATGCTTTTGGAATTATCACTATCAGATCAACACGTCATTAACATATTTCTAATGCAACTTGTTTAATATCAACTGTGCGCAACTTTACATCATGCAATCCTATGATTCTGGTGTAAATATACTGATAATCGTTACCATCATCGTGCATTTACATGAACATGTTATTTTCAAGTCCATATACAGTTAGTACAGTACACAGCGAAATGAGACAACGTTCCTCCAAGACCATGGTGCAACATAAAACAACATAGGACAAACACAGAACCACATGAGACTACAAAGACTGAAAAAGACCTATGTTGCTTTTTTACAGAAAGCAATCATAGACAATATGATTGACACTTGCTGTAGGCCTACATATTACAGACCGCTCCAAAGTGGCAAATGTCTAGAGTTGTGGGCATTAAGTGGATTTCTTCAATAACCTTGGACACGTACTGCAGAGTGGAGAGAGAGTAGACCAAAGGAGAGAAGTTTGGTTAGAAATAGGTTAATCACGTGTTGATCTGACAGTGATAATTCCAAAAGCTTAGCCATGCATCTCTCTCTCTCTCCCACCGCCCTTTTGCCACTCTCGCCTCCTGATTGAAGGCATGATTCTATCGCCAACATCTGTGTGTTTGCGTAAAATTGGAAATTGGATCATTTCATGTGTACACACTACTTTTTGTCAATATCAAAGTATCTGTTATCAGATCTGTTGAAGTTGAGTTTCTGTTTAATTTAGTATTCAGCAGTGTCCCAGACATTGTAGAAATCCCAGGCAGGATTTTTGAAAGTCTGTACACGTATGAGTACTGTAGGTGCACAGAGTTACAGAGATATTAAATTAGGTAAACAGTAGTGATATAAGATACATTTTGTCCACCAGTGTAAGTCATTCATTCAATACAGGCAATTCATTTCCAATTTGACCAATTCCAATTTCCAACTTTCTTCTGCAGAACACAAACAAAGATTTTTAGAGGAATATCTCAGCTTTGTAGGTCTATACAATACAAGTGAATGGGTACCAAACTTTTGAAGGTCCAAAAAGCAAATAAAGGCAGCATTAAAGTAATCATAATACTCCAGTGTTTAAATCCATATCTTTAAAAGTGATATAAGTGTAGGTGAGAAACAGATCGATATTTAAGTCCTTTTTACTATAAATCTCCACATTCTTATTTTGTTTATGGCAATTTCTATTATTTGTGCATATCGCCACCTATTGGGAAGGGAGTTTTAATACTTTCATCCATTCTTTCAATTTATCTCTTTGGAGATCATTTGGAAATAAATAATCTCACCAATCATGTTTCCATCCACATTATGTATTTCATTTACACGGAAAACAAAAATTCCATATTGCACAAACAATTTTGAATAAAGCAGCTTTTCCCACTTTCCAGGAAAAGTTGGCACTGTGGCTCTTTTGTTCAATATATTAAATTACTTGCAGTTTAAAGTGCACAGACAAAACACTCTCATGAACCTCATGTTTGTTTGCAATAGGTGGCAGATGCCTTATATCTGGGATTGAAAGCATGTCAGGCAGTTCTGGGAGGCAATTGTAGCCGATCATATTTATGACAGGATTTGGCTCTGGCATTTCAGAATGACCAACAGATACTATGTGATGATACTGGTTCACTGGTTAGTCCAGTTATGAATGAATTATTCAGTCACATGACCTATCACATAGCTTCTGAACATATAGATTTAGCCACTAGTTTTATGGATTACTTTTATGCTGTTTTAATGTACATTTTGGAGCATCACATTTTTGGTACCAATTCACTTGCATTGTATGGACCTACAGAGCTGAAATATTTTTCTAAAAATAGGCTAGTTACTTATAAAAGTCTGTGCCAGAAAACTGGATTTTTTTAGGTAAGTTGCTATAAATATATTGGCATTATCTTACTTGTTCAGAAATATTATCTTAAAACTGTTGCGCTACCATGCCAGTAGTTTACTTGAAAGTAAAAACGAAATGTACAAGTGGATAGTTTAGCCTAAGTCTGCTTCAGCGCCCCTTGTGTCAATGTTAAAAAAAAATTGCAATGCTTATTTGCGTTATGTTATGAATTGTGGTATGAACATTTTGGAACGTAATGATGCACAAAATTAAGCTTGCGTGCTAAGCCATTGCGTTCACGTAGGCTACTTGTGTAGAGTATGTGTGCCTGTGCAATATGATTGAATTATATGCATACAGTAACTTTAGTCTGCCAGAATTTGATTTTGAGTTCCAATGGCAGAATTTGAAGAGAGAAGTCAATGATGAGTCAGTGTTGTAAAAAAAAAAAAAAAAAACCTCACCTGCAGCAAAACTCTCTCGATAAATGTAAACCAAAACAGTCATGCAGAAATCTGTCAAGGGTGATAAATGCTCAGTAGAATTTTTCTCCATGGTTATGTTCTAATGGCAAGACTTCCAACTGACCACATAAAATGCAGATTGCTGGGGACCCGCAGCGTTCACAATGCTCTGGAGGAAATACAGCAAAATGTAAGTAATAATTCATCCATGCATTATTCATGTACATGTCCCTAGAGATGAAGGGAAGAGGGCAGGGTCAGAGAATGCACCTCAGCATGCTGCTCCTCCTTACATTTGCCATCTGGGCTCAGCATTCAGACTGAGGCTTCCCTTCCTCATCTCAGCCAACACACACACACACACACACACACACACACACACACACACACACACACACACACACACACACACACACACACACACACACACACACACACAGACAGGCTACAAGTATATTGTACCCAGAATCAAGTTTTTTCATGCACACATACAAGCACATTCACAGACACACACTTCTGTCTCTCAGTTGATGATTTTAATCCAACATGGCATCTTCTCAAAGCTTCTCTCTCTATATACTGTGTGCATCCAAACCTGACATTATACACACCATTTAAACTCTTCCCTGAGGCCCCCAGCTCTGCCCTGGGGCCTCGAAAACACATCTCCAGACTCTCCACAGACTGTAGATAGTACCGCTTAATATTGTCAAGGGCTCAACTCTACGTACAAAATGGCACGAGCACGAGACCTGGTTTACACTGCCATCTAGTGGAAATAGAACACGCTGAATTGTCAACCACATGTCAACTTGAACGTCAACTGTTGGAGAAAATGCACACTGTGAGAGAAATATTTGGTCACATGCTTTGTTAAAGGTTTCTCTTTGGTTAAACTGATACTAGACTCTCTTGTCTATGGTGTTGCTTTAACCCTTGAGTTCCTTTTAATATCATATTTATTTATTTTACTCGTCCCTCTTAAAAAAAAGAAAAAAATCAGGGTTCCAGTGTTGCACTTACAGTGGAAGTGAATGGGGCCAATCCATAAACGTTAAAATACTGATTGTTTCAAAAGTATAGCCACAAGACATAAACAATATACGTGCTTAAATTATTTTAGTGTGATAAAATCTCTTACTAACTTGTTCTGTGTAAAGTCAAATGCAATTTTACAACTTTGTTACCATGATGACAAAACCAATAAAAAAATGTGAGGGACATAGTTAATTTCTTTAAAACGTTCTTATTAGACATACAGCTTTTGGTGTCTTTAGGACCCCAAACGTAAGGAAAGTCGAGATAACATGTGACCCCATTTAAAAAAAAAAAATTGTATTTGTGACCAAATTACTGACATGAGGTTGAACTTGGTGTGCAGCTTTGGCTGCAGTGAAAATCAGTAAAATATATTTAATTGTTCGAGTGCTGTACATAACTATATACAAAGCCGTACAAACATATAGTACAGCCACGGCCAAAAGTTTTGGCAGTGACATCAATTTTGTGTTTCGCAAAGTTTTTCTGCTTCAGTTGTTGTGGTGTTGATTCACATTGTTTCTAGATTATTGTGCAGAGTGATCAGATGCATTTTAAATAATTGCAAAAAGTTTCATTGGCCAAAACTTTATCACAAAACCCAAATTTTGAGGAGTCAGCTACGGAATCATGTCAGCATCAGTGCAGAGCTTGCTCAATATTGGCAGCAGGTTGGTGTGAGTGCATCTGCATTCACAGTGAGGGGAAGACTTTTGGACAATGGCCTGGTGTCAAGAAGGGCAGCAAAGAAGCCACTTCTCTCCAAGGAAAACATCAAAGGCAGACTGAAATTCTGCTGGAAGTAAAAGGATTGGACAGCAGAAGACTGGTGCAAAGATATTTTCTCTGATGAAGCCCCCTTCCGACTATTTGGGACATCTGGAAAATCGATATTCCAGAGAAGAAAAGGTGAACGTTACCATGAGTCCTGTGTAGTGCAAACAGTGAAGCATCCTGAGACCATCCATGTGTGGGGTTGCTTTTCATTCAAGGGGGTGGGCTCTCTCACAATTCTGCCCAAAAAAGAATGCCATGACTAAAGAAACTGCCATGACTAAAGAATGGTATCAAAACGTCCTGCAAGAGCAACTTCTCCCAACGATCCAGGAACAATCTGGTGATGATCCGTACATTTTCCAGCATGATGGAGCACCATGTCACAAGACAAGCGTGATAATGAAGTGGCACGGAGATCATTACATTGAGATTTTGGATCCGTGGCCAGGCAACTCCCCGGATTTTAATCCCATAGAGAACCAGAAACAGAAGGCCACGAATTGTGCTCAAATCCAAACACTAATAATGATCACCATCAGTCAGGATTTTACCCAGAAGCTAATATCCAGCATGCAAGAGCGAATTGCAGAGGTTATGAAGAACAAGGGTCAACACTGTAAATATTGTCTCTGCATAAATTGAGTGTTTTTGTTAATAAAAATCTTTAAAACTTATGAAATGCTTATCATTGTTTTCCAGTATACCATAGAAACATGTGAAAAAAATAATCTACAAATACTGAAGCAGCAAACTTTGTAAAACACAAAATGTATGTCACTGCCAATACTTTTGGCCACAGCTGTATATACTGAATGTATTTTGCTACATAAACACACTCAGTGTTAATCTTTAATGTCCTCCATTATCCTTCCCTTTGAGGCCATGGCATCATCACCATTGATTTCACTTTTATCTCATTCCCATACACATTCTCTTCTGTCATTCTATCTGTCTCACCTTCTTGTTCTCATTAGGATGTAAATTGACTTTATTGTACTTATTAGACCCCAAGAATGGCGAAAAAAGAGAGAGGGTGAATGAGACTGAGAGCCAATGAGACATTTTGGTGATATATAGCATTCATTATACTGATAAAGAAAAGAACAACGCAAATGACAGGTAAACAACACGGGTTGTGTGAGCTCTTAGACCCTGAACAGAGCTACTGAGACAACGACTCCACCTAGTGGTGGAATTGACCTCTACTGGAACATTCCAATAGGGGGCGGTAGAAGGTAGAAACTGTCTGAGGAAAAAGCGAGCATGAGAGTTTCTACGAAACTGTCTTCACTGGAACGGTAAAAAAAACTCATAGGGATAATGATACTACAGGATACAAAATATAGGGCTATGTGTATGCAGACACCCTAGAGTTAATACATTTTTATCTAAAAAAAATAAGATGAGTTAAAATTAATATGAAACAACACATTAATCATTGGGCATAGTAGCTTCTCAACTGAAACAATACTTGTCCCATTTTCTCCCAGCTATGAGTCACCATCAGTTGACAGTTTGAATTACTTTCACTGGAAGTCAAACAATTATAGGGGTTTGTCTAATCAGATATCCCCCCCATACCCCTGTCCCCACCACCCCAAACATAGAGGTGACATTAAAATCTCTCCTCAGAAAAAAAAGCTCAGAGGAATAAAAAGATTATTCTTGTACTACCATGATGAATATATTAATAGGATGTTTGCGTTTGGATACAATGTCAAAAATAAACTTCCGATATAATTGTCCTCTCTGTATGTGGCTGAGAAAGTCACTGGTGGGGTGTGTGAAATGTCTCACTAGAGCATAAGAGAGTATGAGAGAATATGTGATATGTGGATGTGTATATTGGATTGTGTGTGTAGAGGGAAATAAAAAGCGCGTATCTCTTTGTTATGTGTGTGTGGCTGGATTCCAGGCAATTCACAGGGTTGGAGCAGTGTTGTGCAAAACCTGTTTGACCAGTACCAGTACATATCCCTCCCCCCAAGAGTCAGAGCAAATAATGCTTTTCTAAACCGTTTCAGATACTTATAAACTAGCTAAGGATGTAAATGTAGTTTCAGCTCTACACACTACTGCTATGTGGAGATTCATGTGGACACATGTGCACATACATGAAGGTGTATGAGTCAGGATTTTGTTCTTTTTTTCTGTCTGTCTGACTGACTGAAACCTGTGACGTCATGGTTTGTACCATTACTAAAGACACTCCCTTTTCTCTTTTTCTCTGCTCATGTTTGTGATAGTGTTTGTGTGCATTGGAAAATGAAAATGAATGGGGGGAAAAAAATCTTGTAAACAAGTTTGATCATTCCAATGAAAAGCTATTTGAGTTGGCGTAAATGACTACAGGAGATCTGAGGAACTACAAAGAATTTACTTAGAACTGTAAAGAATTGTCTAGCTTACCACATGTTTTGGAAAGTATAGGAGCTTCTTAAATAGTGAATAAATGCCAGAACAACACAGACAGAACTAATCTGTTTCTAAAGAAATGGCTAGAAATGTGTGCTGGTGGTTATAAAATGATCAAGCCTGGTCTGCACTGTCAACGTCATGCCTGATCAAGATAACCACCAGCACACATTTCTAGCCGTTTCATCAGATAAGTTCTGTCTGTGTTATTCTGTCTAGTTCAGAAGCTAGTATCTGCTGAAAAAAACATTAAAACGATGTCTCATTCACAGTAAAGTTATTTTTTAATTAAGTAGGTGATTGGAAATGTTCAGGAACATAAAACAGAAAAAACTACACAGATGTACACTGACTGTAGTACAGTCGAAACATTTTTGTTTTGTTTTTGGTCACCATGTTTAACTGAGAGGTATGTTGCCAAAAATATTGTGTCTGCTTCAATCATAAGCTCTTATATTTATTAAAATGGTATAAAGGTGAGGTTTACTTCCTGTAAAAGTTGGCATTTGGTTTTCTGTCTTCTCTCTATGGCTAATAGTTATCTCTCACATGCCACAATTGGAGTCTAAAAATAACTCCTAAACTAATAGCCTGAGATTTTAATGTCATTCTTACCGTGCTTGCCACTTGTCTTAAGATGGGGGAGTGTAACCTCTCATCCTACAGAGGTATGACTCAGTTGCCTTTGTGACTTAGTACCACAATTATTAAGTCACCAAAGTGTTTATTTGTGAGGTATTGTATAAGTATGTATCTTTTTAAAGTACATTGTTATCTGGTGCTTTTATTAGATCAATGGTTAAATATACATTTCAGGGCCAGGAATACACTATGTAGATTTGACAAAGGGTAAACAATTATATCTGTAGAATGTAACAATGTTAAAGGAATATTCCAGTTTCAATACCAGTTAAGCTCAATTGGCAGCATATGTTGCTTAATGTTGATTGTGACAAAAAGTATTTGACTAAGACCTCCTTTTCTTTACAAAAGAAAGCAAAAATCAAAGTTGTAGTGAGGCACTTACAATGGAAGTGAATAGAGCCAATTAAAAATAAAATCATTTGAAATAAAATTTCAATAATAATACTTTACATTACTTAAAATAACAAATGAAAAACACTGAATGAAAGTACAACTCTGTAAATCCTAAAGGTCTGTCTGTAAAAAAAATAAAATAATTTACATTGAAATAGGAAGTGGATGCAAGTCTGATGACCCTGTTCCTCATCATCTGACACGTTTGTGTGTTTGTGTTTGTGTTTGTATTTGAGTTTGTGTGGAAATGAGGTTGGTTGTAAAGTAGTAAAACAATTCTGAGATGGGCTGCAGTGGCAAGAACCAGTACCTCTGGGTGACACTAAATATTACAAAATGAATAGCACAGGGGAGAACAAAAAAGACAATTAGAGAGAAAAAGAGATGATTTAGCAGCACATATTATTAAAGCTAGAGTATTGTAAATCTTGCACAAGTTAACTACTCATTCTTTATTGCAACCAACTTCACATTTGAACTGCTGTTTTGCCACAACTTGGAAACATATTCCTGGGTTTTGTTAAATTTTATGAAATAACAGTAACGTTGATCTTCAAATGTAGTTCTTAGGCAATATATTTATTACTTGATGTGTATTTTTTAAAATACCAAATAGATTAAATAGCAAATACTAAAAGCAAAACAATCCAATCACGCTCTTCTACAGTATAATATTAAAGGTAGAGTGGTTTTAGAATTATTTTCCATTCCTAAAGAACATCACATCTGTCAGTTCCGAGAGATCGTTGCCTAGAGAAGGCGTCGTTGATAATATATCACTACTAGATTGTGATATCGCAATCCATTACTCATCGATACGTTGTGTCGTCACGAACCCCCAACCTCTACTGAACAACATTGGCAATTTGAACCGTACCGTCAAAGACGAAACTCAAAATGTATCCGCCCATTATGAGGACGAGACTCTTAAAGCTCAAATCAACAGCTCATTTCATATTCAAGGTGCGTCTTCCTGCAACAGGTGTCTGAGTTACCGCATCCACAACTCACGAGTTTCAGGACCGATTTTTTGGGTTGTTTACGCTTTAAAAACTATTTTTAAAGAAAATTTTCTGACATTTGGGTTCCTTTGGTGAATTTAATCCGTTCAAAGTCGGTGGATTACGGAAACTGCTCTCATTTTTTCAGAACAACTAGAGGTCTTTGCGGAATTCTATCTTCCCAATTTTGTGATATAGTTGCAAACTTCAAGCTTCGAGAAAATGGCAAATAAAGGAATGCAGCTTCTGGGGTTTGCTCTGTCGATTCTCGGTTTGATGGGGCTGATTGTTGGCACAATCTTACCCCAATGGAAGATGTCTGCCTACGTTGGAGATAACATAATCACAGCAATCGCGATGTATCAAGGCCTTTGGATGTCGTGCGCTTCTCAGAGCACCGGGCAAATCCAGTGCAAGGTGTATGACTCCATCCTACAACTCGATGGTTAGTTAAAACTCATATAAAGCTTCACAAGTCAAATCATCTGGTTGTACTTCCCAAACGTTCACGTTTTCTTTAGTGTGTCTGGGCTGTTTTAGAAATGCTTAGTAATTGCGCGTAATTGTCAGTAGTGGGATAAGATTACGTCTTCACACTGTGGTGATACTGAGATGAGTAATTAATTTTCTTTAGAACTATTAATTTTAAATACTTTACAATGGTGTTGACCAACACAATGATATCGTTGAAATTATTACCTGCATAATACTATGGTGATGCTAGACTTTTTCAGTAGCCAAAATAAAAGCCAGCACACAAATAGTTTTTTCCTTACCACGCCCTACACTCACTTGGCGGCGAATAGTCTCAAGTTACCGCAGCAAGTAAACGCACCTGTATTGCATGACTTTCTGACATAACTCGTGTTTTGTCTTGTTCGCTGCAGTAAGTGGATACAAATATCCACTTTGTTCGGAAACATTGGTGTTTTTATGTCATAATAAATCCGTTTGATCAGTATCATTCAAATTCTTGCATAGCTGGGTGGTGTTCTATAATTGTTTTTTTTTTTGTTGTTGTTGTTTGTTTGTTGCAGGGTCTAGAATATCTAAAAAAAATAATAAATGGAAGCCAATTGAGCCTTTTTGAATTTATTCCAAATAATTTTTTTTTTATAACTGATAGTTTGACATTGGGGCGAACTTTACGACTGAACGAGCCTAGCTAAAACCTAGGGTGATACGGTTGGGTTAAGCTTTTACTCCAAGTAATTATTATACAGCGAACACCCCCCAACTCCATAGTGTCTACCTTAATTCAACCTCTTTAGTCTAATCACCTGTGAGTGATGGAAGAAATTCATTTTGCTCACCCTGTCATTGTTTTTATGGGTGTGTTGAAGGGCACTAAAGTAATTTAGTCAACTACCATATCATTGATATGGCTTGTTATTAACAAATTCTTATCGGGGAGTTTGTTTTACATTATCTAATGCAAACAAAAGTACAAGATTTTGCTATTAAATTATATTTTGCTGTAGTATTGTTGGTGATAAACCATTAGACATTATGTATACCATTGTAAAAACGAAATGAGAAGAAAAATAGGCCAGGTGACGTAATGGCCAGGAGCCATTTTGTACATCTGTGAGATTTTTGTGCTGGTATGCATTGGTATTGACTTCAGTTGAGGGGTTAATTTTTAGCAACTTTGCAAATTTAAGAACTTCCTAATAAATTGATCTGTTTTGCTTGATGATAAAAGTTTTTGAACAGTACTTTGGAAGCCAAGCCCTCAGAGCTAAAATAAAGTGAATTAATCATTCCATTGAAACAAATGTTTCATACTGCCTCCCATGGACTGGTTAAACAAGTTTCTTTATGTAAACCTAAAGGGCATACCGCAGCCAACATGTATGTACAACCTTCCCAGCTCTCAAAGGAGGTTTCCGGTTGGAACCGGTCTCTGTTGCACCTGACTGAAGATGTAGAGGGGGGAAGGGCTATTCTCGAGTGTCAAATGGAGAGAAAAAAAACTAAAGCCAGTGCAGAATCAAGCGGTTTCAAAGTCCTTTAGTCTTTTCTAAATCTCTTTTATTCGACTGTACTGTAAAAAAACACTATCCATTTTGGGTGCACAACTGACTTTAACAATGATACACTGGATAACTGATTAAGGAAGTAAAATAACTGCAGCCTTATATGTTTTTATTTAAATAAAAGGACAATGGTCAGTATATAAGGTGTCTTTGCCAAATTAAGAATGACTGATAGCTTTTTTGTTTGTTTTTTTTATGTCAGGAGGAGATGTTAATGTACATGTTGTGAATGTAATGTTCTAATATGTAGCCGCAGAATTATTTACCAATCTCGCTCTACCCAACCCTCTCTTTCAGGTGCTCTCCAGGCAACTCGTGCTCTGATGATTGTATCGATCCTTGCCACCGTAATGGGTCTGGGTGTGGCCAGCATGGGCATGAAGTGCACAAACTGTGGTGGTGATGACAAGGTCAAAAAGTCTCGCATTGCCATGACAGGCGGTATAATCCTCATAGTTGGAGGTATGTTCGCCTCAATACCATTTAAATTGTTGTTAGTCTTGTAGAATACACTATTTTTCTTCAGCTGCTGCACATTTTTAAATATCAAGGTTAAAGGAACTCTTTTGCCAGGTTAAAACTATTCAAAGTCATTTTAGGATCTCTTATCTTTACTCTCCTAATGTGACCATTCTGGTTTCTCATTGCTCTGGATTATAATATGTAACTAAGGTAACATGTAAAATATGTTCACCACCCCCACTCTGTGGGCTGAAACAGAGTAGGGCAGCATTTTTTCCAAGAGGATATTGTTGGATCTTTTCAAAGTTTTGTTATTCAGTATGAACTAATTTGTATCTTCTTTTGTTCCTCAGCTCTCAGTAGCATCGTTGCCTGTGGCTGGTTTACAAATCAAATTGTTAAGGACTTCTACAACCCTTTCACACCTGTCAATACCAAGTAAGTTCAGATATGGCTGCAAACCATAATCAAACATGTTTATGTCCTTTTTATTGTGTTAAAAGGGAAGTAGAATTGTGCTATTGTTCTCCACTGAATTAATCATATTTCTATAGGTACGAGTTTGGTGCAGCCATTTTCATTGCCTGGGCAGGCGCTTTCCTGGACATAATGGGAGGAGTCATGTTGGCTTCATCTTGCCCAAAGGGTAAACCATCTCCCAAGTATCCCAAGTCCTCCAGACCACCAAGCAGCAGCAAGGAGTACGTTTGAGTCACACCCATTGTTCACAAGCAGGAGAAGACCTTAAAGAATTGCAGAGTCCTGGTAGAAGTTTCCCTGGCTAACTGACCTGAGAACTGTTTAGATTTGTTTTTCTTTTATTGTGATTGAAAGTAGGCTTAGGATAGGACAAACAAGTCAGATCAATGTTCTAGGGCAACTTTTACTGACGCTCCAATGGAGCATCCCACCTCAGATAAGAGGTCACTACTATCCTTTGATGTAAAGCACCATTTTAGTCTTTTAAAGTGTCTATTACAAATGATGTTACTGATGTGAGTTTGGAAAGAGGGGTCTTTCCCCAGTGTGTTCCTCATTTCATAATACTGCCATGTTTAGTGAACATGATGGAAGCAATGCTCAGGGAAAATAAATACTCATACCCCTTAATTACAGTGCGTATCTGCTTCCTGCTGTAAGGTCATGTCCTAATCTTCACTGCTTTGCTTGCTGTGCATCTTTGGAGTCATTATTTGTGCCAGACGGTAGGCTACACGAAAATAACTATTTAAATGTATTTTTTTTTTTTTTTTTTTAAATGTCAGAGTACCAAAGCACAAACAGGTGAGCTCTTGCTCTTAGTCATGCAAATGTCTAGTTAATTTGCTACAGGATTTCAGTTTCCACTAAAACTTGCCTCTAAAACTTCTCTATTCAAACAATACTTCATTTAAACAAATCAACATCCTCTGTGGGAAGCTCCGCTCATGATAACAACTGTTATTGCAAACCAATTATTAAAAGCAAAAGGCAGCTCATTTGTTCCTGTTGCCAGAGAGTTAAACTTTATCATGCTGTAATACCAACATCAGGGAGAATGAAAAATAAATGCAAATTACTGTTATAAGAGTTGCCTGACAAATTAAATGTTTTGCTACGACTAGAAATACTCCCATCAAAGCACTAAACTGTTCACATTTTACATGAGATTCAAGGACTAGTCAGTTTCTTTTACTGACAACATGATCAATGCTTTTTCACTTGTACTTTGTCATGAGCAATGTGCTTTACTTTTATATCAACTGTTTTTAAACCAAATGAATGGCTCTTATTTTTTGTAAAGTTGAACTTTTTCAGTGTCTTGTTCTCAAGTGTCGGCCTCATTGTGTATATTTATGAAGCAAGTTCCAAATGTTTTCAAAGTGCTTCTTATTTCATACAGGAGAAAAAAGGCTGTAGATATGAGCTTTGTTTTTATCATAGCTGGTTACAAACCAGGAGTCATGTGGGTGAAGTGTTGTTTTTTTTCTTTTTTTTTTCCATTCAATTATTTAGACCAGCATTGGAAAAAAAAAAAACTGATCCTACATTATTTGACCCTGGTCATGCTTCTTCCTCCTTTTTTAAACTTTTTTTTTTAATCAATTTTACTTCATGTTTTAATTGCTTGAGGTGGGTTGCCTCTGTCTACCTAGAATAGTCATATTATTTTGTGACCAGACTATGCAAATATTTAACTTTTTGTCTGTTCAAGTTTGCAAATTAACAATATTATGTAAATAAAGTGTTTGTTTTTTTTAAATGAGACTTGGTCAGTGTCACTGTCTTCATGTGTAAGTGAACGCTTTGCCAGTTTCTCGTTTGACAATACAGCTGTGACGTTAATTTGTAGGTGAACCCTGAAGTCTAATTTGCCATGGGTTCCTCGTGGTTTTCCTACAAGTTATTATAATGAGGTGGTTGAACTTATGAGTAAAATAAGGTAAACTTTACTTGAGGATCCGTGAACATTTTGACTACAACATAAATTACAGTCTTCCATACCTCAAATGTGAATTTTAAAGCTGCAGTGTGTTTTTCAAAACAATTATGCAATTCAATAGGGCTTCAAAATTTATGTTTGAGGTACGAAAGTGTGTAAATGTTGTAGAATATCATCATGAAATGTTTACCACAGACTAGGATTGTGCTGATAGATGATGATCTCAGGGATTGACGATGGTCAAAGTGATCCCCTAGCAGATGCCTTTGATGATGTCAAGATGATATTTGGCTTGTTTTCCTATTTAATGTATTAAATTATTATTACAAATAATTTGCCCGTAGACACATGCTTGAAGAAACACATTTTATTATAGTGTTAAGAACAGATGACAGAAAAGCCATCTATGCACATGTATGAAACGTTGTTTGTATGAAGGCGTGCAGTCTCGTGGAACATGTAAAAGGTTCTCACTCTTTCTTTGGTTCTGTTTTCTGAATTTATTTATTTATTTTGCAAGAACAGTATCATCTAGGAGTGCTGCAAATGACCTCAGACATCTCAGCTCAGGAACTGCTTTGAGTTCAATTCACTTTATTTCCACAGAGCGGTTCATTGTATACTCTGTAGCTTATATATCTGTGACTAAAACATAAAATAATAAAAAAAATCTTCACCTCGAACCATGATTTATATTTCAGTAATTATCATTATTTTTACATTATAATTGTTTTGTGTCTTCACAAATAATTTTCCGCCTACATGTTTAGTCGGATACCTACCTGACGGTAAATGGAAAGGTTATGTTTTATATATATACATATACAGGTGAAACTCGAAAAATTAGAATATCGTGCAAAAGTTCATTAATTTCAGTAATTCAACTTAAAAGGTGAAACTAATATATTATATAGACTCATTACAAGCAAAGTAAGATATTTCAAGCCTTTATTTGATATAATTTTGATGATTATGGCTTACAGCTTATGAAAACCCCAACTTCAGAATCTCAGAAAATTAGAATATTGTGAAAAGGTTCAGTATTGTAGGCTCAAAGTGTCACACTCTAATCAGCTAAACACCTGCAAAGGGTTCCTGAGCCTTTAAATGGTCTCTCAGTCTGGTTCAGTTGAATTCACAATCATGGGGAAGACTGCTGACCTGACAGCTGTGCAGAAAACCATCATTGACACCCTCCACAAGGAGGGAAAGCCTCAAAAGGTAATTGCAAAAAAGTTGGATGTTCTCAAAGTGCTGTATCAAAGCACATTAATAGAAAGTTAAGTGGAAGGGAAAAGTGTGGAAGAAAAAGGTGCACAAGCAGCAGGGATGACCGTAGCCTGGAGAGGATTGTCAGGAAAAGGCCATTCAAATGTGTGGGGAGCTTCACAAGGAGTGGACTGAGGCTGGAGTTACTGCATCAAGAGCCACCACACACAGAGGGGTCCTGGACATGGGCTTCAAATGTCAAACGTCTTACCTGGGCTAAAGAAAAAAGAACTGGTCTGTTGCTCAGTGGTCCAAAGTCCTCTTTTCTGATGAGAGCAAATTTTGCATCTCATTTGGAAACCAAGGTCCCAGAGTCTGGAGGAAGAATGGAGAGGCACACAATCCAAGATGCTTGAAGTCCAGTGTGAAGTTTCCACAGTCTGTGTTGGTTTGGGGAGCCATGTCATCGGCTGGTGTTGGTCCACTGTGCTTTATTAAGTCCAGAGTCAACGCAGCCGTCTGCTGGGACATTTTAGAGCACTTCATGCTTCCTTCAGCAGACAAGCTTTATGGAGATGCTGACTTCATTTTCCAGCAGGACTTGGCACCTGCCCACACTGCCAAAAGTACCAAAACCTGGTTCAATGACCATGGTATTACTGTGCTTGATTGGCCAGCAAACACAATGCAGAAGAGCTGAAGGCCGCTATTGAAGCATCTTGGTCTTCCATAACACCTCAGCAGTGCCACAGGCTGATAGCATCCATGCCACGCCGCATTGAGGCAGTAATTAATGCAAAAGGGGCCCAAACCAAGTACTGAGTACATATGCATGATTATACTTTTCGGAGGGCCGACATTTCTGTATTTAAAATCCTTTTTTTATTGATTTCATGTAATATTCAAATTTTCTGAGATTCTGAATTTGGGGTTTTCATAAGCTGTAAGCCATAATCATCAAAATTATATCAAATAAAGGCTTGAAATATCTTACTTTGCTTGTAATGAGTCTATATAATATATTAGTTTCACCTTTTAAGTTGAATTACTGAAATTAATGAACTTTTGCACGATATTCTAATTTTTTGAGTTTCACCTGTATATATATATATCACTTCATTATTTTAATTGCTTTTTCATATTGTTTGGATTGCAATTTGAATTTAGAAATGTAATTGATTCGTAATTAAAAAGCTTTTCGCTTTTTAAATAAATGAATTTAATTTTCAATGCAAAATCACTAAAGCAAGAATATCCAGCATGTATGTTTCTCATACAGTTTCAGGATATTTACGAATACAGAAAACAAACAGCGCTGCATACAGTGGAAATGTTCCATCAATCAACTGAAACAAATGTCTGTCTTTTTGAGAGGTAACTGTGTGCTGTGTCATGTGAACAAGGGGCTGTTCCAACTGAACATGTTTTTGCGTGAACTGTTTTTCAATCGTTTTCCATGTAAACATTTGCTAGATGGATGTCTTTTGACAACTTTGTCACGTTTTACTGTGTTTTTAGCATCTCTCAAAGGAGCGCTGTATTTTTAGATGCTGTGCCAAGTTAAAAAGAACTTCTTCAGCTGATAAAAACACATCTTGAGACACCTGCCTTCAGCTCTATTCATTGTGGTGCATTTTGCTTTTAGCACAAAAACACGTCTGTCTGAATGGTTACTGGGAGAAATGCTTTAGCCAATAGTTACATTAATGCTGCTCATACTTGAGAAAATAAAACAAATGCTAATCTCAAAGTCACCAGAACTGAACACTTTGGTGTTGTTTTTTGCAAAAATGCAAAACAATTATCCCAGGGGAGCATGCCCCCAGACCCCACTAGATATAAGGTTTATTAGGCAGATTTTTGTGCATACCCTCAGATTAAACCCTGCAGGTGCCCCTGCCCCATAGTACCACCTAGCGTCCAACCAGTGGTAAAAACGGTGTTCGTCGGTTTGAACTTGAATCTCACAGGCTGATGACAGGACAATCTGACTATGGACAAAATCGCCCAACCCTACCACAGACCTTATTTTGCTCATATGTTAAAAACCACATTATAACATCCCATATAGGAAAATCAGGAGGGAACCCATGGCGAACCCCTCGCAAGTATCCAGATTGAGGCAGCGACTGCAGACCTGACTTGATACTTAGGGCCAATTCTAAAAACTCAGGGTTTATGGACTACAACCTGAACAGCTCAACCAACCTTATTTTGCAACGCTGAAGTAAGCAGCAGCTGCATTTCCGCTGAATGCGAGAAAGTTGCCTTATTTAATTATTACATAAGCCATGATGAATGTGAGATCTGCGTGTCTGTTTACTATGCAACGCTAAGAAAGAGAGAATGCTCATTGACAAGAACGGAGAGTAATACGTTTATTATTTTGCCAAGATGAAACAAGATGCTGTTTTGGTGCAAAGAATGTTGAAGCAGCATTTTCCCAGCAGCTTTCTGGTCTCTGCTGGTTGTGTAAAGTTTGTGGAGAAATGTCCATGTAAGCATCTGATTTCATCCATTCTGCCAGTGCAACAGTGTGTGTGTGAATAAACGATGGAATAATTCGAAAAAACGGTTGAACTACATGCACTCAAAACCAATGAGTTTATGAAAATCTAATTAATTATAATAATATGTCAACATTTATTGCCAGCCTGTAATATAAAGCAGCATAATGTAGTATTTTTGTATAGCTAAAATAGCTGGAAATGGCTTATACCAGAAATGGTCCACATTCAAGGTTGATAATGGCGCACTAGATTCACTGAAAAATAAGGTGGATAGACCTTATTCACAACAGCGCCATCTTTGATGATTTTTGATGGTAATGACAACGAGGCTGTGAGTGATATATGAACAGTCTCTTCAATGGGGTTTGACAGTAGTTTAGTGTATTTTTGGATCGTTTCATTGACGAAACATTGAAAAATATATTTCCAAAATAAATCAGTAGACAAAGAACTCCAGACAACATAAGTTGTGAAAAATTAGAAGTGATCTTGGAGCTTATTGATAGCTTTATAGAGTGAATGACATTAAAGAGAGGGCATGCCTATCCCTCACAGCCTATATTTCATTCGTGTTAAATATGGCGCTACTGTGAATAAGGTATATTTTGCATACCTCGGTCAATACCTCGTCATCATGGTCTCTGTTTTGCCATTCCAGCATTTGCATTTAGCCTACTGGCCATCTCTGCAAACACTACTCAGCGTAAATAAATCTGTAATGGAAGAATATGTT
The DNA here is from genome assembly GCF_025860055.1 of Xyrauchen texanus. Classification (NCBI taxonomy): domain Eukaryota; kingdom Metazoa; phylum Chordata; class Actinopteri; order Cypriniformes; family Catostomidae; genus Xyrauchen; species Xyrauchen texanus. The sequence continues at coordinate 19,118,145 of NC_068319.1, forward strand.
TGTATGGGAAGGGGAAACCAAGCTGGGAATCAACGAGTGTGGGTTAAAATATGTTTGTTAAAAATAAAAAAAACATTGCTAGGCCTATTGTACGCTACATGCAGAGCATGCTTGTATTATGTCGAGCCATCTACCTGTATTTAAAGAATGATGTGCTTTCATTGAAGTTTAATACCATTTGAATATTATAAATAAAACCTTTGTTCAACTTCACAGAGGACGCATGTTTCACCTATTAGAAGTGTTAAACAAAATTGTAGGTTGCTTCCTTAAACTGGTTATATACCGCTATTGTATCTCTTCTTCAGGCAGATGCACAGGTGAGACACGCCGTGTGGTGAGGATGACGTGAAGATCCAGGCTATATCCCTCTCTACTAATTAATTTTATCATGCATCAAACGTTTGTGTATTTCAAACGTGGTCTAATGCCAGTATCACTGTTGCAAAAAAATAAATAAATAAATAAATAACGAACGCAAATACAAACGAAATGTATTTTGTTCATTTATTTGGTTTTGTTGCCATCTAATGGCCATACATAGAGCGGTTTTACATTGACAAGACCCAGGGGGAAATTGTTCAGGTTAATGTAGTTTATTGTTATGTCCTTTAAAAAATTAGATGCAGTCAACATATAACACATTATAAATTATCTGTCACAGATTCAGTGAACCTATCATTCTCTAATAAAGTTGTAGCTACTTTTATCAACCTGATCAAATAATGTAAAAAAATAAAAATAATAATTAAGAGGACGGCTTAACAAGGCAATAATCAAGCATGTGCATAGCATTTCAAAGTGATAACCACATAATGCAACGTTTCATAAGGCATAAAAGCATGTAAACCTCTGGAGCTAGAGATGCAAAGCCTCTAGAGGAGCAGCTTATATTTCCCAAACTTTGAGAGACAAATTGAGTAAAACATGAATACATTGTACAGTTTTCTTCATTTAAATTTGTAATTAAATAAACCAAATTGAATGAAAACATCATTAAAATAGTGCATCACAAGTCTGTACTGAGTGATCTGTACTTTTTCGTGCACTTTTTTGTGCACATTTCTTCCTCCGATAGGCACAAATGCCACACATAAAGTTCTGATCTACTAAGAAGCTACTAACTATGTAATAAATCACCTCTGTGGCATTTTGTTTGTTGGCTAAGTGCAACTGCCGTGCGCGGGAACTAAACTGCAGCTGAAACGCATGCGGTTCTCGTGTGAATCTGATACTGGGAAGGGTGTCTGTATTTTCTCCTGCTGAAAGTGTCCCACTGTCCCGTTGCAGAAGGATGCATTTCACGAATGGCTGGTCCAGAAGTATGTGAGAGTGCTCAGGACGGCGCGTTGCTGAGAGGCACTGGTAGCGTTCCATTGCCGTTGTCCATGGCGTCATCGAGATCTTCGTCCTCTATAACAACTACAAAATAAAGTTTACAGCCATACTGTAACCAGAGTTCAAATCTGCGATCACGCTTAAACTTAATGTAATTGCATTAGTAATTGGGTCAATGACGTTGCGTTCATTTTGTATTGTTTTTTGGATCTAAGCAGTGGCGCAAAAAGTGGGTACGCTATATGCGGCGCATAGGGGCGCCGCACCATGGGGGCGCCAAGCGATGGTAAAAAAAAAATAAAAAAAAAACGAAAAAAAATTCTAATTTATAAAAAAATATAAAAGTTATATAGGTTCAATATAAAAAAGTTATATACATTTAGAGGGCTAACAGGCTAGTGTAGGCGCCGGCGCCCCAAGATTCCATCATAGAATTTATTTTGACAGAAGGGTAATATCGCGACGCGAGCGCTGAGTGAGCAGCAGGAGTGAGTTGTCGTTAAAACTCAAAGATGGATATAGCAAAAAAGCTGTCGGGGGCTAAAAACAGAAAAAGAAAGAGGGAAGAGGGAAAAGGAGAGTGCATGTCAAGGGATGCGACAGCAGCTTAATAAGTGGATGGTGAAAGGCAACAGGTAGGATTTAAAGTGTGACGTCTGTGCTTGGAAGCTCGCAAAAATTCATGTTAACAGACTAGCTAGCGTTTGCTAAGACTGGGAATGTAGCAGCCAGAATATGTAGCTAGCTAGCTTAGAATATGCAAAACCGAGGTTGCTGAGCTGAAAACTGAAAAATATAAGGAAGCATGTACGATAAATGACACGAATCTGGAAAACAACTAATGCAATATCTCTGGTTTACCATGGAATCATGCATAGATTTGCTAGCAAACTTGGAGGCTTGCAAATATTAATGTTAACAGACTGGCAAGTGTTTGCTAACTTAATGCAAAATAATGTTGCTGATATTTACATTTAGATTTTGGTTAAAGGGTCACATCTCTCTCTCTCTCTCTTTAAAAATCTGTGCTGTGTGTGTGTGTGTGTGTGTGTGTGTGTGTGTGTGTGTATGTATGTATATATATATATATATATATATATACCATGGTCATTGAACCAGGTTTTGGTACTTTTGGCAGTGTGGGCAGGTGCCAAGTCCTGCTGGAAAATGAAGTCAGCATCTCCATAAAGCTTGTCTGCTGAAGGAAGCATGAAGTGCTCTAAAATGTCCCGGTAGACGGCTGCGTTGACTCTGGACTTAATAAAGCACAGTGGACCAACACCAGCCGATGACATGGCTCCCCAAACCAACACAGACTGTGGAAACTTCACACTGGACTTCAAGCATCTTGGATTGTGTGCCTCTCCATTCTTCCTCCAGACTCTGGGACCTTGGTTTCCAAATGAGATGCAAAATTTGCTCTCATCAGAAAAGAGGACTTTGGACCACTGAGCAACAGACCAGTTCTTTTTTTCTTTAGCCCAGGTAAGACGTTTGACATTTGAAGCCCATGTCCAGGACCCGTCTGTGTGTGGTGGCTCTTGATGCAGTAACTCCAGCCTCAGTCCACTCCTTGTGAAGCTCCCCACACATTTGAATGGCCTTTTCCTGACAATCCTCTCCAGGCTACGGTCATCCCTGCTGCTTGTGCACCTTTTTCTTCCACACTTTTCCCTTCCACTTAACTTTCTATTAATGTGCTTTGATACAGCACTTTGAGAACATCCAACTTCTTTTGCAATTACCTTTTGAGGCTTTCCCTCCTTGTGGAGGGTGTCAATGATGGTTTTCTGCACAACTGTCAGGTCAGCAGTCTTCCCCATGATTGTGAATTCAACTGAACCAGACTGAGAGACCATTTAAAGGCTCAGGAACCCTTTGCAGGTGTTTAGCTGATTAGAGTGTGACACTTTGAGCCTACAATACTGAACCTTTTCACAATATTCTAATTTTCTGAGATTCTGAATTTGGGGTTTTCATAAGCTGTAAGCCATAATCATCAAAATTATATCAAATAAAGGCTTGAAATATCTTACTTTGCTTGTAATGAGTCTATATAATATATTAGTTTCACCTTTTAAGTTGAATTACTGAAATTAATGAACTTTTGCACGATATTCTAATTTTTCGAGTTTCACCTGTATATATATAGCACAGACCTTTAAATGAAGAGAGAGATGTGACCCTGTAATTACATATCTATATATATGTGTGTGTGTGTGTGCCATATTTGTACTTTTTAAAATCCAAAATGTTAATGTAATTTCAACAGCAGCACAACCTTACTGCATAATAATTGTCTTATATGATGCCATCACTAGGCTGATTTAAGAATTGAATTTAGGCTGCTTTATTTAACAGTGAGTTCATTTCTTTCAGGTGTGAGGATGGTGGATCAGGAAAGACAGGGGAAGGCAACAGGTAGGTCTAACATTAGTTGGAAGTGTAGAGGGAGCCACTTGATACCAACAGATTCATTTATTAATAGGCTATTATTGATATGGAAAAAGTAATATGGAAAATCTATTACATAATGTTTGTTTGACAATCTCTTAGTGGAGAAGAACACAGGCAAGGGGTAAAAGAGACAGACATGATGTTGGCGATGGCATCAAGTATAGAGGAGACCAGTGATGACATCAGGTAGGAGTTATATTAGTTAGACTACACAAAACTAAATGTCCAGTATAGTTTGAACTTAAGTTATGTTGACCAAACTATTTTCCAAATGTAACAGTAGCCCTGAGAGTTTTCCTGTCAATGCCTATGACAATTGCCTCTGCGGAGAGATCATTCAGCAAGCTAAAGCTGATAAAGACATACCTTCGTTCCAACATGAGTAATGATCGCTTAACACAATTAGCAGTCATTTCAATTGAAAACAGTGTGGCACGAACTATTTCATTCGATGCAAAACTAGATAAATGGGCAAGTGAAAAGGCACGCCATGTTACAATTTAGTAGAAACTAAAGAGCGCTTTTGAATGTTTGGTAGAAACATTGTTACTTGGATTGGGCATCGAGAATCGGTGACTGACTAGTTCTAACTGTTTATTCTGTTTGTTACTGTTTATTCTGTTTGTAACTTTTTATTATTTGTTAACTTTGTTAATAATATATATATATATATATATATATATATATATATATATATATATATATATATATATGTACATATATACCGTAGGCCTACAGTGGCTGTCTGATATACTTTCAAATAAACCTTTAGTATTTGAAGCACATACATGATGATGTCCGGCAAACGTATTTATTTATAAGTGGGGTGTGGGGTGTGGGGTGTGGGGTGTGGGGCGCAAAAATTGTTGCTGCATACCCCTCTAATACTGGGTAGTTGCACCCCTGGATCTAAGTTAATAGAAATACATAAAGAAATGCAATAACTTGATGAATATGATAATTTTTTTATTTCAGTTTTCAAATCCACTTTGGTATTTTTTTCTGGGACTTAAATACAAAAATGTGAAAGTGTTGTAACTGTCTGGAGGTGAAAAGGTCACTTGAAAAAAAAAGAAAGAAATTCTTCAAACAAAAATAAAAAATCTTTGCATAGTATTTTGATTTCTTTTGATATTGTCACTGAACCCCGCTCCTCGCTCCGCCCCTCGAGCTTCCACGCGTTCGCTCGAGCTCCGACGCTGTTTTGTCCTCGAGCTCGACGCTGCTTTTGCTTCCTCGAGCTCGCGACGCTCGCTTTGCTCCCTCGAGCTTCCACGCTGCTTTTGCTCCTACGAGCTCTCATGCTCGTTAGCAGATCTCCCTCCTCGGGCTCGCATGCCCGCTCTCCTATCACCAGTATTAGTTTCACCCGCGACTCGTCCCAATCACTAGATCATTAGTTTCACCTGTACTCGCCTTATCACCCCTTTATTCGTTACACCTGCACCGCCGTTAGTTCCCCTATTTATATCACAGCACATTCGCTTCACGTCCATTGGTTATTGTATTTAGTTTCCCGTGTCTTTGCCCCCGCTAGTCTCGTCTAGTTCTGAACTCCTCTAGTTTACCCCTTAGCTTGCCAGCTCTTGTGTTCCCCTAGCTTCCCTGTTTAGTGTTACTCGCTCCGCTCATTCTTATTACCCCGGCTTTGACCCTACGCCTCGTTGACCACTCTCTCCTGGATTTGCCCCTTTACCCTATCTTGATTCCCCGGCTTCGACTTAACGCCACCCTGACCATTCTTCACTGGATTTGCCCTGTTTTTGTACTGTTGCCTGCTTTGTTGGAATAAAGCAGTTTTCTCCGACATTGTGACTGTCTCGTCTTGTGTTTGTGTGTGCGGTTACAAAATAACCAACCCTTACCGAAGACAGTCACAATGCCCCGTGCTGAGGATTCACGCAGCTCACTAGAGCGGAGGTACACGCCACATTCAGCTGAGGAGCTACTGTTTGGAAGCTTGACTAAGCCATGCCCAGGGGCAGCAGGTATGTGCTATGTCTGATTTATTTCACCCTGTTTCACCTGTGTCTGCCCCTGAGCCCGCTTGATGCGCTCCATGCATCCGCTGAAGCACCGTGATGCTCTCCATCCCCGGAGAGGTTTTATGGCTCTTCTGACGCTAACCAAGGGTTTTTCATGCAAGGCAGCTGTTATGTAACTCATAACCCCGCCCTTGACATTATGGAGCCAGCAGCCCGACTCTTGGTTTTATGCCAGGGAGCCAACCCTTAGAGGCTTATGTTGTGGATTTTTGTGCCCTGGCTAACCAGGTGAATTTTGATGAGGTGGCTCTGAAAGACATTTTTCAATATGGACTGAATGAGCCAGCCTCATCATTCATGCCTGGTGGTCGCTGCTCTCTCAACCTGGCTCAGCTTATTGACCTCGCCTCTACTGTACGCTGGTTCCTCGCTTACTGTGGGGAGGCAGAAACTGAACCAGCTGCTCCATACCACGGCCCCCGCCTCGAAGCCTACCACGCCCTAGTCCCGAAGCCTTACACGCCCTAGTCCCGAAGCCTGACACGCCCTAGTCCCGAAGCCTTACACGCCCTAGCCCCGAGCCTGACACGCCCTAGCCCCGAGCCTGACACGCCCCAGTCCCGAGGCCTGTCACGCCCCAGTCCCGAGCCTGTCACGCCCCAGTCCCGAGCCTGACACGCCCCAGTCCCGAGCCTGACACGCCCTAGTCCCGAGCCTGACACGCCCTAGTCCCGAGCCTGACACGCCCCAGTCCCGGCCTGTCACGCCCCAGTCCCGAGGCCTGTCACGCCCCATTCCCGAGGCCTGTCACGCCCCAGTCTCGGGCCTGGCACGGCCAGCGAGTCAACGCCCATGCCCGCCACGCCAACGAGCCAGTGCCCATGCCCGCCACGCCAACGAGCCAGCCCATGCCCACCACGCCCACGAGCCAGCACCCATGCCCGCCAAGCCAACGAGCCAGCGCCATGCCCGCCACTGCCAACGAGCCAGCTCCATGCCCGCCACGCCAACGAGCCAGCCCATGCCTCCACGCCAACGAGCCAGCCTCATGTCTGCCACGGTCAGCGAGCCAGCCTGTAGCCTCGACCGCCCCAGAGCCAGCCTGTAGCCTCAACCGTCCCCATGGCCACATCCCCTGTTGGTCGAAGACGCCAGAGAAGGAAGAGGGCCCCTTCTCCCCAGTCTCGTCTTGTGCTCAAGACCGCAGAGGTTCCCTCAGAGTCTTCCACGACTCTGCCGGGCTCTGCTCCGCCCCCAGAGTCTTCCACGACTCTGCCGGGCTCTACTCCGCCCTCAGAGTCTTCCACGACTCTGCCGACCTCTACTCCGCCCTCAGAGTCTTCCACGGCTCTGCCGAGCTCTGCTCCGCCCTCAGAGTCTTCCACGACTCTGCCAGCCTCTGCTCCGCCCTCAGAGTCTTCCACGGCTCTGCCAGCCTCTGCTCGCCCCTCAGAGCCCTCGCGGCCTCCGCCTCACGAGCCTCCCAGAGCTCCGCCTCTCAAGCCTCCCAGGGCTTCTCCTCTCGAGTCTTTCAGGGATCCCCCTCCTTCCAAGCCTCTCAGGGCTTCTCCTCTCGAGTCTTTCAGGGCTCCACCCCTCAAGCCTCTCACGGCTTCGCCTATCGAGTCTTTCATGGCTCCACCCCTCAAGCCTCTCACGGCTTTGCCTCTCGAGTCTCTCAGGGCTCCTCCTCCTCTCAAGCCTCTCAGGGCTTCCCCTCTCGAGTCTTTCAGGGCTCCTCCTCCCCTCGAGCCTCTCAGGGCTCCGTCCCTCGAGTCTTTCATGGCTCCACCCCTCAAGCCTCTCACGGCTTCGTCTCTCGAGTCTCTCAGGGCTCCTCCTCCTCTCGAGCCTCTCAGGGCTCCGCCCCCCAAGTCTCTCGAGCCTTCCAGGACTCTGCCACTAGAGCCTCCTACGGCTCTGCCTCTCGGGCCTCCTACGGCTCCCCCTCCAGAGCCTTCCAGGCCTTCACCCCTAAAGCCTCCTTCGGCTCCACCTCCAGAACCTTCCAGAACCCCACCTCCAGAGCCGCCTACAGTGCCGCCTCTGATGGCACCGCCTTTCACGGCTCAGCCAGGACTTCCTGACCCCCTTCCTGTCCTGTGGCCTCTTCCCTGGCCTCCGGACCCTATTCCTGTCCGGTGGTCACCTTCCAGACCCCCGGACCCAGTCCCTGTCCTCCAGTCGCCTTCCAGACCCCCTGACCCAATCTCTGCCCTATGGCTGCCCCCTAGATCTCCCGACCACCCGCCTGTCCGCTATGTCCCCCCTGACCTTGCCTTGAAACTGCCCATTGACCCCATGGACTGTCTCATTTCCCTCTGTGCCCCTTGGACTGCCCTCAATTTTGTTTGTGTGTTTTGTGGGTTGTCTGTTCAGGGGTTTTTTGTTTGTTGGGATCATCCAGCACCACTTCCCAGAGGTCGCGCTCCTCGCAACCGAGCGCGGCCGTCAGGAGCCGTCCGTTTTAGAGGGGGGAGTACTGTCACGAACCCCGTGACAGTACCCTCGCTCCGCCCCCTCGAGCTTCCACGCTCGTTCCGCCCCCTCGAGCTCGCACGCTCGTTTTGCTCCCTTGAGCTCGCACGCTCGTTTTGCTCCCTCGAGCTCGCACGCTCGTTTTGCTCCCTGAGCTTCCACACTCGTTTTGCTCCTACAAGCTCTCATGCTCGTTAGCAGGTCTCCCTCATCGGGCTCGCATGCCCGCTCTCCTATCACCAGTATTAGTTTCACCCGCACTCGTCCCAATCACTAGATCATTAGTTTCACCTGTACTCGTCTTATCACCCCTTTATTCGTTACACCTGCACCGCTCGTTAGTTCCCCTATTTATATCACAGCACATTCGTTTCACGCCCATTGGTTATTGTATTTAGTTTCCCGTGTCTTTGTCCCCCGCTAGTCTCGTCTAGTTCTGAACTCCTCTAGTTTACCCCTTAGCTTGCCAGCTCTTGTGTTCCCCTAGCTCCCGTTTAGTGTTACTCGTTCCGCTCATTCTTATTACCCCGGCTTTGACCCTACGCTCTCGTTGACCACTCTCTCCTGGATTTGCCCCTTTACCCTATCTTGATTCCCCGGCTTCGACTTAACGTTCACCCTGACCATTCTTCGCTGGATTTGCCCTGTTTTTGTACTGTTGCCTGCTTTGTTGGAATAAAGCAGTTTTCTCCGACATTGTGACTGTCTCGTCTTGTGTTTGTGTGTGCGGGTTACAGATATATATATATATATATATAAAAAATTGACATTTTTATGAAAATGTACATTTTGTTCAGGTCACATGGAGCAACCCTAAGAAAACGACTTGACATTCTGGACTCTTGATAGCCTACTTAAATATATTATTTTTTTTCTTTGAAAAATAAGATTGAAAACTTTTTAGAAATTAATTTGTGTACACTGACTGTAGGCTATTAAATGTGCAACTGAAGTATTTAAAATATATTTTATTAGATGGTTGCACCGCTTTACATTTAAAGTCGTTAATTTTATTATTATTATTATTTAAATGTTTTTTTTGTTTGTTTGTTTTTTATTTTATTTATTAAACTAATTTTAAACTAGGTTTTTAAATGATTTTTTATGTGTTCAATGTTATCACCTCGGACAAATTATTTGTCAATGACCCAAGTAAGGAGTAAAAAGCTAGAGAACAACGTGTAATCTTCATAATTTTGTGGAGCTTTATCACATTGTTAGTAATAACAACAATAATAATAATTGAGTAACATGTGATGTTTAACATTAGCTATGTAAAGTGTAATAGGTGATAAGTTAATGCAACAAAAGCGGAGTTGTGTGGGGTAGTAAATTAGAGATATAAAGCAAAAAACAGATCACATTACTTGCCTCTCTTGAGCGCCCGATCTGTCCGAGTTTGGGGGCCCTCCGGCCTCTGATGGGACTTAGGGCTCAAGCAGTCCTTGTTGAACTCACCGCGCAATTGCTGCATCTGACACACTGGGATTCGGCTGAAGTTGCTCCAGGGATGGCAAAAGCTCGGACAAATCCGCTCTCTCAAACATCCCGGCTGCCAGACTTTCCTCCTGGGCTTCAACAGTGACCGTCTCCGGTTCCCTGCTCCTCATCAACGCCTCGTCGGCGCCCTTGTGCTCCTCGCGCTTCTGTCTCCCTCCGCAACAGTACAGCATTCAGAAGGATGTCGACACGAAGACAATCCCACTCGTATCAAGAATCTAACAGTAGTTTACGGTCTTTATATGGCCAATTTATCAGTGTTCTGAGTGTTCCGATGTCACTGTGATCTCGTTCTCATGTCACTATATCGTTTTTAAAGCGGGAAACCGCAGAAGCCATATAAATGCTCTTGATGTGGTAATGTTCCTGTTCTGTGTCTTCCAGTCAAAGGATGCAGTGGACCGGATGATATAAATGCTCCTCTTTCAGATATTAGCAGCCTACGCTAGAAGGACAGTTGACATTGACGACCGAATTTTCCCGCCCTTTCTATTTCCATTTCTCACGTCTTCTCAAACATTTTTGAGAACTGCAGGGCTGTCCTAATCCCACATCCCTTACGTCATTGATGTTGAGGATAACACAGCATTTGCCAACTTTAATCCAGGAACCAAATTGCATAAATGTTGACAAACTTGTAGCTCTGCTTATCTTAACACACACACACACACACACACACACACACACACACACACACACACACACACACACATCACATGTTGTGTTTCCATGTTTTATGGGGACTTTCCATAGACATAATGGTTTTTATACTGTACAAACTTTATATTCTATCCCCTAAACCTAACCCTACCCCTAAACCTAACCCTCACAGAAAACGTTCTGCATTTTTACATTTTCAAAAAACATAATTTAGTGTGATTTATAAGCTGTTTTCCTCATGGGGACCGACAAAATGTCCCCACAAGGTCAAAAATTTCGGGTTTTACTATCCTTATGGGGACATTTGGTCCCCACAAAGTGATAAATACACGCTCACACACACACACACACACACACACACACATTCACACACACACACACACACACAGGTAAATAAATAAAACTCTCAAATCACTTGTGTAACTGTGTGAATAAACTCTCTCTCACACACGTAAATAAATAAAACTCTCAAATACACTTGTGTAACTGTGTGAATAAACTCTCTCTCTAACACACACACACACACACGTAAATAAATAAAACTCTTATATACACTTGTGTATGTGAATAAACTCTCTCTCTCACACACACACACACACAAAACTCATACACTTGTATGTGAATAACTCTCCACTAAATAAGTAATCATATACACTTATGTAACTGTGTGAATAAACTCTCTCTCTACAACAACACCTATCTCTACACACACACACACACACACGTAAATAAATAAAAGTATCATATACACTTGTGTAACTGTGTGAATAAACTCTCTCTCTCACACACACACACACACGTAAATAAATAAAAGTATCATATACACTTGTGTAACTCTGTGAATAAACTCTCTCTCTCTCACACACACACACACACACGTAAATAAATAAAAGTATCATATACACTTGTTTAACTGTGTGAATAAACTCTCTCTCACACACACACACACGTAAATAAATAAAACCTCAAGTATAGGCTACTTGTGTAACTCTGTGAATAAACTCTCTCTCTCTCTCTCACACACACACGTAAATAAATAAAAGTCTCATATACACTTGTTTAACTGTGTGAATAATCTCTCTCTCTCACACACACACACGTAAATAAATAAAACTCATCATATAGGCTACTTGTGTAACTGTGTGAATAAACTCTCTCTCTCACACACACAGACACGTAAATAAATAAAAGTATCATATACACTTGTGTAACTGTGTGAATAAACTCTCTCTCTCTCTCTCACACACACACACACACACACGTAAATAAATAAAAGTCTCATATACACTTGTTTAACTGTGAATAAACTCTCTCTCTAACATGTGCACGCGCAGGCACGCACGCATGCACAAATATGAGAGATAACTTAAAACTGCACAGAGACAGACGCGCCCTGATTGATATTTTTCGCGCTTCATTCGAAACAACCAATCACGCTCTCGCTTTCTTCTCTCACATCTACGGATTTCTCCAGCGGGAACTTCAACTCCAACGGTTTATCATTCAGCTTCATTTGACGGTGGTAAATTATTATTTATAAATGTATTATTTATAGTATTTTATGTTACATTTCTACTTATTGATGAGGTGATATTAAAATGTTGGAACAAGCTACTTTCCATTGAAAATAGTTGGCAACACTGATTGTGCACCGTTAGTTGTACCTAGTTCAACAAAATTGATGGACATGAAGGAACGAACGTTTAATTAATTCTTGTAACTTACTATTTTTAGAGAAAGGTCAGTATGGCGAGTTAGTTTTATGACGTGTGTTGTCTTCCTATTTGCTTTTTGTAATGTTAGTAGAACTGTTTATAGTATAAATTAAAATGGTGCTCTTTTTGTGCCGAAAATGGAGTTTAACATAGCTGGAATGGTTTATTGTGATATTATAAGATTTGGTTTTTATATTTCATTTTTATTTGCTTTTTAATGCGTTTGTAGTCTGAACCAGTGGTTCTCAAATATTTTGATGCCAAAGACCTACCAAATATAATGATGCTCTTGCAAGGGATACTAAGATATGTTTTCCACAAAAATATGTCGATTTGCCTGTATTTGTTCAAATCTATAGCTGTCAATAGAATAAAATAATACAGATTAATGTCATTTCAAACCTGTACTTATGACTTTAATTGTTCTGTATAACACAAAAGTATATTATTGTTTGAATATGTTAATGTCTATATAATGAAAGTCAATAGTGACTATTGAACTTGTAATACATGTTTATAAAGTTTGGAACGACATGAAGGTGAAAATGTAACAATTTTCAGATTTGGATAAATTTAAAATCTTCTTAAAATTATGATTGTTTTTTAAAGCGGTAATGAAAGTTATCAAACTCTGTGTCTGTATTTGGAAATTTGATTTAATATTGTTATTTAACATTTTATATTTACAGCCTTAAAAAAATACAATTTATAAAAATAATTCAAAATTTTTCTGATGAAACGGTTCCAATAAATCTTAGACTTTTGTTGCTTTTCATTGTTTACAAACAACAATATAATAATTGTTGTCCTATTCCAACTTAGATTTGACACACCGGACAGTGGATGATGTATGCAGCTGGCTGCAGAAGAATGGATTTAGTGCTTTTGCATCAGTTTTCATTGGTGAGCTAACTGGACCAAATGCAGTACCAAAGACCCTCAGCTGAAGTCTCATCAAAGGATTAAGATGAAAAATTAATTGGTGCAGGCTCTCTATGACTGTCTTAGTCTGCAAACTATGTATGTTTTCTTCCCTAAAACTTAACCAAACAAAATTACAGATGTGATGGATTGTGTGCTAATATGAATATAGAATGGAATAGGTTAAAATATTAGAGGATCTGATGTTGCTTATAAATGAAGTGATAAAATTAGTTCCACTAATATCCATGGCTGGTTAACCAAGTCGCAGGTAGTATTTGGACCTTCTGAAGATGCTCCTCATCCAGTACCCATTCCTGCATGAAAAGTATGGAGCTGGATATGTAAGTGCATTTAAAATATTCTGTTATTGTTGGATTGGGTTTAGTCTTGTAGCTAAAGATTGTTCTTGAAATGAATATCCTTTTCACTAGTTGTTTCATTGTGTACAGGCCAAATGGTCAATGCAGCTGTCCTGCTCCTGCCCAGTTATTTATTTTTTTACCAAGATAAACTTTTCACAATTGATAAGGTAAGTTTATTAACTTATCCTCATCATTATCTCCAAAATAATCCTAAATCATCATCATCTATTACTCCACCAAATCCACTTTGATTTGAGATGTTTATGATGCAAGGTCTGAGAGGTCTTTTTTTTTTTTTTTTTTTTTCAGGTTCCGGTGACTCCAACAACCATGCTGGTTGCTGGTTACACAGGTAGCTGTGATGGGAGTCCACTTGATAACACAAATGTGACAATCAAAACAGATGGAATTGTCATGGTCCATGATGATGGATGAGTTGACCCATTCACTTGCAATGGGTCTGGCATTTTCATTGTTTCACTTGTTCCAAATTATACGGAAAACTATGTTGTTCCTTGAGGCATTTGTCTTCAAAATGAAAATTAGAGTACCAATTGTTGTCCAGAGAGTTTACAATCCTATGTAAGAAGAATGTATAAGAAAAACTGTTTTTGGTTTGAGGTAATTGTCTTCAAAATGAACATTTCAGTTTTTGAATTGCTGTCCAGAGAAACTCTCTGGACAGCAATTCAAAACGACTCGGTTACTAACGTAACCTCGGTTCCCTGAGAGGAGGGAACGAGTATTGCGTAAGTAGCTTACGCTATGGGAAAACTCAGTTTCTCGAGAAATATAAGTCTTTATGTAAAACGCATTGCAGCTGCATAGCAGACAGCGATGAGCGAGGCAGCTCGGTCATTGGCTGTGCCGCGGCAACTGCTCGAACCAATGACGGGGCGACTCTGAACGCGCGACCAATGGGAGCGTTCAGAGTCTGCCGAAATTAGCATAGGCAGGCTATATAATGGGCACCCCGTCATGCGAGTTCCTTTAGGTTCAATCGACTGAAGCGAACTGACCAAGCACAAGCACGGCAGCTTACGCAATACTCGTTCCCTCCTTTCAGGGAACCGAGGTTACGTTAGTAACCGAGTCGTTCCCTATCGAGAGGTCTCTACTATTGCGTAAGTAGCTTACGCTATGGGAACACTATGTAAAACGCCGTGCGTGCTGACTTTGCTCTATAAAACCAGAGGCAGGTGCCTGAGCTTTAAAGCAAAGTGATTATTCCCCGAGCCGGCCAACGGCGAGCTATATACAGGGATATTAAAGAGCGTCCTTGCCAAGGACGGACCTTATAAGGGAGGAGGTGATGTCCAGCATACACACACTCAGGGCGCTCGCGCCTCAGTAATGGTTCTCAAAACTCCACTGGGGAGGTTCTCGGGAACCCGTTCAGGGGCCATGCATGGAGGGCCTACAGATCGGGGCGGGGATGAAGAATCATCCGCTGGCCTGTCCGAGGAGGTCTTGCCTCAGCGGAATCGGCCATGGGGCAGATTGCATCATCTGTATCAGTTCTGGAAACCACGTCTGGTTTTTCCAGAGTGGGGCTACCAGGAGCACTGCACATTTCACCTCCCTGATCTGACTGATGATCTGAGGTAGCATCGCGATCGGGAAAAAGCATACAAGAGGCGGCTCGGCCAAACTTGGGCGAGCGTCCGTGCTTTGAGAAGAAGAGAGGGCAGTCGCATTTTCCTTGGAGGCGAAGAGGTCGACCTCTGCCTTGCCAAAGGTTTGCCATAACCACTGAACCGTCAGAGGGTGGAGAGACCATTCTCCTGGGAGAACCTTGTCTTTGGATAGCATGTCCGCTCCTTGGTTCAGGACACCTGGCGCGTGCGCTGCCCTTAGCGGCGCAGGTGGTGTTGTGACCATAGAATGAGCTCCCTGGCCATAGAGTGCAGGGAGCTCGACCTGAGATCCACCTTGGCGATTTATATCTGAAACTACCATCATGTTGTCCGTTCGGACCAGGGCGTGTTAGTTTTTAGGTACGGAAGCAGGGCTCTGAGAGCCAAGGCGACCGCTTTCATTTCAGACAGTTTATGTGTAGAAGCTTTTCGGGTTTGACCAAAACCGGAGACAGGCCTGCCCTCAGTAAAGAGCCCCCATCCTATTTTGGAGGCATCTGTCATGATCATTTTTCTCCGCGTACTCACGCCCAGACTCACGCCGGTTTGATACCAGTTGATGGCTTTCCAGAGCGTCAGGGCTTTTATTCAGCCGTGATTAGCTCTGATCAAAAAGTGGCCCGGCGCCGCGCGTGAGTGGGGACACGGCTCTTGAGCCAGCTGGAGAGGGCGCATGTGCAACAATCCTAGCTGGAGTACAGCTGATGCGAGGCCATGAGACCGAGCATTCTTTGAAATCGTTTGGCGAGCGTCGTGCGCCGTTCTGAACGATGTTGCAAGGCGTCGAATAGAGAGCGCTCTGATGAGGCTGCTGTCATCTGCACTGAGTCTAGCACTATTCCCAGAAAAGAGATATTCTGGCTGGGGGATAGCACGCTCTTTGCAAAATTGATTCTCAGACCCAGGCATTCTAGATGGCTGATAATCCAAGATCTGTGCGTCATTAACTGGTCCTCTGATTGTGCTATGATTAGCCAATCGTCGAGGTAATTCAGTATTCGCACTCCCGCTGTCTCAGGGGAAAGTGCAGCGTCCATACATTTCAAGTGAATGTGCGGGGGCCAATGATAGGCGAATGGTAGTACTGTGTACTGGTATGACTGTCCCTCAGCGAATCTCAGAAAGGGCCTGTGATGAGGCACTATCGAATGTGAAAGTAAGCGTCTTTCAAATCCACTGATAGAAACCAATCCCGAGGCGAACTTGCGTGAGGATATGTTTGGTTGTTAACATTCTGAGCGAGCGAATCATTAAAGCTTTGTTCAGATGTCTGAGATCCAGGATGGGGCGAAGGCCACCGTCCTTTTCGGGACGAGAAAATAGCGGCTGTAAAAACCGCCTCAGCTCAAGAGGGAGGAACAGTTTCTATAAGCCCTTCTCTATCAGTTTGAGCACCTCGGTGCGTAGAACATGTGACACATCTTTTCTCACTTTCGTCTCGACCACGGCTGAAAAGCGGGGTGGTCTCTTGGCGAACTGAAGTGAGTATCCGTGTTTTATTATGTTCAAAACCCATTTAGGCATGTCAGGGATTTTTCCCAGGCTTCTGCTCGCACAGATATGGGCTGAATGCTGGCTGGGGCGTGTCGCAGTGGCGTATGGGCCCCACCGGCAAATCAGCTTTGTGCTAACACAGAGTCTCACGGCTCTCAGAGGCGCAGGTGCGTGCTGAGCAGCCGTATTGAGTGCCGAGTGCAGGGGTGCGTGTGAGAGTACAGAGCGCGTCGCTATCTCCGAGATGCTCACAGCATGAGTCGGAGAGATGCTTGCAACTGTATGAACAGTGTTTTGGGGTGGGGGTGCATACATCATAATAGGCGCAGCGCCACATTCATAAAGCTTTCCGCATTTAGCGGGGAGTTTCTTTGCTTCGCGCATTGCATCTGTGATGCTTGCGGCATGAAATAGAGAGCTGTTTGAAACTGTATGGGTAGCTGTGTGTAGGGGTGCGTGCAGTACAGCGAGCAGCTACACTATAGTATTTCCGTTTTTACTGGGGAAGTGTTTATAACTGTGGGAACAGTGCTTGTGTGTAGTGGTGCATACATGACAATAGGCACACGATCTACATTTTGGGACATCCAGCCTGAACTGGGGAGTATTTGGCACTGTTTGGACAGTATTGATATGTGGGAATCGCACTTTAGTGTGGACATGTGAACCCTTAGTGACACAGGCAGAAAATGACTCTTTTCAGTGATTTCTGTGTGTGCCGTAAAAGCGGCGTTTGATTGCAGGTGAGCGAGTTTTATGACTGGCCCATTGACTGCTGTATAGACATTTCCAGCCGCCTGTAAGGGGACTGGGTAATGTTTTAGATGTTTGAGAGACAGCCGTCTGGCTTTTGCAAGACACGTACTCTCTCTTTTTCTTCCTGTTGCTAGGAAGACTTACGAGGCTCTGTGTTCAGAGTGATTCTGGGCCGAGGACCTCGTTGCTCCTGCGGCTTTCTTCGGGCAGCGGAGCAGCGGCGTCGGCGTCCTTTTCAGGTCTGCTCTTCGGCTGGGAGGCGGGCGGCTCTGCCCTGGCTCGCTGCTGCTGCTGGGGCGGTTTCTGAGAGCGAGCTGGAGCGCTTGGGCAGGAAGTGACGCATAGCTTGCGAATCCTTCCGAGCCTCAGTGAAGCGCTCAGTGAATTCTCTCACCGCCCGGTCGAACAGGCGCTTGGGTGACAGAGCGTCAAGAAATGGTGCCTTATCCGGCGTCCTTCATCTCCGTTAGCGTTAGCCACAGATGGCGCTCAAGGGCGGTCAAATTAGCCATGGCCCGGCAGATGGATTGGGCGGTGGCCTTTGTGGCTCGCAGGGCTACGTCCGTAGCGCTGCGCAGGTCGCTGAAAGCCTCGGGTTCAGGTCCAGACTCGATCCATGGTGCGGAGAAGTTTGGCCTGAAAAACTTGTAGGACCGCCATCGAATGCAGCGCTGGCGCCAGCTTGGCGGCGGCGTATCTGCGACCGGCGAAGCTGAGGTGGTTCTGCAGGGCTTCGAGGGGTGAAGCTCTGGCCTTCCATCCAGCGGTGGAGGGTGGGCATAGATGGTTGGCCACGGTCTCCTCGAGGCGGAGTTGCCTCGTAGCCTCTTTCTCTCGCGCCGTCCACTGAGGAGAGCGAGGAAGAAAAAGAAGGCTTTAGGCGAGCAGAGTCGCGGGGATTTCCACGACTATGTGAGCTCGTCGTGGACCTCAGGGAAGAAAGGAGAGGGTCTCTGTCGGGGGCCTGCGGCGCCTGCAGGAACCACTCGATCCAGCCGGCTGTGGGTGGGTTCTTCGGGGAAGACCAGTCGAGCCGAGGTCTTCCACGGCTTTTGACAGGATACGGACGATTTCCGAGTCCATGCTGGTGCCCGCGCTCGTGTCGGCTGATGTCGATGGCGCGGGGTCGAACAAGCCCGGCCAGTCGTCGGATGCAGTGTCAAGAGAGAGGCTGTCATCCTTTCCATTGTCGTCCCCTGATGTGCCGAACGAGACGAGACCCACCGCTTTGTTGGAGGGGTGCAGGTCCGCTCTCGTGAAGTGGACTGGCAGCGGGGAGATTTCTGGTAGCGGTGATGTACGTGGCGTGACGTCACCGAAGTCGGCATGCTCTGGCAGCCTCTGTGAGCAGCGCTTTTTCTTGCGCGGCTCGAACGGAGGTGGCAGCACGGTGGAAGCCGGCTCGTTTGCGGTGAAAGCGGCAAAGCGAGCACGCAGCTCGGCGAGGCCCAAGGAGTCGCATTCGGGGCTTCTGCGTGGTCCAGACCCAGGCAGCGAGTGCAGATGATGTGCCGATCTCCGTCGTGAAGAGGGCCTCTGCACGAGGCGCAGGCTGAAGGCATTTGAAACAACGTCTTGGATAATCACTCTTTTACTTTTAAAAGCGTCGCGGGGGCGAGCGCTTGCAGTAAAGGATATGCGATGCGCGCCGGATGGCGTAGCAGAAGGCGGCTGAAGGCGCCGGCGTCCTCTTAGCAGTCCCGCTGTAAGCTTGTCAACAGCGGCGAAAGACTCCAACAATCCGGAGGATCCAGCGAAGAGAAGGTCTTCGCTGAAGGAGATTAAATCTAAAGGAACTTGCATGACGGGGTGCCCATTATATAGCCTGCCTATGCTAATTTCGGCAGGCTCTGGCGCTGAACGCAGGCGCGCAGCCCATTGGTCGTGCGTTCAGAGTCGCCCGTCATTGGTTCGAGCAGCTGCCGCGGCACAGCCAATGACCGAGCTGCCTCGCTCATCGCTGTCTGCTGTGCAGCTGCAATGCATTTTACATAAAGACTTCAATATTTCTCGAGAAACAGTTTTCCCATAGCGTAAGCTACTTACGCAATAGGAGAGACCTCTCAATAGGGAACTGAAATGTACAGTCTCAGATACAAGTCTTTTGTAAGCTAAATGTTTATGGAAAACGTTAAAAAAAAAATCCATGTCTTTTAAAATTCAGTTATGATGTTAATTTAAAGAATGAAATGCTAACAGGGACTATAAAGCCAAAGTCATTTGTATAAACTTAAAAGCCCAATTAAATTATAAAAGCTATGGATGGTTCATTTGAATAAAATATGTTATAATTTTCAAAGGCTTTGGAGTTTTTTATTTTAACTGACAACATCCTTTTGCTAAGTATCTTAACAGTGTGGTATAAAGCCCTTGGTCCTTCAGAGATCTAATGTATATTAGGTTCTTTGTGGAACTGGAAATGGTTCTCCTATGGCATCACTCTTAAGAACCTTACCATGGTTCCTTAAAGCACCATAGTACTAAGGGTTCTTTAGAGAACTTGCAATATCATGGTTCCTTGTGCAACTGAAAGGGGTTCTTTGTGGAACTGAAAAGGGGTTCCTTGTGGCACCACTGTGAAGAACCATATCTGGGTTCTTTAAAGCACCAGTATATAGATGGTTCTCTAAATAACTTTACAATAAATGGTTCTTTGTAGATCTTAAAAGGGTTCTCCTATGGCATCACTCTGAAGAACCCTTATTGGTTCTAATTGGAACCTTTATTTTTAAGAGTTGCATTCTTTGTTTTCATGGTATTTGTTATATATTTACATACAAAACTTGCATCTTTGTATTGGTCCTGAGCTGTTGAAAAGGAGAAGGGGGAGAGAGAGAAGAGGGGGCAGCAAGGTGATTTGCAGTTTATCACACTGTGGTGATGTTCAGGTGAAGATTTCAGCTTTGTAAAACAATGCAAAGGCGATTTGCAATTTATCACACTTGGTTATGTTCTGTTATAGATTTCAGCTTTTGTGAGAGAGTTCTATGACTTTTCACGGAAATGGTGCCTTTTGGGCATAGACATCCTGGTGCCAGCCTTACAAGAAAAAATTAAGAGAATGAGACAAGAAAAAAGATTTGAAGACTTTGAAGCACTGTGCTGTTACCAGGGTAATAATGATAACTATATGGATATACACTCACCTAAAGGATTATTAGGAACAGCATACTAATACTGTGTTTGACCCCCTTTCGCCTTCAGAACTGCCTTAATTCTACGTGGCATTGATTCATTGATTCAAGGTGCTGAAAGCATTCTTTAAAAATGTTGGCCCATATTGATAGGATAGCATCTTGCAGTTGATGGAGATTTGTGGGATGCACATCCATGGCACGAAGCTCCCATTCCACCACATCCCAAAGATGCTCTATTGGGTTGAGATCTGGTGACTCATTACAGTGAACTCATTGTCATGTTCAAGAAACCAATTTGAAATGATTCGAGCTTTGTGACATGGTGCATTATCCTGCTGGAAGTAGCCATCAGAGGATGGGTACATGGTGGCCATAAAGGGATGGACATGATCAGAAACAATGCTCAGGTAGGCCGTGGCATTTAAACGATGCCCAATTGGCACTAAGGGGCCTAAAGTGTGCCAAGAAAACATCCCGACACATTACACCACCACCACCAGCCTGCACAGTGGTAACAAGGCATGATGGATCCATGTTCTCATTCTGTTTACGACAAATTCTGACTCTATCATCTGAATGTCTCAACAGAAATCGAGACTCATCAGACCAGGCAACATTTTTCCAGTCTTCAACTGTCCAATTTTGGTGAGCTCTTGCAAATTGTAGCCTCTTTTTCCTATTTGTAGTGGAGATGAGTGGTACCCGGTGGGGTCTTTTGCTGTTGTAGCCCATCCGCCTCAAGGTCGTGAGTGTTGTGGCTTCACAAATGCTTTGCTGCATACCTCGGTTGTAACGAGTGGTTATTTCAGTCAAAGTTGCTCTTCTATCAGCTTGAATCAGTCGGCCCATTCTCCTCTGACCTCTAGCATCAACAAGGCATTTTCGGCCCACAGGACTGCCGCATACTAGATGTTTTCCCTTTTCACACCATTCTTTGTAAACCCTAGAAATGGTTGTGCGTGAAAATCCCAGTAACTGAGCAGATTGTGAAATACTCAGACCGGCCCGCCTGGCACCAACAACCATGCCACGCTCAAAATTGCTTAAATCACCTTTCTTTCCCATTCTGACATTCAGTTTGGAGTTCAGGAGATTGTCTTGACCAGGACCACACCCCTAAATGCATTGAAGCAACTGCCATATGATTGGTTGATTAGATAATTGCATTAATGAGAAATTGAACAGGTGTTCCTAATAATCCTTTAGGTGAGTGTATATTGAATGAGAACAATATCATTGAATGATATCTATCATTGAATTATATGAATGATATGATTGAATGATAACTATTAATATTTCATGATATTGTAATGGTACTCCAAGGTTCTTAAAAAAATACAAAGTTTGTAAAAAAAAAAAAAACATTTTAATAACATGGTGCATTTTGTGATAAATATAACAAAATAGGTTCTTATTTTCTAATAAGGGAAACAATGCAAAATTAGGAGATGTACTGTATATAATAAAGGAATTACTTAAATACTCTAAGTTGAGTAAATAAATACTATTCATAAATATATAATCAGTGCCCTTTTTATCCTTCTGACCCTGTGCCTGCTGAGGTCTGTGCACACCATTGATAGGTTTTTATATAAGTCTAATCAAACATATTATCTCTTATCAACTTTATATTGAATTGGAATAAAATGTGTTTTTTAACTTTTCAAAACTCTTGTAAAAATAAATGCCTTTTCCCTCAGTTTTGCCTTATTCGTTTTCTTTACAGGTGTCCACTATGTCTGGGGAAAAACAACAAGTACATTTCTTTAAGTTCAAGTTGAATGCATTAAAGGAATAGTTCACCAAAAAAAAACTTATATTCTTTTTAATTACAAATGTTTGCTTCCGTACATCTCTGTGACGCGCACTCATGAGAGGGATGACGTAAACTCATTGGTAAGGTCACGCTTGGAGGAGGAGTCAGAAACTTGCACAGACCACAGACCAAGCACCATTCACAAACCAAAACAATTTCAAAACAATATAAAATAAAATAAATAATTATTTTCAAATAATAATAAACAACATTACTGCAGTACTCAATACACTTCCTACATCATCCTGTACATGCTAAACGTTTATATACAGTATATGTGTTATAATTTAAAAGGAATGAACATTGTTCTTAAGGGGGGCGTCTTACCCCAGCTTACCCTATATGTTATTACAGTTATTACATCAGTGTGTCGTCCTGTGTATCCTGTAGGATACTGCATTATTCCTGCAGGAAATAAGCAGGTGTCCTGTAGGATCGATTAAACCTTTTAGAACCTTAATTCATTCCTGCAGGAGGTTTGCAGTTGTTCTGTTCAGGAAGTGTGCTGGCTATTCCTGCATATCTCTGTGGGTTTACAGTTCCATTCTAAAACATGTAGGAATATCCTGCATAGTTTGTCCATGTGTCCTGTAGGATTTCATCATTGCAGGATACCTGCAAACATCATGCAGATGAAATTAAAATCCTACAGGATTCCTGTTGGGAATTTTTATAAGGGCTATCTTACTGAGATTACTAAACTGGACACAGTTCATCCTGTTCATCTTAATGCCATGCTTTCAGTAGGCTATAAATACATAATTCACTGAGGATGTGTCTCATGGGAGAGGTATGCTACTACAGTATGTCAGATGTCAGAATAACAAGACACAAGAGACAATGAAAGAAAACTGAGAGAACCTTTGATAATGATGATAGCATTTCACCAATGTAAGGTTGACACAACATCATTTGTTGAATACATAGGCTACATACCATGGCTAATTTCTAAAGCTTATGTAAGCTGCAAAAGGCTACAGGTATTTCCTCATGATTCAATAGCAATTCTTAAAGCAAATAAAAAAGTATTGGCACCTTTGGATGATAGAAAGCCTTTTTCAGAATTTATACTATGATCTTCATTGGCTGTTATCATTTTCCATCCATTTCTCAAGATGTGAATTCATGAGTTTCAGGATGCTACCAGGTCTTTCATGAGTAAGAGGCACTTAAGGCAAGGATGTAACCACATATTCAGGCAGTGTTTGGCAAGCTATTCCAAATATGTAGCAAGCTAAGCTACCAACTAATCAACAGAAACATTAGTTAAGCTAAGCTAAAAGCTACACTTCAGAATAAGTAGCAAGTTACACTACAAGCTACAAGCCACAATTAGCTTGCTACATTTAAGCTATTTCATTTTTTTTTTTCAACTGCAGATGCATGGAGCATACCGACATAGACAAAGCATCTAAAAGGCATATTCAGATGATGTTAATCAAATCCATGGTTCAGTATAATACAGTATACAAGTATACAGTGTGGAGCAAAATGTGTGCACATAAAATTTTAATTCATATTTTGACATACTGCATATACAAACATGTGTTCAATATGAAAATTCAGTATTTCTGCATTAGATTTATATATATATATATATATATATATATATATATATATATATATATATATATATATATGTAATGGTGATCTGAGCACTTTTCCGTTCTTCGTCATTTCCACAAGGGTGTTGCACAAAGGATTTGACGTGTGAATCCGTAACTTGTCTTGTAAATGTTTACTTTTTCTTTATCTTGTTACATTATAAGAGAAATCAAACTCAAAAACTTATTTACACTTATTCACGTTTCAAAAACAGGAACTCAAAGCTTTTTCCATGGTCAAAAGACTTTCTAGCACCAACCCTTCCTTGTTCCTTATTCTTCTTCAAAATTGTTACGTATACGTAACACACATAAACTAGTCAAAGTCACATGATACAATGCAAATAACAAAAAACATACATTTATCAAAAAACATAATCACTCTTAAAATAAGGAAAAATATTACTAATTTCTTAATGTTGTTTTTGGCTCTAACACTCCAGCCCCTAATTGTCTCTGCCAGAAGTATAACAATTATCTGGTTCAAATATTTGAATAGAGTCATAACAATAATTCCTTTTCTTTTAATCAATCTTTTTAGAAAATTCTAATTTTCTATGAAATTTCTATTCATTTATGTGAAGTTCCTATCCTTCTTCTGCTTCTTGCAATAAGCAGAGTTTTGTTATCGGTCTGTCCAACAGACAAGTTTTTGTCTGAACACAAGCACGTTGAACAATACCAAAAGCATCTGGTGTGGTCTTGAGGATTCTTCCCATAATCCAAGAACTTCTTGGGGCAGAATTAGCCACAATGAGAACAATGTCTCCCGGTACCATGTTTCTTTTCAATTTCTGCCACTTCTGTCGTTCCTGCATAGTGGCAGATATTCCTTAGTCCATCTAAACCAAAAGAGGTCTGCTATGTTTTGAATTTGCCTCCATCTTCTACGCGAATAACAGTCCTCCTTCACAAAAACTCCTAGTGGCATGACTGGTTGTTTTATCATCAGCAAAAGATGATTAGGAGTGAGAGGCTCCAGGTCATTTGGGTCATCTGATGTTTTAATAATCGGTCGATCATTTATAATGGCTTCAACTTCTCACAAAACTGTGTGAAGCCCCTCATCATCTAATATCTGTTGATTCAATAAAGAATTCAAGATCTTTCTAACTCTGCGGATTTGTCTTTCCCACACTCCTCCTTGATGCGATGCTGCTGGAGTATTGAAGATCCAGATTGATTCCTTTTCGGACAAGAACTTCAGCTATTTTGGACTGATTTAATTCTTGAATAGCTTCTTTAAGCTCTCTTTCAGCACCATTCTCAATGTATTGTAGTACTGTGAGGCTATCCGTCCAGAACACAGAGTCTTCAAGTTGTAACTGAAGCTCTTGTTTAAACATTCTGACCATCTTCGCTGCTACAACTGCTGCAGTCAACTCCATTCTACGGATTGTTATCTGTTTCAGAGGAGCATCTCTGGATTTACCCATTACGAATGAGCAGTGTTTTTCTCCACGCTCATTTGTGACTACTAGATAGGACACGGTTCCATAGCCATTTTCACTTGCATCTGTGAAATTATGTAATTAAGCAGACTTACACTGAAGTTTGACAATTGTTGTATATCTTTTTGCCACAAGAACCATTTTTTTACTTGCTTTTCTGGCATTTTCTGATCCCAGCCCAACTTATCTTTGCACAGTTGTCTCAAAATGAGTTTCGCTGGAAGGATACAAGGTGCAACAAGACCAAGAGGATCATATATAGAGCTAAACACTGAAAGCATTCCTCTTGTTGTAGTAGGTCTCTCCTGTACATTTATGGAGAACCTGAATGAATCTGATTCTGTGCACCACCATACTCCAAGAGCTCTTTCAATTGGTAGATGGCTTTTGTTAAAATCTAAGTCCCCGAACTCTATGGATCTTTCCTTTTCTGGAAATGATAACAGGACTTCTCTGCTGTTGCTAACCCACTTAGTCAAATGGAATCCACCTTTAGAGCACATAGATATAAGACTTTGCGATAGTTTGATTGCTGCATCCTCCGAGGCGACAGATTTTAAGCAATTGTCCATGTAAAAGTTTTGGAGAATAGTGTTGGCCGCTTCAGTTGTTTCTTCTGTTTTTCCATCCATTGCAGCCTTTCGCAAAGCGAAGCATGCACAACTGGGA
Source organism: Xyrauchen texanus (assembly GCF_025860055.1). Taxonomy (NCBI): domain Eukaryota; kingdom Metazoa; phylum Chordata; class Actinopteri; order Cypriniformes; family Catostomidae; genus Xyrauchen; species Xyrauchen texanus. The sequence goes on from NC_068319.1 coordinate 19,144,128, forward strand.
GACGAGTTTACCCCGAACAGGTGCACCTTCATCCTGTATTCCTCTGTAGGCTTACTTAGATCTCCTTCCGGCCACCACAAAAATCGCAAAAGATCTGAGTCATCATCTGGGACTCTCACTTGGTAGAACATTGATTCGATATCTGCCATGAAATCAATTGGTTCTTGTCTGAAACGATTCAGTACACCAATTAGTGTGTTGGTTAGGTCAGGTCCCTGCAACAGTTGATTATTCAGTGAGAAGCTCTGGTAGGTCGCAGTGCAGTCAAAAACAACTCTAATTTTGTTCTTTTTCGGGTGATATATCCCATGGTGTGGAATATACCACACTCTCTCTGTTTGTTTTAGTTGTTCTGAAGGCACTTTTTTAGCATAGCCTTTGTCAAGTATGACTGACATGAAAGCTTTGTAGTCTTTGTGAAACTCTGGGTTCTTGCTGAGCTTTCTTTTAAGACCGATGGCTCTCTGCTCTGCTATGCATCTATTGTTGGGCAGTTTGATAGTATCGTTTTTAAAGGGCAATCCAATACAATAATGTCCACCTTTATACTATATTGACTGTTCCACGGACTGCATGAATTTCAGCTTTGTCATTGTAATTGTGTTCAGCGAAGTTTGCATTGAATTGCTCTTCCAACAGTGCTTCAATGTTCGCAACTGCTAACCTGTTCACAGTGAAACTTGGAGTTCTGACCTGGTCCGATTCGGTGCTCACATCTGTTCGCAAAGGCCCATTAACTATCCATCCTAATGCCGTCCTGATAGCGTATGGTCCATTTCCTTCACTGTTTATTATTTGCCATGGTTCTATTGCCTTGTGTGCATTAGTGCCAATCAGCAGGCCTACCTCTGCATTGAGTTGAGGAAGGCTAACTTGTCTTAGATAAGGCCAATTTTCCAGGTCCTGCTGTTGATGGATATTTTCCTGTTTTACAGGAATCTCTTTCTGCGTAAACACTTTTGGAATTTCTATGTAGTTTTTGCTTTCTAAACCACTTATTTCCAGATCTGTCAGAATGTGACTATGTACAGGTTTTTCTTTTCCCATAGTACAAAGAAGAATCTCTGTCTTTCTGCCTCTCAAGTTCAAATCTCTCATTAAAGACTCGGTGTAAAATGTTGCCGAACTTCCTTGATCAATGAAAGCATAAGTCTTTACTATTTTGTCTCTTTTCTTTGACTTGATCCTCACTGGAACTATAGCAAGAATGCATTCACTGTTACCGGCCCCAGTGTATCCACAAGTTTCATGGTCCATGGAAGTTCTTGTTATGTTCTCATCTCAACTGCTATATGTAAGACTGTTCACCTTCGTAATGTGCAAATTGCTTGAGTGCATTTTCAAACATTCTTGGCAAGTAAGTCTTTTCTTGCAGTCTTTGTTTAAGTGTCACACCCAAAGCACAATCCTTTTGTTTTCAAAAGTTCTATTTTATCTTTTTGTGCTTGCTCCTTAAACTTGAAACAGGATTTCAAGGCATGATTCTTTTGACAGAACACGCATGTGACACGTGAAATCAACTTTGAAACTAATCAACTTACTGAAAAGCAACTTGATTTAAAAACTAGCAAAGCTACCACCTCGCTACTCAGAAATGTATTTAAGCTAATAGCTTTGCAATTTGTATTGAATGTACTGCCCATTTACTGTGTTCAGGATTTGTGGGGACCAAATGTAATAACGTAATAATCAACCATGGAAAAAAACCCAAATCAGAAGACCACTATTATGAATATTGAGGGGGACATGTCCCCCTCAATGTCTATGGTGGTTACGTTCCTGACTTAAGGGAGATATTTAACGCATGCTACTAAATCCTTTACCTCAGCAGAGACAGTTCTAGATACCCTTTTAAGTGACTGGAGAAAAGTAATCGGATTCTGCTACCATCTGATAATAACTCTGATACTAAAGTCAACTGACTTTGTAAATTTGAGAAAGTGATTCCTTTGAATGTATCCATTTCAAGGTGTAATTTTATGATTCTAAAGGTTCTTGTAATTTAAAGTGTCTTGAGATTTCTGACTCTTAAGAAAATGTTGTCTAAGATAATTGCTCTATGTAGGCAGTGTTGGGTAAGTTACTCAAAGTAATCCGCTACAAATAATGAATTACTCCATTAATATTATAATAACATTACTTATGCTTCATCAAAAAAGTAATCACATTACTAATTACTTTAAATTTAAGTTACAGTTCTAAAACACTTTTCACAGACAATTTTTTGTTTTCCATCAACGGATTAAAAATAATGACTTCAAAATAATTTTCTCCCTTACCATGACTCATTGAGGGGGCACAAACCCTTCAACTGTCACAAAAAGAAATGCATACAGATATATACTGTATACGAACAAGCATAATTCATTTTAAAAATGCATTCTACATAAATAACATTTTACCCAAATAATGTAATTAAAAGTCATTAATTAAATGTCAGTTATTGTAATCTAATTGATTATATATAATGTAAAATATCACATTACTTTTGACTAAAAAGTTAATTGTTTACAGTAACTAATTATTTGAAATCAGATTACACCCAACACTTAGCATATGCTATCAGTTATTTCGATGGATGTTTTTTACCTAAAGCAGCTAGTTTCATGAGAAGCTATAAATATGTTTATTTTCATAAAATAAGCATGTCTGGAATCTTCCTAAACAATCCAACAGTCCGCACCCTGTTTAGTTTTTTCTGTGATGTATTTATATCAATGTGTAATGCTTGAAGGATGCTGACATTATCAGGTCCAACAGGTTGAGGAGGTTTTATAAGAAGTTCTTTTGTTCCAAGAGGATGATCATTTCTCATCTTTTGTCATCATCATCCACTCAGTATAAAAGCATGCTTGTTATTACAGATTTAGAATCAGCTGATATTTTCCAGAGTTCATTACATTGGATCTGACAACACACAGGTGAGTGTACATTTTCTACACAGATCTAAATAGCTTGTCATCACTCTGAACTGTTATGTGAGGCTAATAATTTAGCCATTTTTTTAGAACATGAATAATTTTCACTGTGAAACTTGCAAGTCCTCTCTCTAAATATGACATAAAGCTTTAACCACTTTTGTTTGGCTCAAAGGTGTTAAATGAGAGTTTGTGGTACTGAAGTCATAGCATGCTTCTTTTCCTGTTCTATATTTTTAGCTGTAAAGATGTCAACCACAATGGTAATCAAACAGCCACAGCCTGTTATGGTCTCCACAGAATCTGATAAATGGGGGTCAGGCATTTGTGACTGCTGCGATAATGTGCCTGAATGTAAGTGAGGTCGATGACTTTGCCATACAACTGTGGATAGTGGAATTTCAGTGACTTTCATCAATGCATAGTATGGAGCCATCCTTTTTTTTTTACAAATACAGTTTCCCTAAAGCAAAGTACTTTGCTCAAGAATCAACCATTGCTGGGTTTGATCTGAAAAAAACTTTTAATTACCAGCCCATGTCTCACTCGCAAAGCATTTACAGTATGTTACTATATTGTGTCTTAATGACATGGTGCAATGTACAATATTATAATTACTATGGACCTAGGTAAAAAACAAAAAACAAATATGAAGATTGTAATGATTCCACTCTCTGCGAACAGGCTGCTTTGCTTTCTGGTGTTTCTGGTGTTTTACCTGTACAAAAGCCAAGGAGCATGGTGAGTGTTTATGTCTCCCCCTGCTGGACGTCTGTGGGACCACCCCACCTATAACACTGGCTATGAGGGTCTCAATGCGCAATCGTTATGGAATAAAGGTGAGAATCATCAGTTATCAGAATCATCATTAGTTAAAGTTAAGTATATTATATATGTTTTTGTGTTTGTAGGGCACTATCTGTAATGACTGCGTGTTGGCCACATTCTGCAGACCCTGCGTTTGGTGTCAGCTGTCACGAGAGATGAAGGCTCGAGCTATACAAATCTCTCTTGTTGGTGCCAGGATTTTTTAAACAATTATGAAGATGCTATGCTTTTTTCGTGTATGTTTTAAAATTTTATAAGAAATTATGAAGGTAAACGTGTCAGCTAAAATAATGAAACATAGAAAGGGTTTCATATATTTATTCTGATGTGTCTGTATTTGAATTTGTATATAGTGTTTCAATTGTATGATTCTCGTTGACAGTACAGTAAATCACTTTTGATATATTTTGTGATAAAACACAAGGATATGTAAGTTTCCATCCAAGACTGCAGATTTACATGGCATCTGTGTTGTTTTGAAATTAATGACTTCAAAGTTTCTTGCTGTTGATGTTGAAGTTGAAAACTACGCAATAGATTTTCATTTATTGAAGTCTCTTTTAATACCTGTTATGTTATTTACTGTCAGATTAATTCAAACACACCGCACAACCAAATGACATTTGCTGAACAGCCACTGTTCTTAAAGAGACAGTAACATGTTAACGTTTGTTAAACATATACTCAATATAAATACTACAAATTATTCGTACAAAGAAAAAAAGCATGTAACAAAATGTGTAATAAATGTGTAAACATGTATATAATTAAAGGTGCAATAGTACATTATAAAACATTTTAACCACATCAAACACAATTTAACATATACAGGCTCCTACAGTATCTATGCAAGGGTTTGGTGAAATTCAGTAGAGTTCAGGCAGTTCTGGCTCATGCTGCAATATCTTTTCAACTCATCTGAATGATGAGATGCGTCCCATTCAGAAGCGATCATCCCAATACCCTGTTTCCTTCAAAGATTTACCATACATTGTGAGAGCTTTGAAGGTCTGAAGGTGTGGGGCTCAAAATAGTGGTAATTTGGTCATTGTTTGGGAAATTCTGTTTGGAATGACCCTATAGCTTGGCTACCATTATTATTCTTCCATCAAAAAGCACTGAGAAGGCATCATTTAAGCCTTTTGAAAGTGTCCAAATATCCCCTAGACTACATTACATTGACAGAATATTTAAATGGGCTATGAGTCTGTTTAAGAATGTTCTTAACTTCAAACTTCAGCTGTCAAAACTTACAAACAAGCCGTTAAATCTACTTTAAGATGGTCTATTTTCTTACTATAAAACCTGTAAATATTTCTAACTAATTTAAAGCTATTTTAAACTTTCTGACAAGGTTTTGTCAGACCAACATTATAGTTTGTCTCAACAAACTTTACATATCTAGTTTAATCAGTAATTGAACAACACAAAGTAAAATAGCAATATTGTTTTCCCCATCCACCAGAGCCAAGTAATTTTTGTTATACAGGGCAAACATGCAGTTATAGTAATGAATAGTATAATAAACATTTTGGTTCCACAGCCCTTTTGCACATGTTGCATGAATTTAGTAAATACTAATTTAGAAATATCAGTAACAATATAAACTTTATTGTTAATTTTACTCTATCAAAATCAGCAATGATTTCAAATTAAAAAAGATAAGTGAATCAAAATATGAAGGTAGCTTTTTGGGAAGTTATTATACAAGGTCTTCTACTTCAAGAAGATGGCATTATAAGATTAAAGAGTTTGATAAAGAGTTCAAAAAGGTAATTACAAACAGAATGGCAAAAGGGGGCTAGGGGCCCTCATAGTCACAGGGCCCAAAAATGTAAGGATATACAAACATTTGTTTTCAAAGTTGATGGGCCATGAGGCCTTGCAGCCCAGGCCCCCCTGGTAATCAAGGGGCCATGGGCACTGGCACCATTGGCCCAGTCCATAATTCACAGATGCATCCCAGATGTGAATTACTTTATTTCTTCTCCTGAACAAAACCGAAGATTTTTAGAAGAATATCTCAGCTCTGTAGCTCCATAAAATGCAAGTGAATGGTGGCCAGAACTTTGAATCTTCAAAAATCACATAAAGACAACATAAAAGTGGTCCATATACAGGGGTGTAGCACCAAATTTTGGGCCCCGGGCACATAACCTTCCCTAACGTCAAATCCTGTGGGCAAGCCTCTGTTGGAGATAGCGTTCCCCTTACGCTGTCCACCAAAGAAGATAAAGAGCTGCTCAGAGTGTCTAAAGCTCTGCGTGTGATCCAAGTAGGTGCGCAAGGCACACACCGGACACAGCAACGCTAAGGCTGGGTCTGCCTCCTCCCGGGGTAGCGCTTGTGGGTTCACAACCTGATCCCTGAGAATTGGTCATAGGAACCTTGGGCATGTAGCCCGTCAGGGTCTCAGGATAAATTGAGAGTCTGCCGGACCGGACTCTCAGGCAAGAGTCGATGACAGAGAACGCTTTTAGGTCCCTAACCCATCTTCAAGGAGAGGGCCTTTCGTTTGACTGATTCCCATCCAAGGGCCAGACGTGGAGGTTCCAGAGGTCTGGGCATGAATGCCAGAGGTTGCACCGTCCCTGAGAAAGAAAGTCCTTCCTCAGTGTAATTTGCCAGTGAGGTGCTGTCGCGAGGTTCAGAGAACCGAGTCCTAGTGGGCCAGTAGGGGGCCACGAGAATGACTTGTTCCTCAGCCTCCCTGACATTGCACAAGACTTGTGCAAGTAGGCTCACTGGGGGAAATGTGCACTTGTGCAGCCCCTGTGGCCAGCTTTGTGCCAGCGCGTCTGTGCTGAGGGGGGCTTCGGTCAGAGAGTATCAGAGCGGGCAGTGGGTGGAATCTCGGGAGGCAGACAGAACCAAGCCCAAATCAGCTGGAACACCTGAGGGTGGAGTCTCCACTCTCCACTGAGCATTACCTGTTGTGACAGCGTGTCCGTTGTGGTGTTTAGGTTTCCCGGGATATGAGTGCCGTGCAGCGACCTCAGGCGCTGTTGACTCCAAAGGAGGAGATGGCGGGTGAGTTGCAACATACGGGAGGACCTTTTACTGATATGTCTGGCCAATAAAAGTGAACCGTAGAAAGGGTCTTTGACGGGATAATATTTAGACGTGAAAGTACGCATCCTTCAGGTCTACAGCCGCGAACCAATCTTGATGCCGGACACATGTTAGAATACGTTTCTGCATCAGCATCTTGAACGGGAGTCTGTGTAAGGCCCAGTTCAGAACTCGAAGGTCCAAGATTGTCCGCAAACCACCGCCTTTCTTGGGTATGATGAAGCAAGGGCTGTATAAACCTTCTCCATCTTGGCTGTAGGGACAGGCTCTATCGGGTCCTTGCGCAGAAGGGTTGCGTTCTCCGCATGCAGGGCAGAGGCGTTTTCGCATTGCACCAAGGTAAAGCGGATGCCACTGAAACAGGGTGGGCGCCTGGCGAACTGAATCGCGTAGCTGAGTCGGATGGTCCTGGCCAGCCACCGCAAGCTGCCTGGGGTTTCGCCGCTGCAGGGGGACATATGGGGTGCGGGATCTTGAGCCGTGGTGGGGCAAGATATGTTGGATGGCCTCCATCTGCTTCTTCACTGCTGAGAACTGCTGGGCAAAGTCCTCTACGGTGTCGTTGAATAGGCCGATCTGGGAGATGTGGGGCATTGAGAAAGCGAGCCAAGTTTGGGTCCAGCATCTCGATCGGATTCAGCCACTCCTGCAGGAAAGGGAGCACTGACCCGACTGCGTACCTCTGTGGTTCTCCAGATTGGGAAGAACACCAATTTGCGAATAAGCACCACTTTAGGGCATAAAGCCTGGTAGAGGAAGCACTGGCTTGAGTGATCATGTCTATGATGTCTGGTGGTAGACCATTTCGATCATCCGCATCCCATCCAAGGGCCAGACGTGGAGGTTCCAGAGGTCTGGGCATTTTACTGCTGTTCCGAGCAGTAAAAGGTGCCCTCCACGACTTCGTCAGCTCATCGTGCACCTCCGGGAAGAAAGGAACTTTGGGGTGGGGGACTTGGGGGGGGTTGGTGTGGCTTTGAGTGCGCCCCGTGCCACGGAACCAATCATCTAGCCGCGAGGGCTGAGCTGAGGATGGAGGGTTCCAGCTCAGCCCAACACTTGTGGCGGCCCGAGCAAGCATAGCGGACAGCTCGGCATGGGCCTCAAACTGAGCGGGCACACCCAAAGGCACCAGCCCAGTCGAGTCCACAGAGTCGAAGTCCGCCAAGACGCTCTCTGTTGCAGCGGCGAAACTTTCATCTAGCTCGGGGGGTCCGAAAGAGACATCAGACTGGCAGGTCTCATCTCAGACTAGGACGGAGGCAGAAGAGCCTGCTGGGGAACGGGTGGTCCGCGGGGATTTACCCAGCTAAACCGCACCGTTATACTCCCAAAATTCCCCCAGAAGAAGGAAAGCCGTGACCGCAACATTGCCATGGTCATGTTCTCACAGTGAGAACATGAACCATCCACAAACGCTGCCTCAGTGTGTTATCTGCCCAGACACGTGAGGCAGCGCCCATGGCCATCTGAAGCGGAGAGTTAAAGAACGCATCCAGGAATAACACAAGGACAGAAGGGCATTTTGAAAAAGATGCATCTTTAAAAAGACGTTCAACTTCCAAGTGTTGTACTCTTTTAGAGAAATATACTCTTTTAGCTGTATATACTCTTTTAGATGGCTGTCGAATCACCCAGGGGCGTAGTCTGCACTGAGGTGCAGAGAAGAGAAAAGCCACTGATTTGCACCATATCTCCAACAGCATACGCTCTTGTAGAGGTGAGTGTAACAGTAGTGGATTTATTCAACTGGATTTATTTCTCAAAGATAGAGGTAAACAACGCTCTGAAGAGAGACCCCTAGTGTCACTACATTGACACAACGTCGAGTGAGCGACAGAAGAGGAACTTTAAAGAGAGAGACCAGTTACATCCCAAGAATACCAACCTCGGAAGAGAGAGAACAGCTACTATTCAAGAAAACAAACTTGACAAAAGAAGTATAGAAAAAGTATAGAAAGCTATCTAGTCAACTAGAGGAGTTAAATAAGAATATGGCTGATCTTTAGTGTAAATTGAAAATGAAATAAATATCAAATAATAAAAAGATTAAAAGATACATTTGGGTACAAACAATTTGAAAGAATTTGTATAACTGTACATAGTGAGAGCAGAAGATACTTTAGAGGAGCAGATCTGCTGATCAGAGGAATGAGGATTATTATTTGATTGATTATTCTGGCAATCAGTATCATATCAAACACAAAACAACACTGAAAATCATTTGCTGATCTGTTGTTACAGGTTCTGGATTATTGCAGAATTTATTTATGAGTATGATGATGAGGCCTGTGTCTTTTACCATGGATAAGGTATCTAACACCACACCATCTTACTTTGTTCTGGATCTTTGAGGGGGAAAAAACTGTTACATCACAACTATATTTGTATTCAGTATTTTAATAATTAGCATAGTTTTCACAATAGCATGTTATTAATAGCTTCGAATCAATCTACAGACAGTGTATTTCACTTCAAGTTTTAAATACAAGATATATATGCAAAATGGCATAGGCCTACACACTTTTCATGTCTATATTGTCATGTACAGTATGCACCAGTAACAAGTATCGGCTCTATATAATTTTAACTGGCCGAGCCAGGCTGAGGCTGGGTGTGCTTGTAGGGGGGCAACTGCATTATACCTTAAATGTTCTATGCACAAGTATTTATTTTTTAATATTTGCAAAAATTCTATTTTGTGATGTCAACCAAATTTAATTAACAATTATGGAAATGTATGAACATGTTTGCGCCATGTTGTTCTTTAGAATGAAAAATACCATAAAAAGATTGAGTAAAAGTGAATGCCACATCAATAATTTAGGTTCAGATTTAAAATAGCAATAACAAAAAAATATATTATACATGCTATTTGTTCCTCAAGGTGGCAGTGTGGTTTCAGTGATTTGCATGCTATTTGATGAAGAAACAACATGAATGTAAACTACTGTGTATCTGGTAAAACATATGAACAGTATGATATTGCTATTGTCATTTGGGTGACCTACTGATATTATATAAGTTTTATATCTATTTAGACTCAATAAGTGCCTGAGGAAATACTTATGTGAAGCTTATGTGTAATGTGTAGATAAATATGTGTTTGACAGGCAGTTGCATCTCATGAAATTTCCATGTGAAATTAATGAATCATGTTCTGGATTTGTCAAGTCATTTTTATTTGTATAGCACTTTTCACAACACACATAGTTTCAAAGCAGATTTACAGAACTTTATGCTTCAACAGAAAATTAAGCTGCAATGTCATTGTGCGGTTTGATAAAAACAGTATTTTAGATTATTTAGATATAAAACATTATTAATAAATAATATTTGTTTTTAGACCCCACAGTGACCCCACAGAAGGGAGTATTTGCCCCTCTGGCTAAACAGCATGAATTGAATGCCAATATTAATTATCTATTTCTATGTTTTTGTTTTATATGAACTGTAAGATTAATGACTAAAATTCTTTGAAGTCCATCCTGAATTAACTTTGGAAGTCCACAGATGCGTTTTCATTTTCCATTTGGCTGATGAAGGCTTTAGCTGGAAATTCATTGATTGTCTATGTATTCCATTGTAAGAGAGAGTGTAGTCCATCCTTTGACCAAGGTGATGCAGGCAGAGGTCAGTGAGGTGCATTGCAGTTCAACTGGAAGCTTTTGGCAAATGAATTGGGTTTTTGTGTAGAATGATCTGAATGGCGTACTCCCATGAGATGAAGACTGTACTCATAATAGTTTTCTATAAAAAGTGTTTTTATTATACATGGTGTGTGTCACCCCCGTTTTGCCATGTTTAAATTACATGGTATTGTGTGTTTCACTAAACGTCAAAGAAGAAAATCCTTGCTCTCATTGGCTGCCGCCTATGTAGATACGTGTGTCTATGCTTAGCAAAGTGTTGTTTGTTGACCCGAACAGTGAAAAGGACACAATCAAACATACTTATTATTGTACTTTAGAAGTGGAGACAACAAGAAATTCAGTAGCTGTACTGCCGAAGAATCGATAAATGTCCGAAGCAAGAAGACAGAAAGACTGGCAAAGACATAAAACTAGAGTAAACATTGGTACGGCGTACAAGAGGTGGAAAGATTTGATGACGGAGATAAACATTTCAGATACAGTAGTTGTTTCTTTTTTGTTGGACAGTTAAGACATTATTAATTTGTTTAGACCAGTCTCTCAAATAGTATTAGTGGAATTTACAGTCAACTCTATACATGTTTCCCTCAAACTTTTTTACAGTGTAGTTAATGAATGTTAGTAATGGACAGTTTTCAGCTGTATTTACAACTGCAACCAGAAAGCAACATGAAATTAAATTTTCTTTGTTATCACAGCTATTATAAGGAGGCACAGCGATTGTTGTGGATTTTGAGTTAAACATGACATTGGTTTGCTTGGAAACAAAACGAGTTCTTCAAATACAACATTAATGGACATGCTAAATTGCTAAATTTGATCATCAAAAACAATTCTAATCTTTCCTTTACCATGACATTCTGTATCGCTAGATAATTGAGGTTTATTTCACACTAAGCAGTTCTCTAATAAAGGTAATGGCTGTCTTTAGAAAAAACTTGAAACATAGTCTCCAAAGATTATATATATGAAGGACTATAATAATCTGTCCTTAACTGTAAAAGCCTGTTCGCTTGAATTCTGACATTTGTTTTTAGGGAAAGCAATTATATAATAGTTGTAATAAATAACTTTAGAAATTACCTCAAACTCTGACATTTTTCAGATGATCATGCTGATCCATGTCAATAGATGGCAGTACAGCATCTAACACCACTGTCATATCTGTACTTAAAGTACACGAAGAACAGCAATGCTAATGCTAGTTGCTCCTTTAAAGCAGATTTAAAAAATATGAGAAGTGTTTCCTGTTCCACCGGAACTGATGCAGCTTAACTATGGATACATTTATGTTAATTAAGTTGATGGATAAATTAGGTGTATACCTAGCTGAATAGGTGACTCTTTAGTCTAGACTTGTTGAATACTGACCTATGACAGCGAATGACTGCATTTGCTTGTATGGAATTATATGAGACACTGTCTTCTGAGGTGCTATGGCAGATGGTTGCATAATTCAAATTTTGGTCATTACTACTGTGCTACGATGGAATATCTGGTTCAGACAAAGCTTTGTTCCGTACTAACTAATTTAGCCACAGTACTGAATAAAGGATTGTTGTGGTTATTTTCTATGAGTTTGCTCACTTATGCAGACCTGGCAGCTTTTAGGGCCTGTTTGTAGCTTTCCTTCCATGTACTGTGAAACACCTCTAATTTTATACTCTTCCACTTGTCCTGATTTGTTGCATCATCTCTTTGATTTATCTTATAAAAATAAAACGTCAAAATATATTTAATTAAATTATTTTCTAATTGTTTTGAAAATATTTATCAAATTTGGGCATTTTGTAGATCCATTTGTGATAGATATATGTGCCGGGTCAAAGACTTGAATATGTGTTACCCATGCATTTAAGGGTGAACCTGATTTTAGGGTGATACATTTGCTTACTAACCTTTTCTATGTAAAGTTAAATGCCGACATATGAAGACGTAGCACTGTAAACCCTAATCCCAAAAACTTTACAGCTCAAATAATGCACAGTTTTAGCAGACTGATTAATGTAAGTGCTTTAATAAAATTAATAGCATCACATTTCTGCCTTTAAACCCTCCAAAAATTGTCCCCATTCACTTCCATTGTAAGTGCCTCATTGTAACCTTGATTTTTGCTTTTAATAAAAAAATAAATAAAAAAAATTCTAGAGATGTGTCAGAAGCAATTTTTGTGGTCCTCAGGATTAAGCTACAAATGCTGTGGATTGACCTGAACTTTTGAACCAGGAAGATTCCTTTAACATAAAAAAAAAAGAATTAAAATGGCCATAAATGGTGAAGGCACAACAGGTGTAGAGAGATTCACAAACGTATCTTGATTTGAATTCCTCACTCAGTCAAATGTTTTCAGGTTTGGCTGCATATTTTTGTAATGAAACCTTGCGCCTATAAGTCAATTTACATTTTTACAGACATTGAAAAGTTGCACAATTGAAGAGAGAGCAAGTAAGCCATTTTTCATATGTTTTATTTTCTTTAGCACCTACAGTAAGTGGGATTTATATAATGATTAGCAAATGAATAATTATTTTTTTGCATGACCATCTGTTAAGAAAAACTGTTAAGGACAACGTTAAATGTAAAAAACATAAAATTTTATTTGTGTAATTTATATATGTATGAACTCATTTATTTATTTTTCAGAATGTCCTCTACTGAAATAATTAGTTAATAGTTATAGAATTAAAAATGTTGTGTGAAATTGGCTATTGATAAGGTACTACAACCTACAGTTATTAATTTCTAACTCTCAATTGGCTCTTTTGTTTCAGTTACATCATGCTTGATCATTTGTGAAGCAATAAAAGTTCTGAAACTATTCAAAATAGTTGAATACTAAACTATAAATTGTATTGAATAACATAAATGTTGCAGAAAACCTTGTGACAAACAAAATTGGACTGTTGTGATGATTACACATGTTTGCTAAATTACTTTACAAACACGGACATTTCCCATTATCAATAAGATTGTGTGCAACAAATCTTCATTAATGTATTTCTTTTTTAATATGAATAATAATGTATTCATATTTTATTAATTAAATAGTTTGCATAAAACATTTATTGAATGAATACATTTTCGGATAATTTTATTATTATTTTTATACTTTGTAATTAAACTAAGTAACTTTGTTCTGTATATACAGACATTAGAACACTAATCTTTCAGTTGAGTGTACTCACAAGCTATGAACAGCAAAAACCAGATGAACAGGTTCACGTGCGTCATGGACAACTACCCAGCTGGCACTCATCAGAGTAAAAGTATCATGTTTGAAAAATGAAACAAAGAATTGCTTTGAATTTGTTAGGTTGAACTAACAGGTCTCTGAAGAAAAATAACTTGTCCTTTACACATTTACATCTTACCATTAATATGGCAATGTTACAGTATGTAATTATTTATATTAATTCTATTTTTACATAACCCACTACATTTCTCAAATATTGTTTTACTGTATTAAATAAATATTTACTTCACAGATATAGAATAATTACTGGTCCAGAGGGTAGCTGGAAATTCATATATCAGTAGTACATACAGTATTTCAATAGTATCAGCAATAACATTTGCTCTCTTGTTATTCTTCTATATCAGTAAGGCTAAATAATTATGGCGACTACCGTGGTTGTCCAACAGCCTTATATGAAGGCAAACACTCAAATGAGTGCCTGGAGTACAGGACTGTTTGACTGTTGCCAGGACATGAATTCTTGTAAGTACACTTTGTAAGTGGGTAATTCCTCGTAAAATATATATATATTCCATTTTTACTGTTCATATTAACTGTTTTTTATAAAAGTAATCCACTGTCTAAGATCGATAGACAAGAAGGTGAGAATTACTGTTTTTCTTGCCCTCAGGTTGCTATGCGTTCTGGTGCTGCCCATGCTTTGCCTGCTCCACCACTGGGGAGTTTGGGGAGAGCACCTGTCTGCCTGTGATAGACCTGTTAGGCCCAGGTCTTATGGCTGCTTTCGGAATGGTAGTATGTGTGCCACCTGTTACTTTGGGAATGAGGGTGGCAGTTCGTCACAGATACGACATTGGGGTGAGTTTTACCCTCTGAGAAAGATCTCAAATGTGGAATGTGATGCAAAGTTTCATTGGCAACATGATCTTACGGGAAATCGTCAAGTTAGTTTCTTCATTCAAATCTTGATCCTTATGTTCCAAATTCTGGACCAGCATTGTAGGCTACCATGCAGCAAATGTCTTGAATGACCTCAAATCTGCAGTACAGTGTCTTTGCTGTCATTTCCGTTTTGATAGCCGCTACTGAGGTTCTACATTATCAAAACAATAAATGAAAGAATGCTGTTTTAGTCTCTGAAGTGTTAGAGTTAGGTTTAGGGTTTAGGTTAGGAGTTTATTAATGTAATTCTTAAAATATTCCATTCAGATTCTTACTCGTGTCTCACGTGAACAACATGATCACACAGTAGGTCACAATGTTGTTCCAGACTCTTCCAGTACCCTAGAATCGGCCACATTATGCTGACTCACTGACAAGCTCCATCTCCTATCAGACACGTTCGCTACGGCTCTAATGTGTTTACCATCCACTGTGGCAAAACCGGAAGAATGTTGCATCAGCAGCGACCGAGACCTGGGTTTGGATACCACGTTGAAACCAGGAAGTAAACACATTCGCATCAGTGACAAGTGTGCTTCGGAGGTTGCAATTTTCCCTCTAACATTACAGTTTTACTCCACTGACAGTTAGGTTTAGGTTTGAGATATGGGTTAGGGGGTAAAGTTTATAAAACTAAAAAAGCAATTCCATTTCTGCAATTCAGAAAGAAGAAACTGATCTTAGCAGTCAAAGGAATCAACCGCCTGTCGTTGATTTCCTACAGATCAGTCATATAAAGTACTTAAAATCAACAACTTAAAATCAATAGTTTAATGTATTTCCATCGTTTATACTTTAATTATAACTATATTGATTAGATTATTGTAGTTTTTTGGCCACATTAAAGACATTAAGTACACAGTCTTGAACCTTTATCTTTTCAGATGATATTCTTTCTTTTCTTTTTTCAATTTGAATCAAAACTTATAGTATTGTGATTCACCTCTGAGCTGGTTGATTTGGTTCATGGCTTAGAACTTTTGTGAAGACTTCTATGAAATCCTTATGGAAAAAATGCAGAACCAAGATGGTTGAAAAAGTGGGAAGGAACTGTTGTGCACTTTATAGGGAAGTAAACAGAATAAATTATATGTGTGTATGTGCTTGTGTGTGTGTTTCAATAGGGCAGTCTCTTTGAGGATATCCTGATGTCCTGTTGTTGTGTCTGGTGTTCCTGGTGTCAAATGAACAGAGAAATCAAAGAACGCAAAAAACCCATCACCGTAGTGACCATGCAGCCTGTGGTTCAAGCTGTTCCCATAACAACCACCACAGAAGTTCTCTCTGTCAGACAGCAGTCGACTGAAGTGATGGGCATGGCACAAGTAGCAGTCGCACCACCGATCCAGACTGGTTCACCTGTTGTCATGACAGTTGTTCCATAGAAGGTTGCCCAGCAGCCACATGGATGTGACATGAAAGCTTTTGACAGATTGTTCAGGTTTAATATGTATCGAATCTTGATAAAGTGTTTCAAGGCCATCTTTTCTATAATTTAGTGTGAGTCTTAAACAGAAGTGTCCAGACAACTTTTTGTTTTAAAGACAGCATACAGCTTGATGACTCATGCAGCATCTTGTAATTTCTTACTCATTTTATTTTATGTTAAATGTATCAAATGAAAATAAAATATTAAATCTGAGGTTTGCAATGTGGACTCTCAAATGCCACTGTATAAAAAATAACTTCTTTCTAAGTTTCTAAAATATTCAATATTATATAGCAATTAAAACTGACTATGATGCTGTTTTTGTAAAATGCAAAAAAAAAAAGACATTTTGCACTGTTTATAATGGTGACAAGATCCTGCTTTTCCCCGTTGATGGCAGCCATTGGGTGAACATGGAGGTACTGATTTGAATATGCAGTAACAGTAGAAGATGATCGCACTATGACGCACTTCTTTATGTGACATGGCAGAGGCGTCATGCCCATTCAGACTGAGGGGGCATGTGCCCCCTTAGATTTTTGAGTGAAGAGGATTTTTAATGGATTATTTGACATTCCAAAGCCTTGTACCTTTGAAAATTAAATTAAATGATTATTGCATGTAAAAAAGAATGTCTGTGGGAGAAATCTTTCATAACATATCTATATTTTGTCAGTCCAATTGAGTCATATGTTCCGCTTTAGGTGGCGTACCATGGCTGTTTCGGAGATCCCACTCACGGGGAAGGTCCAGCACCAAAGGAAATCACAGTGTTATGGTCATAAAAAACTAATTAATTGCATCAACTTCAGTGCAGTTAACGTTTGCATATGTTTGTGTTTGATTGGTCGCTGAAAGAAAGAGATAGAACTGGACATGTTTGAGAATGCAGTACAAAGAATCCAAAAGGCCGCATGAAGGGGCCAATAATTGGGGCACTGGTCCAGATTTCTGAACTGATTGGCATCCTGCAGGTGCCTCACAGAGCAACATGTTCCATGCTCACCACCATGCTGGAGAACAAATGTGTCAGATGACACAAATAAAGGAGGCATACTATGACTTGATGCTCACTGACCCTGACATGCCTTGTTGGGTTATCTTGGCACACAACCAACACCTGCCAGTGGTATACAATGTCCGTTGAATGAGTTTTGGAGAGTGTCACTTCTCCATTGCACCCTCTCCAATCTCCTATGTACCTGTGCTTGGTTCAGGTCTGACGAATTGCATGGGACTGTTTGAGAAGAGCTGGAATCTTCTGCATTACGTGCAGCTCATGCTGGAATGCTGGCTGGTGATCCCCATGTACACCAACTTGTTACTCAACTACTTCCCTGCTGACACTGACCTCCTAACTATGCAATGTTCTGCAGAGCTATGGCTCATGCTTGTAGACTTTGTATTTGAGTTCACACGATCTTCAATATCAAACCTAGTCTATATTTGTGGGCTTCCAGTGTTGTCCATCCAAGCCTCTCCCTGCCGAGCTTCAGGAGTTTATGCAGAGTTCAGGGGAACATGGTGTGGTTGTAATGTCTCTGGGAACTCTAATTGGAGTATTTCCCAAAGAGGTAATGGAAGCCATTGCTGCAGCTTTTGCCTGTATCCCTCAGAAGGTGGTTTGGAGGTTTATAGGCAAGAGATCATTAACGCTAGGCAATGACACCCTGCTTCTTGAATTGATACCACAATATGACTTGCTGGGCCATCTAAAACCCATGCTTTGTGGCTCACAACGGCACCAATGGGCTGTACGAAGCCATCTATCATGGGGTGCCTGCTCTGGATATCGGCAGAACATGTGGAGGCTCTCTGAGTTACACCAAGATCAGCCTGAGCATCCCCTTGACAAAGCAATTTTCTGGATTGAATTTGTCCTGTGCAATAAAGGTACAAACCATCTGCAAGCTAAGGCCTACATGCCCTTGTACCTATTGCTGTCTAGATGTGGCTGCATTGGTTTTCTCTGTACTCCTGCTAACTCCGGGAGTCATCTACACAATCTGGACACAATGACGAAAAAGAGAGACGAACAAGGCAGTGAAAGACAGTAATAATAAAGCTTTGAAGGAAAGCAGGAAGATCCTGAAAGAGACCATTAATATTCTGAAAGAAAGCAATATGATTTTGAAAGAAAGCAATAACATTCCAATTCTGAAACTAAGAGCAAGCAAAAAAAAAAAAAGAATTCAGTGAATAGGCAAAGAATTCAGAGAGCTATATATTCTATTGCTGCCTCTTCCTTTTCTATTTTTTGTTTTTCCATATTTCATTTTCTTTTCCCTCTATTTCTTTCTTTCTTCTAATTCTGCTGTTTCTTTCCTTTAGCTCTTGCTATTCCCTGCCAAAAATAAACTGTATGCTGGTGATTAGGTGCAGATCACTTCCTGGAATCCTTAAAGTTTCTTGTAATCCTCCTTATGGCTTAACAATGAATTTAAGCCTCAGAGACTAAAGCATTGATAATGATGAAAAAAAAATCTACTTCTTGAAAGAATGAAGATTTTTATGCATATTTTGTTTTGTGGTGAATTTTTTCAATGCTGGGAATTTAGGGTTGTAAAATTTCACCATTGTTTTTTAGACAATAAGCTAAAGTTCTGAATTCACAAATAAATCCAACAGAAAAACGTAGGCCTTTTTAAATTTTCCTATTTAAATCTAATTATGGCTATTGATATTGATGGCATATTTGGTGTAATAATACAAGTAATAAAAAATAACCATCTCAATGTATTATAGTATATAGAATTTACAATGAGTAGCATAAACAAATATTTTTAATGAAGGAGCAGCTAAAAATCATTTGCTTGATAATATGATTTAATGAATACACACACACACACACACACACACACATATATATATATATATATATATATATAGGTCAAATACTGCTATTGCAATTGTGCCAACCAGCCATGGCCTTTTTGTGTGACTTTTTTTATGTGATGCAAAAAATGTTCACACCAAAACAGTGTCAGCTAATGTTATGTGTAGTTTTTACCTATATTTACTGAATATTACAATGGTGTGTCGTAAGCTTGCAGGAAATCTATTTACATTCATATGCATGTGTAATTTCAGAAATGTAACTATTGATTGTAACCACTCACATTTCATTATGTAAAACATGGTTAATTAAAAATATAATGATTTTTTAAATGCACACACTTATCAAAATAAAAAATTTAAACAAGGATTCAAGATCACCAGCAGATGGCGCTACAGATATATATATTTACAGTAGACCATTTCTTGAATCCTTTCCGTAATTAAAATTAAAATAAAAACATTTATTAACAACAGCTCAATAATTTTTACATAGTCCACATAAATAAATGTCATCTTTCATTAAACAAAAATCATCCAGAAGTTTTATGATCACAAAACTAACCAAAATGGCAAGTGACTCAGATGTGAAGTTCTGCTTATCCTCTACCAGCCTGACGAGGACCCTCTTTTCTCCAGATATGAGACAAGAGATAGCTGGAAGCACATATAGGGACAGAATGATAAAAAGATGAGAGGGAAGGATGAGAGAGAGAGGGCTTACTTTGAGGGGACATTAGCCTGGGCTGTAATTGCTAATGTATGCTTCTAATGACTCGTTATCTAATTATCAATCTTATTCTCGCTCATCTTTTCTATTCCTCGCTCACTCTCTTTCCCTTTCCTCTAGCTCTCTCTATCTCTTCCCAATCGACCAGCAATGATGGGAATGGCAATTAGGACACTAGGCTGCCAAATGGCTATTTTAATTAGCCTTTCTTAGCAAAGAGAGAGAGAGAGAGAGAGAGAGAGATGGGAGGAGAGAGAGAGAGAGAGAGAGAGAGAGAGAGAGAGAGAGTATGGGGGAGACTAATGTTCTTCATAAGTGCTACAGATTAGAAGGTCATTAAGCTTTTGCTTGAATTAATGATTAGGAATTCCTGCAGGTCGAGAAACTTATTACACAAGCCTACTTAACATTAATAGAACAATCCTATTTGTGTTAAACACAAATAAATTAAAACTAAAAACCAATTATAGAGTGATGACATTGTTCTCTGCCCTCCCCCTGGTCACCCATAACAGGAGACACAGTGTAAAGCTCTCTGGACAGCAGAAAGAGGATCATCTATTCACACAAGGAGCAATGATTGCCATTTTTGATCGTTTGAAAGTCTCTCCCGTTTCATTCTTTCCACATTTTTCTCCATGGTCATTCTTCGTTTCTATTTCCCCCTCTGCTTTCAATCTCTGCTGATTTTCGACTATGTGCTCTGAGTAAATCCTACGTGTGGCGCTCCCCTCTTATTGTGATTCGTAATTTTCTTCAAAAGCACAAAGCAACATTCTTGTGCATTATTTGTTCATTTTGTGGCTTGTTTGGGACACAGGCTGGTCTGGCTAAAATCTCTTCAGAGTCACTTTCCAGCCCAAAAGAGACAGACTTCTCATTTCAGCTCTCTCTAAGAACCCTCCCCATTGCGCCTGCATGCACACTGACACACAAAAACACACTCACATACACCTACCTGATTTGTACTTACATTACAGGGTATTGATACACACTGTACAGAATAAAGGGATGTTTCACTCAAAAATTATTACAAAATGTGTAATTATTCACACATCTTCATGTTATTCCAACACCATATGACTTTCTTGCGTAGAACACAAATAGATATGTTACGCAGAATGTTAGTGTCAGTACCATTTCCTTTTAATGCAACTTTCATGCACAATGTAGTTGAATGTTTGTTGTTGTTGTTGTGCTCGGGTGTGTGTTTTCATGTCCATTCTCGATCAATTTGCATTGGATTTATCAAAAGTAATTAAAAATAATAAATATACACAAAAATAAATGCCAACCGATGCTAGCATTATATCTAGCATCTCCTTTTGTGTTGCACATAAGAAAGAGAGTCATGGTGAGTGTGTAGATGATGACAGAATTGGACATCGCTTAATTTTTTAGCAGAACATTTTCAAATGAATATCCTATCCAAAAGAATTATGTATCTGTCTGTCTGTCTGTCTGTCTGTCTATCTATCTATCTATCTGTCTGTCTGTCTGTCTATCTATCTGTGTATTGCTGGATGGCTGTCTGTCTGTCTGTCTATCTATCTATATATCTATATATCTATATATCTGTATGTCTGTCTATCTATCTGTGTATTGCTGGATGGCTGTCTGTCTGTCTGTCTATCTATCTATATATCTATATATCTATATATCTGTATGTCTGTCTATCTATCTGTCTGTATTGCTGGATGGCTGTCTGTCTGTCTATATATCTATCTGTATGTCTGTCTATCTATCTGTCTGTATGTCTGTCTGTCTGTCTGTCTGTCTGTCTGTCTATCTATCTATCTATCTATCTATCTATCTATCTATCTATCTATCTATCTTTCTGTATGTCTGTCTGTCTGTCTGTCTGTCTGTCAGTTTACATACAGGCACATCCACACAAACAGAACAAATACATGTATAGAATTAACTAAAATATTATATGCACTCACTGAGACTTTATTAGGAACACTATGGTCCTAATAAAGTTCTCAATGTGATATTCTGCTGTTGTAGCTAATCCACCTCAAGGTTTGCACAAGTTGCGCTTTTTGAGATGCTTTTATGTTCACTACAATTGTATAGAGGGGTTATCTGAGTTACCGTAGCATTTCTGGCCATTCTCCGTTGTCCTCTCTCATCAACAAGGTGTTTCCATCCACAGAACTGGCACTCACTGGGTATTTTTTTTTTTTGTTATTACCACCATTCTAAGTAAACTCTAGAGACTGTTGTGTGTGAAAATCCTGGACCTTAACACTTACTTGATTTACACATTTTAAACCATGACTTGCACTGCGCACAAATAACATTATATTTATGTTGTTTAGCCAGAGGGGAACTGGCCCCCACAGTGAGTCTGGTTTCTCCCAAAGTTATTTTTCTCAATTAACCATCATCTTATGGAGTTTTATGTTTCTTGCCACAGTCGCCTTCAGCTTGCTTGGGTTCTAAATACAATTATTATTTAATTTCTATACATATTTTACAATCATATTTAATCAAACTACACAATGCTCACTGTAAGACATTATAGATATTACCATTTCATTTTTGTTTTTTGTTTCTGTTAATGCATGATTTCCTGTAAAGCTGCTTTGAAACGATGCGAGTTGTGAAAAGCGATATACAAATAAAAATGACTTCACTTGACTCGACTTACTCCTTAAAGGCCCTCATAATTCACCTTGTATTTCATGAACATAATATTCATAGTGCATTAACAATTCCTGTACAATGTGGCTATTTGTATAGTGTCCCTGACTTTTCTTTTCCTTTTCCTCTCTCTCTCTCTTTCTTTCTCTTCTTTATCATGACGTGCCCTGAGGTTATGATTGTTATGATTTATATCAGACTGTTTTGAGATCTCTCTCTCTCCCTCTTTCTCTGCCTTCTGTCTTCATCTCTCTTTAGTTTTCTCATTCCTCCTCTCTCCTCACCATCTCTCTTTCTAATCAGTTCTCCTTGCATCCCCCCAGGTCGATTTTGGGAGTAATAATGAAAGAGATTTAACCCTTTAATGTTCAACCACTTTGACCCTGAATACCATCCCTCCATCGTGCTTCTCCTTACACACTGACCCTGTTATATACATACACATTATTTGGGCGTGGATCAAAGCAAATGCAAACTAATGGAGACACTGATTGCACTGGAAAACATTAGGTTCAATGTAACAGAGAGGCATTTTTTCTCTCTCTCTCTCAAACAGGGTGACGGCATGAATAGTTTAGAAAATTGTTACACGACTTGAACGAATCCATATCTAAATGTTTAAGTCTTTTCTCCCACATTACCTTGGATATTGTGATTTTTCAGCAGTCAATAATATCCTTGGCATTTTTTTAAGCTTTTACGTGAAGTATTTTATGTCTGTCTGCGATTGCCTTCACCTGCCCATCTGTCAGTCCAATTCTCTAACGCTGCATTTAAACCCCTAATGACGTCATGCGTAAACAGGATATCTTCCCACCTAATTATGCACTGTTAATTACAAATTTGGACTAATGTGCTTAATTAGACGAACATCATTTGCGTTTGGCTACAGAACATCTTTTTTTATTTGGAAAGTTATCTCTTTAACAAACAATATGACTTAATTGCAAACATTTGCATAAAAACAAATGAGCTAATTAATTACAATCAAGCACTTCCTGATGAGTCTAAGGACAATGAGACTCCAAATGTTTTCCTCAGGGTTACAGAAAGAGGGAGAGAGTGAGAGGGAGAGAGAGGGGGCCCTGATGAGGGGGGTTAAATGAAAGTTTATGAGCTTGTGAGCATGCTAATATGACTCTCTGACCATGAGGAATTATGTGTGTGTGAGAATTTGCTATAAATGTCCAGATAAATAAGTTTAAGTAGCTTACTTATAGGCTGTGTTGGTTCAGCTCAGGCAATATATATACGCATGGTATTGGTGTAACACTTAAAATCCCTTATTCCCATTCTACATTCATCTCTCTCTTTTTCCCTCTCTTTTTCTGGAGGGTTTGTAGATAGAAGGGCATCTCCCTCCTTTTCTGTGTTGGAATTTAATATGCAACTTTTTATTGGAAAACAATCGTGCATGCCTGCGTGAATCCTGACCGCAATATATCTGTTAGCGCGACTAATCCGATCAGGCCAGAGAGGGCTATTTATCACTGCAAATCCAGGGCATTTCAGCCCACATTTTATTATTTTAATATATTTCTCAGCTATTAAATCACCAAAATGATGAATTAGAACTGTCTGCCATGCTTTCAGCTGCATGACAGAAAATGATGCACTACCCAATTTGAGTGGTCATTTGGACTTTTTAAAGACAAAAAATGATATGGGAAAAAGTCCAATATTTTTGTGTTGTTACGTCTCTGCCACCTCGCCCTCCCTCTCCCCCCACTTGCTGGCTGTTTTTAATAAAACACTCTAAGTGAGCTTTATTGCTGTGTTAGAGAGGGCAGAATCACAACTATCTTTAATATACAGCCAATTACCAAACAAACACACAACCATACACGCTGTCACGCATATTTATGCACAAAGAAAGGCAGGTATGCAGACATACAACTTTTGTCTCTTAATCAAAACAGGCAAATATTCAATCTGTATACGCCCACACTTCAGACAATATTAGATGAGAATTTATGTTCGCTTGTCATCTCGTTACCTGTTCTCAGATAGAGATGAAAAATATGAATGAAAACACATATTTTGACTTTTTGGATCTCATAAAAACATATTAACATTCATTCTTCCTTTCTTTCTTTTCTTCATATATTATTATATAATTTTTAATATTATAGATTTGTATAGATCTAAATGGAGCATTCACCCAAAAATTATCAGTGCCTCATTTGTTCACCCTAATGCCATCTTAAACTCGCATTACTTTCTTACATCTGTGGAATACAAATGAAGCGATATTTGGAAGGATGTTTGATTTTTTTATTTACATTTTTATTTCCTACAATGCATGTCTATGGGGTCCAAAACCTTCAAGCTCCAAAATGGACATAAAGGCAGCATAAAAGTAATCTAAATGACTTGAGTGGTTTAATCCATGTCTCCTGAAGAAATACAATCGCAGACCAAAAAAACCTGCCCTGTGTTTCAATAGGGATGGATGTCAAGGCTATAGTGAATAAGGACTATAAAATAAGGAAATTTTGGTCTGTTTCTCACTCAAAGTGATTGTATCACTTTAGACATGGATTAAACCACTTGAGTTGTCTGGATTACTTTTAAGGTGCCTTTGTGTCTTTTTTTGAAGCTTGAAAAATCTGGACCCTATTGACTCCCATTGTATGGACAAGAACGCATTATACTGAACATACTTAATAACATCTTTGTTTGTCTTTTAAAAAAATAAAAAATAAAAAATAATTCAAGTCTGAGACGGAATGAGGGTGAGTAAATGATCAGATAATTATCACGTTTGGCTGAACTATGTGTCTGATAAGTTCGGTTTTATCTTTCACTTTATGATTCAAATGCAGATCTTCAATGGCTAAAAGTTGATTTAGTCTAAAGCTAAATTACACTGTTTAGGTAGCTTTTGTGAAGAAGGATTAAAACAAATATGTGTCTTGGAAATAATATATCTGAACTCATCTTGTATTGATCTAGCAAGTGTGGGTGATGTATCAACTGTTTTAACATGAAGATATAAACTAAAATGTAAGCTCTTTTCAGCACTTAGCAGTTTTACCTCGAGATGTGTCGATATATGATGACTCACCACAGAGACTCTTCACATCAGCACATCACAGCTTCAAGCACTTAATCTGCCAAGTACACAATAAATACTAATTACCTATTAACTAATTACTCTGCATCCGGTAAGACGGCATCTGAAGGCAATCAAAATTACATTAAGAGAGTGTTGCATTGCTTGTCCACTCTCAGACTGTTTGCCCCCACACGTTTGACTGTGGCAGTATGCTGCTGGTCCAATAGGGGGCGTCACAGTTGCCGGAGGGTGGTGAGGTACTCACTGCTCTGAGACAGCTGGCTTAAGCCTTCAGACCCCATGAGTCCTCACACTAATCAGCTCAGAGCAGCCAGAATCAATTAGCACCAGGAGGGGGGGAGGGCGAAGGGAGGAAGACCCACAGAGGATGACTGGCCCCACACCTGGCCTGTCTCTCTCTCCTTCAATGTGCTGCTCTTGTCCCTTCATCCATCCAGCTCATAGAGTTTTTCTTTTCTCTCTCTCTCTCTCTCTCTCTCTCTCTCGCTTCCTTTTAAAGATGTGTGTTAATAACTTTTAAATAGTCTGGCAGCACAGGGCCAGAGGGCTGGTTACTCATCTTATTGCTCTCATCTTCTCTGTCTTTCTCTCCCCACATTTCATAAATAAACTCTGTCGCTCCTCCATGGTTTCATTCACCAGTGCACTCGTATGTCCACATCCTTTGTCCATAGACCTTATTTACAGTAGCGCCATTTTGATTTTTGATAGGAATGAAAATGAGAGATAGAAGAGTGTGTATGTCTATCCCTCACAGCCTCGTTTTCATTCCCATCAAAAATCAAAAATGGCGCTGCTGTGAATAAGGTCTCTTTCTCCCTCTTTTGAACAATAATGGGCCTGCTGAAAAGATAAACAAGTTTGTTTTGAAAAGCATAAAGGGAGTCTCGAGAATCTCTAAACTCTATTTCCACTAATCTATTTCTCACAAGCTCATGCAGTGTTGTTCAGTGAGAGTATATTTTTTGTTCATAAAATAGGCCTGCCATGATTTATTCGAAGTACAGCAAACGTTACACTTTATGGTTCACTTCTCTAATTTAAACAGAAATATTACACTGAAACGAATTATTCAGCAGAGATAACACACGAGCGCACGCGCAGCAATGAAAATCTATTTTCCACTAGCACAAACATTATATACATCATGCTAGGAACTGTATGATACAGGGTATTACGCAATAAAAGCACATGTATCTTCTACAAAACTCCAGCACACTACTTTAAGCCTCTTGTTTGAACACACACACATAAACGCACAAGCAAAGTGCTGTCAGCCTGAAAAGTGCTTTATAAACACATATAATGATAAATCAATAACGTCTCGGATCCGTGTTTCATAGTCGAAAGAGACGCTGACCAGCAGGTGTCATTCTGCATTCCAACTACCGACCTCATGAAACAGATGGATTCTCAAGGCCGAACGTCACAGCTCGCGTCCCTCACGCGGGAATAACTAAGCGGGAAAAGTTAAAAGAGTGGCAGAAATGTGTGCGCGAGGAGCAGAGGGGTGGAGAAAGGGTTGAATCGAGGAGAGGGAGTCGAAGATAGCCTTCTCCTACTCTTACAGACTAATTGCGTTTTCCCTGAGCAGAATTGAGTTCCCGAGAAAGAGAGAAAGGCCAGAGGCTTTTCATAATTGTATCGACAGGAAAATGAATATGATGAATGGCGTTCATTCAGCGCGGCCAGGATTTATTGTCTTATCCTCCGGGCGTTAATCGCTCTGAAAAGTGGGGAGGAGGAAGGGAGAGCGACAGAAGGAGAAGAAGATGGAGAGAGAGAGAGAGAATAACTAAATTCCACACCCCTGTCTTGACAATCCCCTCCAAACGTATGGCAACTTGCAGAACACCTTCATTACAAACTTGTTAAGTTTATACTCTGAGTCACGCCCACAAGCGTTGATTGACACCTGTTCAGACAGAGGCTGCTCGTTGACCTGTGGACCAACAGGTACATTGGAAACCAGACACAAAAGCTTGTAAAACTAATGAACAGGTGGTGGTTTTCAACTTAAAACTTCCCAATAATTCATATTTAAAGTTAAATATGCGATTTAAGAATAAAAGGCAGCAGTTATCTTGAGTTCATGTTTAAAATCATAAAAGTCTTAAGCATTCAATGGAGAGATTTTTCTCACCTCACTCTGTCTCTATACCCAGTTTTTTATTTCTCACATTCAGTCCACATACACACACGCGCACACACATACATCCCAGATAAATCTGGTTGTGGATGCTGTGAATCCAGATGAATGCTCAGCTCATAAAGTGTGTGTTTGAAAGTCATCCATCATAAAGACGTCAGAAAGAAAAGAGCAAAAAGAACCCTCCCTGAGAGAGAGAGAGAGAGAGAGAGAGAGAGAGAGAGAGAGAGAGAGAGAGAGAGAGAATTTTTGTGCACGTGTGTCCATTGGTGGGTGGTTTGCAGGAGTGGGTGTAGACTTAAAACTAACATTGTACATTTACATTTTAACAATTAAACAATTAAATAAGAGCATATAGTGAGGTCTGTTAAACAAACACCATCACACATTCAGTCTTCCATTCAGTACTCATAATACACTTCAGTACACCTTGCACTAAAGGCCTATTGCATCTCTAATGACCAGTGTTGGGGAGTAACTAACTAAAAGTAGCAATGCTTCTAACTTAACTATATTTTTCAGTAGCATAAAAGCAATTTTCACAATAGAATGCAACAGTCTGTCTCCGCAAGTAAAAGTCCCATAATTGTTTTCCATAGACAAATTGATTTGCAGCAATAACTTTTAAAGACATAACGTGTGCTCCGAGGTAAAGCCATGGTGTATGCTTTTGTTGAAGCCATCAGTTAGCCTTAGTTCAACTTTTTAAAATGGAATTCCTGGTGAACAACCACACTACCCAGTACATAAATAATCAACCAATCAGAGAACTGTGGCCAAGCAAGCCTATGAGAAAAGACTGGAAGAGACCGCCCACATTCATGATGCACTCTGAGTGATGCGTCAGTCTTCCTTCACCCTCAAACTTCATAAATTCATGTATATCTGAATATTTTGCAATAAACGTAAACTATATTGTTTCTAATACACAATCTAAAAACAATTGCTTAATATATTTCCATCGGTTGTTATCCTATTTCATTGTTCGCAATGCTTCATTGGATTGTAGTTCGTGCCCTTATGAAAGATCATACACAGTGTTATACCTTTGTCTTTTAATCTGATTTTCAAATACTTTTTTGCTTCAAATCAATGTTTGTAATGTTGTGATTCATCTCGGAGCTGGTTGGTTTAGAACTCTTTTATGAAGTATTTTTTTAAAAGTCAATGGGAAAAATGAATGGGAAAAATACTTTAAGAACCAACATGGCTGAAAAACTGGTCAGGCATTGTTGCCCTCTATAGTGAGGCTTTACAGTCCGTATAATGAACTAATCTTTTCCAGTAACAAGCTACATTTTTAAATGAGTAACAGTTCAGCATTACTAAACATTACATTTGTCACATTGTATCGCAAACACAGCAACTGAGTCGAGGGAGTAGTCAAGCATTCTAATACCATCTTTCTCGTATAGTGCTAATCATTTAAGCGAATTGGTTCTTTCTGAGAAACTATGTTTAGAGCTGGGAATTCATTTTAGTCAGTTATATAAAATAGAGGGTTTCTAGATTTATTAGTTTTTATTTTGTATACATTTAGAAGTTCAATTTTATGTCACCATAGTTAAATATATATCAGGTGATATTAATTTATTCTGCGATATAATCTGATTGTTACACATTTTAAAATATTTTTTATTGAAAGAGCTTTGATGTAGTTAACTACTTTTTGTTGATAACTTGTATTGTAAAACTGCTTTTTTAAAAGAGCAGCTTGACTGTAGTTTAACTACATGGGAAACTACAGTTTCAAAATACTTTCCCAACAATGATATTGACAACAAGCTAACTTACTGTTATAATGATAATAATTCCTAATCACTACGGTGACAGGATCAAACCGTTTTTATTTTAGATTCATTTTACCACCACTCTAGTTATGCATCAAATACAGTAAAACCATTTTGGATGTCAGCACACACTCTTACACTCACAGCATTAATAGCCAATCTTAGAAACACTCTCAAACCAGCGGAAGATCTTCTGCTACAGGCTACAAGTTTCTGTCACCATAATGTAACTTCAAACTAGCATTTACCTCTGTAAACAAACAAAACAGCTTGGAGGGAAAAAAACATTTGCTACTA
The DNA here is from genome assembly GCF_025860055.1 of Xyrauchen texanus. Classification (NCBI taxonomy): domain Eukaryota; kingdom Metazoa; phylum Chordata; class Actinopteri; order Cypriniformes; family Catostomidae; genus Xyrauchen; species Xyrauchen texanus. The sequence goes on from NC_068319.1 coordinate 19,173,695, forward strand.
AAAGAAAAAAGAAGAAGAAGAAGAAGAAGAAGAGTAAAACTAAAGACACAATTACAAAAAAGCCAATCCACTGGATGAGAGCAGAAGAGATGAATAAGATAAGAGGATACAGAGAGGGAAGGTGCCTCGGGTGATGCTGAGAGACGATGTGTGTTTATATATATAAATGTGTGTAGGGCAGGTGGGACAGCACGGAGACTGGTGGCTCAACAGCTTGCTCCACCCTGAGGGCCCAGCATGCTGGGAGGAGCAGGGGCTGGAGCGGAGGCCTCTGCCAAGGAGGGGCAGTAAGGCTGGTGGCAGCTGGTCCACGCTCCCTCCCCTCCCGCCGGCAGGCAGCGGGCAGGGTGAGAAGGTCAAAAGGCAGTCGTTAGGAAGACAAAGAGAGGCACAGCGACACACGGCATAATCGCCTTTTATTGAGTGGCTTTGACACAATTCACAGCGAGGCTGACACTGACACCACACATGTTTAAAACACACACACACTATATACATCAATGCATGAGCATGTAAACACACAAATATGTACACAATTTTACATACTAAGAGTAGAGCACAATCCACAAATATGATGGCTAAAATTAAACAAAATAAAATAAGCAACTACCACACACTAATATATATTTTGATAAAAAGCATGCAACATTTCTTGGAAAAGTGCAATCAACATGTAATACAGACAGCAGACCATAATTAGGTATTTCTTTAACTTCAGGCATTTTTAGCACTGTGAACATCTAGAAAGTAAAGTGTTGTTGAAACTTTTTTCACACTCTTACACATTTATTTTTATTTTTCTACTAATAGTTATATAACAATGTATGTACATGCATCACAAAATATTTGTATGTAATTTTTGTCTTTTAAGAAAATTCCCATCACAGTGTCATTTCAGTCTATATTGGATTTAATAGAATTCTGCAGTTGAAATGACAAAATCAAATGTCAGATTCAAGACTTTCTTTGTTTTGCTATGGTTAATATCACAACTAAAATTGTATGTATCCTAAATACACAAAATTAAATCATATTTTCACACTTTTTGGATTATTGGGCATAATTACATTATTCTGCACACAAATTATATTTACCTTTGTATTTGGGTGGGGTGGTGTAATGTTTTTTAAACATTACAAGTATACTAACTTTTGAAAAGACTTTATTAGGGACAAACGTTTTGGGTGTGGTGGAAATGACGCCACAAATGCAATGCATTTGTAATTTTTGACAGATTAATAGAAACAGTTTTTACATAAAAAACATTATAGTAAAGCCAAAAAAGATAAAGTCCCTCACAATACCGTATTGCAATAAAAAATGTGTGTTATTCTTTGAAAGCTAAGGTAGTGTGCAGGATTTACTATAGCATATGTCCTATGCACCTATTAACTAATTTTCAGGTATGCAAGGTTATTTGGGTATTGTTTAAATAATACAGATTGAAATAGTTTATTTAACAGTTTTTATAGATTATCATAGTTTAATATGGAAAGTCTTGGTCAAGGCTAAAAATCTGTAGATAAAAGGCATTTGAAAAATACCAAAAATACATTATGAAGTCGTGGTTAAAGGTTTCCAAGTCAGTTTAAAAGTAACTCAAATAAAAACAAAAGTTAAAATCCATTCATTTTAATACTAATCAACCCCTGTGACATGAAATTGCCCAAAGTTGAAGACACCCAATTACAATATTTACAGAGAAGTGTCCCAACAAAAGTTGTGTTAGAGAAGCCAGTGGTTCCTGCAGCTGCCCCCTTTTAAACTGTGCCCCCCGCCTCATTTCATTTACCATTACGGCAAAACAGAGCCACGCAGTCAACCATCAGAACAGCGGTTCTGCTCTTCACATGCTCAAGATCACAGATGTACCATCCCCTCCGGCACAGACACTGTCAATATTCTCCATGTACAGCAATCACATCTGGTGCATCTGTCCATTCTGGTGATAGCTGTATCTGCAACCTGTTAGATCAATGCATCAAGGATTCTGTTTGGAGTCTGATTCATATTCTGTGATCCATGTTCAATTCTTGTTTACTTTATTGATCCAGATGAAAGACTTGTGTAATGTAAAAGTTCAAGTTTGTTTTAACTAAGGAAGTATTATTTACTGTTGCTGATAAAGCTCATCAAGAAAGACTGAATATTTAAGGGGTAAATGGTCATAGTTGAGCATTAGCAAGACTACAGTTCTTACAGAACATCAAATAAAAACACACACACATTGAGAGGAGCACTTCCGATTGCAGCTCATTTCTACACAGCGTGGTGTGTTAAACTCTTTCCATCTCTTCACTCAATGGAGCGTAGCTCATCTGTACACTGAGCAATAATGAGACACAGAGATGCAATTGTGTGTCTGTGTGAACCAAAGCGAGTGAGCAAGAGAGAGGGAGAGATCTCTAGAAGAGGAGGGGAGAGAGAGAGGCTATCCATTTCCTCCCTGGGGCATCTCCTCCTTGGCTCTTTGTTGCTGAAATGCTCCCAGTGAGCAGGTTACACTAAAGCCTGGTCTATTGTCTTAAACAGCTGTCCATTGCACACACACACTCACTCTCTCTCTCTCTCTCTCTCTCTCTCTCTCTCTCTCTCTCTCTCTCTCTCTCACTCTCTCTTATTTTTTCCTGGTTACTCAATCAGAGGCAGTTTTGGAGATCTTTAAAAGCGACCCCCCCCCCCACCACCCCTGCCCACCCACCCACCCACCCACACAAACAGACAAATCTGCTTCTGTTTACAGTATCCCACGGTAGGGGGTCTTTACTGATTCAGCTGCTTTCACTCTAGTACATTGTGCTATATAGAGAACACAGATAAGTTATTTTATGTTACTGTACATTACAGATTACTTACAAAACAACAAAAATTACAACAATAACTATACAAAAAAAACGACATTATAATAATAAGTTGAAGAAGAAGGAATAGAAGAAATAAAACAAGATGATGTATACAGGAAGTGAAAAGTCTGGCAATTTATTCAAATAAATGTTTGTGTAACTGACTGTATTAATCTGTAATGTATATGTCAGCATACAAACAGCTAAAATTATTCAGATTAAAGATTCATGTGTATTTAAATAGTCTTAAGTCTTATCTAAAGTATGAGTGCATGTATGTGCATTCAGGATAAAAATGACTGTAAAGCTCCTGATATCAATTTATGATTAATATGAAGAAAAGAAAGATAGAAAGAAAGTCTCAACCCGCACAATGCGCAGATGACGCACCATGTAAACTAAATTAAAAGGAGTTCTATTACAGCCCAAGAATAATAAGCAAGAACAACAACAAGAAAAACAAAGAAAAGCCATAAAGGACATTAGGCTCTGAGCTTAATATAACATTTTAGTTAATATTTCATGGGCAGAGACGCGCGTAGCTCAGAGAGATAGAGAGAGACTCTAAACTTTCATTAAGCAGGATATTTCGCTGGGAGGGAATTTCGGCGCCTTTCACTTTTTCTTGGCTTTTATTGCAATAATACAGATATCTCTCTCGCTTCCAGCCCCTCCTCGTTCAAACCCATTTCCTTCCCACCGTCTCTCTCACTCTATGCTTTTTAAAATACAGTAATAAAAACATACTAGATCTTTTTTAAATGCACTATTACTTATCATGGTCTTTTCATATCGTAGCATCACAGGTGTTTTAAAGCCGCTATAAAAGTGCGTCATTTATTATTCAAAAGCAGCGTCGTTGTTTTACATATTATCTGAGCGCTTTTATACTGCGGACCTGCCAGACACCCATTTAAAATGTTCGGCAGAATTGATAACGGCAGACACGCGCAATAAAAACAGCGCCGGGGGCAGGGTGGCACGCGCAACTGCTCATATGCAGATCCCCGTAATTACTCCAACAATTCGCCAACTATTCCTTTATTTGCTCTTTGAGCGAGGGATTTCACGCTTTTAATTCAGTTTTCATCAATCTATTGATTTCGGGTCCTAAATTGGCTGCATGTAGTAGGCCTATCAAATCTAAGGAGTGGGACCGACCAGGGTCTCCTCCAGCGCCCTGCATGCCAGGTGAAACCGTTTGACTCGCATTGTTTGCTGGGACATGAGGAGCATTTCCCCTCCCCCAATATTAGGGATCTTTATAGATGCATTTTAATATCCCACAAAATGAAATAATTACAAATTATAAAGCTGATTATAAAGCATAACTTTTAGTTGATTTAAAAAAGCAAAAATGCACCATAAATTTGGAATAGTAAAGTTTAAAAGATGTAACCAATTATTATTATTATTATTATTATTATTATTATTATTTGTATTTGTATTATTAAGTAGGACCTTTGAAACTAAATATAATACGTTTGCGGACCTAAGACCTTCGTTATGTTTAAAATAAAATAACTGAATACACCAATACACCTCATGTTCTTCCGCGATGAAGGACTAATACATTTGTATAATGTTACTAGTGATATCTATCTATCTATCTATCTATCTATCTATCTATCTATCTATCTATCTATCTATCTATCTATCTATCTATCTATCTATCAAGTGAGAAATATCTGACAGGAAAAAGCAAATAGGCTATGACAGAAACAGTGACCATGGGTCATCTACAAGCTCTACAGGGATGACGTAAACGTCTTTAGCCACTGGACGAGGGCCGAACTCCCGGGGGAACGAGGCTTTTTAGCATCAGCACTCACTAATGGTCTATTAAAATATCAACTACTTCAAAGTAAACGGATTTGCTCCACACCAGCTCCCACCCCCAGAAGCTAATCAAACGCGGCGGCCAGGCCAAAAGAGCATAATCATTTTTATGTGGCAGATTACAAGGAACCACTTAGATCCGCTGTGAGAAGATCGGGTGTCCCAACACTCACGATTAAATAAACGCATGGGAGTGCTCTCCATGCGCCAACATCCATGTGCGTTTTTTTTGACGCACAGCTGTGAAACTGACGGTTTCCGGATCCAACAACTTAAGAGAATCTAATTGAAATTATGTTAGGCCTACATAATCATTACAATGGGCTCAATACAGTAGACATAATAAACGCTTCAGAAAATATATACCTGAAACAAAATGACTGACGACGTGCTTTAAAGAACACTCTGAAGATTCTGACTTGTATTAAAGGTTGAAACTGCTCCAGTGACCCAGATGTTGCTGATATAAAGTATTCAAAGTTGATCTTGTTGTGGAACGTTAATTGTTACACTACCAAATATTAAAAACAAATGAACCATTGCCTTAAACCAAACTGAATAGTCAGAGACGATTCTACTTTGTAAATCCTTTTCAATGTCACAGGCTACTGTCGAAAAACATTTATCGAAAAAAAAAAAGGCGTTGGGGTTGGGCTCTCATCAAAAGCGAGAATTGCGTATCCATAGAAATCTATTAGCGAAATTTAGTTAGTGATTAAACAGGAAATCTCTTTTTGATCCTTATTCGATTACCTTAACAGATAAAAATACAGAATTTAAATGGTCTTAAATTAACAATAAAATTAAAATGCAAACTGGGAATTAATTATGTTCTATTATTATTTTCATAAAAACATTTCTTGATAATATTATTTATTAAACGCATTATTATTATTATTATTCTCTATATATGTTGTCATATAATATTTTCTTCTTGCGATATAACTAATACAAGATATGACGCAATATTTCCAATTATGGCTGTGATCAGAAATCAAAGGGCTATATGGCAGAACTGCCCCATGGACAAAATAAATGAAGAGGATATTTCATTTGTTCCCTCTTCATCCAATAAGAACGATAACGAGTCTAAAGGTGATTGAAATATTAGAAAAAAAGGTTGAGGGCAGCTTTAAGGTCAAAAGCACTCCTCTCGTTGCTGGAGGCGATATTAAAATTCGTTTTTCTTTTGAGCGTGAATAGTTAATGACAACCCCTCGTTTTAATGCACACCAAATCGAGTTTCCCATTGAGGATATATATAGCCTGACTAAAATATCAGTCATCAAATTATACTTTCCTCAAATAAGACATTTGATTAAACTGAAACTTTCACTCTCATTACATTTCTTACACGCACACAAATGTGTCAATTGTTTTTGGTATTGTGCAACAGATTATAAAAGAGTCCATATATTGTAAATAAGCACAGTATATATTCCACATGAGGCCATAGCTGAATCTCTATTAAAAAAAATCACATATTTAACGAGATAATGATGAAATGCTAATAAAGCGATGCTTGACCATCAGACCAGTACAGAATTTGGGGACTAAACGATCTGCATTTTTAAAGAATGATGTCACAATGTGCGTTATGTTTCGTGACTTGTAACTAAATGAAAGCCAATAAGGAGAAGATTTAGCACTGTCCAATCAGAGAAGAGAAGAGCTACACGAGCACATGCAGGGATCCAGTGGATAGAGAGAGAGAGAGAGAGAGAGAGAGAGAGAGAGAGAGAGAGAGAGAGAGAGAGAGAGAGAGTGTCCAGCAAGTGCCAGACATCTGCCAAGTCCTCGTGCCAAAAACTTTTCACGCACAGACGAATGCGTAAGTCAAGAAGTCCATCTCCAGGAGTGATACATTACAGGGATCCCAATAAACGTTTCCATTGTGCACGTCCAGAGCAGGTCTAAAATCGTCAGTGGAATAAAACCAAAGGCACTGGAAAGGTTCGGGTGGTGAGGATGGACCGAGCCCCAAGCTCCAGCCCAAGTGGCACAAGTCAAACATCACAACCTACCCAACATGAACCCATCAGCTTCGGCATTGATCAGATTCTCAGCGGTACCGATCAAGAGTCACAACAGAACTCAACGAGGAATAATTCCGAGACCAGCAGTAGTTCGAGCGGAGGCAGTTACCATCTCGGCAGTCCAACGGGAGACAGCGCGACGCCTTACACGACGCTAACCGGCACATTTTACGGTCTCGCGGGTCAATATGAGGAGTCCAGTCCATATGGAGTGAACTTGACCCTTGCGGCCGGAGGAGTGATTAGGGTCCCGGCTCACAGGCCCTTGGCCGCAGCCGTGCCCCCACCCATGGCCAGCGCGGTACCCGGACTTGGGAGCCTCAGTTTTCCCTGGATGGACAACAGCCAACACTTTGCAAAAGACAGATTTGCAGGTAATATCATACTCTTTTTGTTATCTCGATCGGTTTCTTTTGTCCCTCTTTTTGATTTTCTAACAAAAATCTCGCAATGGTTTAAAATACATTGTAGCCTATATTCTCAGAGGAAACAAAAGCACTCAAGATCACCTTTTGCGCAAGATAAAAATAAGACAAACAACAACAAAAACAGCAAAAGAATGTGCGCTTTGGAAGTGAATGTGTTTAAACATATCTGTGATGTTTGAAATGTCGGAAGTTTGTAGATGTATAGCTTAAAATACAGTTAAATTCAAGTAGGCCTACATCGGATGAAATTTTAAAGCACAATTCTTCTATTAATACAACAACATATTGTTTTTAACATATTGTTTTCTTCCTTGTTTAAATGTATTTATTTATTTTTAGATCCAGATTTTACGTTAAAGTTTCGTTAGGACGGCATCATTAAAAGTGAAAAACTTAAATAATAATAATAATAATAATAATACATATTTTCATTTACATTGTTGTTAACGCTTTAATAGTCTATCACGTAAAATAAAAAAGGACAAGGTTTATTTCATTCTACATATAATGCTTACTTAATTCGTTGGACCTAATATTTAAGGTAGGCCTACTTTCTAATAGCCTGTTTAGAAATATCATGACAATTTGATTCATATATTCAATATTCATATTTTAATGTAGGCATTATGAAATGGTTGAGTATTTTATAATGTTCATTAATGATTTAAAGTTTTCCAACACTGTTATGGTGATGAGAAATAACACCGGTGTTTAAAATTAATTTATAAACAAAAATAGCACATGCTTTCAAATAGCACATCATTCAGACTCTGATTCGTCATTTCACTTGTTTTTCAATCTGGACATGAAAGCCTATTATGAGAACGAATTAATGGAGGTTTCGTTCAAGAAATATTTCCATACAGATCTGGCAGATTGAAAGTGCGCCGGAATGGATGTAGCGGAAGAACTCGTTTTAGTTTTGCCAGTGAAAGCAAAACAAGATTGTGAAGCACCTGAGTGCAAGACCAGCGACATGATGAACACGGACAACAGAAAGTCAACAGCTCCACACGTCCCGCTTACGTTAATGTAGCTTGCACAGGATTTTTTTAAAATAAAAATTTAAGCTTCGAGACCCCACATATAATGTAATCGTGGAACCTGTATAGGACAATATGTAGCATAAATGTCCTATACGGAAATGTAAAGTAAATTAATAAATGTGCAAAAATGATACAGAATATAATGACAAAATACAGTCAATAAAAATATTTATTTAACACAACACACGTCAAACCAGCTAAATAAACAGGAAAGCGAATGTGTATTGCTGTATTTAGTTTAAACGCTCTTTTGCATATGAATGTGAACTTCAACAATTTGGAGCTGTTTTGATCACCAGCTTTCTTTATTCTGGACAAGTGAACGCTGTGCCATTAAAAAGACATATCAATATTTCAGAAGCTTTATTTATTGGCACCTACAGGCGTTATCTGCTGCTCTGTGTTTTTATGTAATAAATAAATTAACAATGTACGAAATTACGGTTATTAGGAGAACAGCTGCTGTTTGTATTTGATGCAACATTAATTCGTTTTATGTGCTTTTATGCTGCAGCTCATAAGCACTGTAACCTGAGTAAAAGGCCTCTCAACATATTTTGAGAGCACAAGCAATCCATCTATATATATATATTGGATTTCTTAATCAATCAATAACATTACATCTAATTTGACACCTAAAATGTATAGTAGGCTACATGAAGATATTGAGTTATGTAGAACGATAAAGAACATATTTTTTTTTCTTTGACTAAGCCTGAACCTGGCACACATTTTATAACAAACCATTAAGTGAAACCTTTTCCACTGTACCAAAAGCTCTTTATTTCTGAACAGCTCTTCAATGAAAGAAACAACAGTCTAAATGAAAGTCTTAAAGTACATTTTCCAAACTAAAATATTCACAGAATCAAATTTTCCTTTCTTGGTCCATTCTGAGAATGTTCAATTTCATTTTGTGGGCTTAGGCACTCTGTCTTTACAATATTTACATATTTAAATGAACTGCAAAACAATCAGCAGTTCTGGGAAAAAAGCATTTAAGTAAGAGATATATATATAAGGAATACATTTTAAAAAAAAAATGTTGAAAAGCACATTATATTTTAATTTGATCTACCAATTTTTTTGTTTGTGTGGGAAATTATGTTATAAGAGATATTCAATATGATTAAAAAAAGGAGAAAAAAATTGTAACAGACTACTTACCTCTCCCATTGTCTGGGTTTTCCCTCCACAATGATACAACAGCAGCCCTTACACCTTTCACTGTGGCTCGGCGTATTGGTCATCCGTACCAGAACCGCACACCACCTAAGAGAAAGAAGCCCCGCACATCCTTCTCTCGAGTGCAGATCTGTGAGCTGGAGAAACGCTTCCACAGACAAAAATACCTGGCCAGCGCTGAGCGAGCTGCCCTGGCCAAAACTCTGAAGATGACAGATGCCCAGGTCAAAACCTGGTTTCAGAACCGCAGAACCAAGTGGAGGTAAGAGAAAAAGAAAAAGGCAGTGATAAATCTAACATTTTGAAATCATTGAGTTAATTGAGACAAATAGATCAAAAATTATAATAAAAAACTCCAGTCAACATGCACTGTGTAACCAAAGATGAGGATTAAAGCCACAGAGGAACTCTACCATTTCACAAAACACAGTCTAAGATTTGCCATTATGTAAAAATTTTCTAAATTGTGTCTCGTAAAGAAAATGCAGTAAACCTGTGTGTGTATGTGCACTGATCTTTTTACATGGTTTTAGCCAGAATCTCTTTACAGGCCGACAGCAATGATGGAAATGTTACTTCAGGTAGATCAACTTGATGGAATTTCAAGCCTGGTCATCAAATAATTTAACTGAAATAAAAAATTGTGCCGTACAGTACATTCAGTGTACACTTTTTATCAGAATGTGTTCTTTGGGAATCATACACATGACCTTGGCATTCCTAGTGGTATTGATATGAGGTACAGCTAAAGGAAATGTAAAATGTTACCAATTTTACTTATCAACACGCAAAACCGAATTAGTGTCAGTAATCAAATATTATATGTAGAGCTGGCCAACTAGCAGCGGCAATACCTTTATGAATTAATGGGTTCATCATAATATTGTGAAGAAGAAATCTGAATTATTAAGGCAAATATGTTAGATTTAGAGAGGTGTGGCTGGTTGAATTTTAATCAATGGAATATTTATCTAGATTAAATATTTCACATTTAGTATTTTTAAATTAAAATAGTATACAATTATTGAGCTGATGAAATCACAAATTCACATAATTAAAAAAATAATAATTCCCAATGATTATATAAAATTTTGATACTGTATTAAAATGTATAGTGTGACAAAATAAACATTTGAAACAATTATTGATTTGTTTGTAACATCATTTCATTACAACAATAATTCAGACAAGATGGCGAAATCTTAAGATATCGTAAGACTTGACAAGAACAAAAAGGTACAACCATTTTATAAGTAACAAAGAGGTTATAAAGAAAATAATCAAGAACAAACTCAGGTAAAAGACACTGTTATGGTTTTAATTTATCACTGTGAGGAATTCATCAACCTAACCCTGCATTGCTTAATGTAAATAGAACTACATTTGGTTAAACTGGAAACTGAATAGATTGTAGTAAATATGAAAACAAGTCAAGTGACTAATGCAAATTCTGTACTCTCCTTATTTTCTCTACTGCACTCTATTCTCCATCTCTTTATTTTCCCTCGGTTTTCTCTACGTCTCACACCAGACGACAAACAGCAGAGGAAAGGGAAGCAGAGCGTCAACAGGCCAATCGGCTGATGATCCAACTCCAGCACGATGCCTTCCAGAAGTCCTTGACTGACTCAGTTCCATCTGACCCACTCTGCATCCACAACTCATCACTGTTCGCCCTGCAGAATCTACAGCCTTGGGCCAGTGACGAGAGTGGCAAGCTTGGGGGAGTGACAGCACTTGTATGAGTATCAGAATTCAAGAAGAAACATTCTAGTTCTTTTTTGAAGGTCAAAGACGTTCATTGACTTTATCTCCGTCCAGCTGAGAGACTTTATCATTCCACAGAAACGTGATGAACTCATTTTGGCCATCCACTAAACTCATATATATAAAAGGTAACTGCATTTTTGGAGTCTCTGCAGAATAAATGATGGCCGTATGTGTGTGCATAGAGGCCTTTTCCCATCTGGATCAGTTTCAAAGACACAACCTATAGAAAGGAACAGTCCATCTCAGCTGACCCTTAAGCTCTCTACTAGCATACTGACTTGTTCTCCATCATCCTTCCATTTGCCCATCTGCACCTCTGTCTTGTAGCTCCACCACTCAGAGCCATAGAATACAGGATTAATGCAGAAGAGGAAAGTATCAAGCAATTAATTATTTATAATGCACAAATAGGCACACTCATCATCTGCCAAGTCATATGTCCCTCTCATGCAGGCAACTCTGCTTTTATTGTCAACTTGGATAGTACAATAATTTTTAACAGTAATTTAATAACTCTCAACATTCTTTTTGAGGTCCAAGGGCTAACCTGCTACCCCCCATTTGGGTAAATCGCATGAATTGTCCAGCTCATACAGGGTGGAAGCAATTTACTTTATTAGATTTATTCAGCAGCTACAGAGGAGTTTCACAGATCAGAGGAGACACTCGTACATGCTTTGATTGTTGAGTGTTATGTGTTTTAGGGAAAGAGTACAATTGAAATGAAAGATTTACATTGAAGTCGTTCAGATGCCCCAGTGATGTAGGTGCCTGTTGTATCCCAAACTGTGTATCATACTTTGTATTTGATAAATATGTAAATAGCAGACAAAAAGTAATAAACATTCTGTTTTGGCATTAACACAAAATGTGTGCTCTGTTTAGTTTGCCATTACCCTAATGTTCTTGGTTGAGGTAGAGGAGCACCAATTTTCCAAATCCCTAAGCAGCACAACATACTTTTGGAGGTCCAGCCAAGCCCACCACCCTGCTTTGCAACTTGACTGACAAATAAACACTAAGCCATTGTAGTTGGCTGTAGTCGATTATGCCTGCCACAGCAAAGAAGCACTTACGTCCTCAAGCAGATAAATGTGGGATCCTGAGGGACCATAAAAATGCCTTTATGCCCTCTGCAGCCAACCCCCTCCTGCCAAAGTGCTGACGATCAGGAACTGACCTGTTTTAAATGGTTGGGTGGGGGTAAATGGAGGGGTGTCCATTATAAAGTGATTTAACAGACTCCTTACATTATGATGTTGTCAAAGCCTCCGCAGGGTAAACCTGTGGAGTTCTGCCACGGCTCTTTGTGGACAGATGGTTTGTAGTGACCTGTGTTGGGCCCGCTTTGACTGCAGAGGGTGAGATGCGTACAGTTGAGTCAGGACTGTCTGGGAGGGCCTTCAGTAATATAGACTGAATGCTTAGGATAATTTACACAGGAAGCATTCCTGGCTCCTTGCCACATCTACAGCAATTACATCCCTTTTAAGGTCGCTCAACAACAGATTGATTTGTAAAGGTAATTCGTGGTGTTTCGTGCCCTCTGCTGGATATTTCGTGCAAGTGACCCTTTATGGAGGTTATTTATGCAGCCTAGCAAGACTCAGCCAAAGATTTAGATACAAATGAAAATGGTGTTAAAGACGTAGCACAACAATTCAGAGGTACAGCAACACCAAAACACTTTTTGAATGCGAGACACGATGCTCAATCTCCACATTTCTGACCATGCGCGAAAACTCACTATTAACATATTTGCCTCAATTAATAATTCAGATTTCTTCTTCATAACAACCGTGAAAACAAACAACTTTATTGGTATATATACACTTAACAGTTGAGAAGAGCCGCCCGATTTAACTGTTAAATTCAGTGTTTTGAAAATGACATCTTTTCAGCTCCGAGGGATAATTGGATCGTTAAGTGTCCAGTCCATCCACACTTCCGAATATCGGCGAAAATAGTAGGTAGGCTTAGCCTACTGCTTCATGAACACTGAGGATTCGGACATACTATATTTTAGCATACTTAAGAGAGAAAAGTATGAATATTCGGACGCAGCGCTAGATTTATGGTAAATTCAGGTCATCTGAATTACCGTAATTCCCATAGTAGTGAAGGGGAGATGAACAGCGACGATTTTGGCAAAATATACTCAAAAGGGAATTGATAATATTACATGGGCTGGAATGAAGAGTGGTATTTAAAGAAATCGTGGCTCTAAAAGAGGTTGTGGCTCAGGTGGTAGAGCGGGTAGACTGCCAATTGCAGGGTTGGTGGTTCAATTCCTGGCCCAAACGACACCACATGCCGAAGTGTCCTTGGGCAAGACACTGAACACCAAGTCGCTCCCATCAATAGCAAGCAATCACATAGCGACTTCTGTCTTCCATCTTGGATTTGGTAGTTGGGTTTTCAATAAAATGTTTTGCATTTTTAATGCACATTTCTGAAAATTCAACTAAAGAAAATGCGAAACATTGCACGTTTCCATGAACTGTAAATGTGCATTATCTTGAGGGATCTTTCCTTTTTGTCATGGAGCAGCTCAACTACATCTTTGCTTCAGGGATAGTTGTTTCCCTTACGATTCAGTACACTTGACATTATACGCTACGGGGAGTGTCCTTCTACACAACCTATTTGAAACCTTTCTACAATACACCAGGATTGGCTATGGTGTTAAAAGGGCACGCAAAGCCCCCCATTCCCTCACGGATGGTGGCCATTTCTCCGACCGCTCCACATTCTGACGGCCAGTAGAGAGCCCCTCTGCCCTCGATCATGCATGGTCACACAATTAATTTCGTACGCCAGCCACCTCGCTTCACGGGGGCTTTGCAATCTGTGGTCCGACCACAGGATGTGCCTGTGTTGGGCAGAGATTCATAGTCTACTTCCAAAAAACACCTTAGAGACTGCGACACACACTGTGGGATTTCAGCCGTTATTTACTCATTCTGGAGAAGGACTGCGGGCTTCTGTCCATTCTAGTTCTAAAACGCTTGAATCGCGTGCCCACAATGCACCCATTCAAAATATGAACTCAGAAACAGATATTATTGCACATCCGTCCCTAGATCTGAAGGACACGTACTTCATGTACCAATTGCACCGCATTACAGGTGGCTTTTTAGATTTGAGTTCGAGGGAACTGCATATCAATTTAAAGTCCTTCATTTCAGTCAGTCTCTGGCTCCCTGCACATTCATGGAATGTATCGATGCATTGTTCATCCCATTGAAAATGAACATATGTCCGACTCGGTTCAAACTGGAAAAACCATTACCAATGAAGTCATTGCAAAGAATGCTGGGACCATCCACTGTCATACCTTTAGGTCTATTACATGAGACCTCTCCAGTACTGGCTCAAATGATGTTGCACTTTGCGCATGGAGTGCATGTGAGTGCATGCGTATCACAGTGACTCACCATTGTCTGGCTGCTCCAGCTCCATGGACAGTGCTGGCCTTCTACCAACAAAGTGTTATATGGGGTAACATTTTCAGAAGGAAAGCACTGACCACAGATGCATCTAACATAGGTTGGAGCATGGTGTTTGATGGACGCCGACTTTCGACACCTGGACAGGCCTAGAGCTGCAGGCAGTCTTTCTTGCTTGGAGAGCTTTTTATTCCGACTTCGTGAATCACCACATTCTGATTCGTTGGGACAGCACAACAGCATTGGTATATATATAAGTCGCCAGGACGCACTGGCCCACGGATGGCCGGCAAATGCCAGTATGTATTTCCCCCGGTGCACCTCATTCATTCTGTCATCAGCAAAGTCTGAGTGGACATGGAAAAGTTCTGTTAATTGTGCCAAAATGGCCAAATCAGTCCTGGTTTCTGGAGGGTAGAAATACTGGATCTCTAGAAGACCTTCTTTCTCAAACACAAGGCACGATTTAGCATCCCCACACGTGGCCCTTGAATGGAGCACAGCGGACAAGCCAGAATTGCCTCAGTCTGTTACGAACACCATTTTACAGGCTAGAGCACAATCCACGAGATACGGCAAAGACCTAGTGATCTGCCCCATACATGAAATCCGTGCATTTCCTTAAAAACAATTGGACGCAGGGCTTACTCCGTCAATGCTCAAAGTTTATGTGGTGACTATATCTGCGTATCACATACCTGAAGCCACCACCTCTATAGGCAATCATGATTAAATTATAATTCCTTAACGGCCGGGGTGGCTAAATCCCCCTTGCCCGGCAACAGTCACGACTTGCGACCTAACTTAGGGGCCTCCCTTCGAGCCTCTGGACTATGCTTTCGCCTCAATAAAACGGGTTGGTGATTTGCAAGCACTATCAGATGGCAATTCATGTCATGAGTTTTATCCAGGTCTTTCAAAAACTATTGTCAAACCCAGGAAAGGTTATGTGCCTAAGGTTCTAACCACACCCTTCAGAGTGCAGGTGATTCACCTTCAAGCCTTTTTCCCTCCATTTAATTCGGATGAGGAGCAGTCCTTGCATTTGTTATGCCCTCTTCAAGTGCTACACACATACGTAGAGCGCACCCACCAATTCAGACTGTCTGACCAGCTCTTTGTGTGCCATGTAGGACGCATGAAAGTAATGTTCATCTCCAACCAAACACTCTTAATGGATCGTTGATGCGGTTGCTCTGGCTTACGAATTGCAGGGTGCGAATTGCCCAATTGGTGTTGCCTCTTTATGGGAATGGGCGAACAGTGTGTCCTTACAAGACGTATGTTTTGCAGTAGGATGGTCTTCTCAAAACACTTTTGCGAGGTTTTACAAAAAAGACGTAATGTCTCTCTTATAGCAAGTCCTCTCTGTCTAGAGCGCTGGAACGATTGCATAAGCTTACCGCACTATGGACTCAGGGTTTTTTGAGGTGCGGGAGATACCCTCTTTGTCGCGCAGTCAGAAAATTCTGAGGAATGGTGTTTGCACACCAACTTTTATACCAGACAGCTTCACGCCTAAAAGGGTGGGGCTTAAACACCATAGGCAATCCTAGCGTTATTGTAGAAAGGTTTCAACCCAAGTTGTGTAGGAGGAAACTTCTATAGTGTCAATTTAGTGACACATTGTCTTTTTACTCTCATGGAACCGAGATAACATATGTAACAGACGATTTGCTCTAATAAAACAATTGTACGTTGTTATTTAATGCTGCCAGGAGA
Organism: Xyrauchen texanus; assembly: GCF_025860055.1. Classification (NCBI taxonomy): domain Eukaryota; kingdom Metazoa; phylum Chordata; class Actinopteri; order Cypriniformes; family Catostomidae; genus Xyrauchen; species Xyrauchen texanus. Next base: position 19,190,013 of record NC_068319.1, read on the forward strand.
CATCGCAGAATAAGTGGAATACCTCACATAATGAGGGCCCAAATGGCTATTCCCATTGACCAATAGCCTCCATATACCTGGGAGTGCCCGTGCTCAAAAAAGGTCTGGTGGATTTCGAGGACCCACATTAACGACGATCTGTGGGTGAAAAAGTTTCGACTAACTATGACCAAGTTTGAAGAATTGTGTGCCTTGTAAGGCCTTAAGTTGAGCCAGTCACATCAAGCTCTCGCACACCTATTATATCCGACAACCATATTAAGCCATAAGTATTCGGCAGGTCATGAGATCTAACAAGGCAACCCCCCAATGAGGGGACCCTCTCCATATATAAAACAGCTTTTATAAGGTTACTGATATTACTGGAGTCTTCATCTCATGCAAGACATTATTTCATAAATAAATAGTTTCAAAATGATCTTTTAAATTTATTTAGGAGTATTTTTTTACTGAAATGTACCATTTAATTCAGTGTTGGAGCCTTTAAAGTGATTAATTGAATGTCCACTTCCATACCCTTAATCAGCAAGTTGGTTTTGATGCCCAGTACAAAGTCCCCAATATTGTTGCCAAGTGGCCAGGCTCCATTCATAAATCTTCTATCCTAATGGAGGCATACTTTACTTTTCTATTTAGCTTTGTGTATTAAATACAAACCCTATACCATCACGTTGGGCATTTTAAAGCGTGCTCATGTAATGTGACATCCATAGCAACAAGGTAATCTCTGCCTTTACACCCTTGCCTTAAGATTCCCCCTATTCCTTAAGAAAACTTGCTCTTAGTAGTATTGGGAATAGGTTTTAAGCAGAAAATAGTAGCTAGGAACTCTTGGAGAACTTAGTGGCAAGATAAAAATCTTTGCGAATATGGGCCCTGGTGTTTAGAACCAGAAACACTGCCAAAATAAATAAAATATTTGGGTTTCATTCTGAAATACAGTAAAAACTTTATTTGCATTTAAATGCTGGATTCAATGATGCCCAAAAAAAAAAAAAAGGCAAGGACTTGCATATGAATTTTAATCAAAGCTTAAGAGTTTTGGTTCTATTCCCAAGATTTGGCTCCACAGACCTTGATATAAACTACAAAATACATGGTTGACATTTGGATTTGGAGTTCACAAATCAATTACAAACATCAAAACATTCCAACATTACAAAACAATGTCAACTGCTGAAACACATAATCAATGATTCAATGAAACAATTGAGGAACCCACTAATTATGTATAACAAACCAGGTCAGGCTTTACAAGATTCGAGTCAATTAACTTCTAGAGTGATTATCATAACTGTCCAAGTCATTTTAAAGAAACCAAGGACGGGTGCAGTCAACAAATCCCAATAAAAATTACAGTAGAGGGCTGAGAGACTGTTTAGAGTGTCTCATTTGACCGATAATGTGGTTGAATTAAGGCCAGTTTCCATGGACATGACAACACTACAGGGTTGAGTTGAGGGCAGATTGCAAAGAATGAAAGGGGTCACTTTCTGAATAAAGTCTGTTTTAAAAGGAATGGCACGGATTTAACATGGCTCGAGGATGGGGACAAACATAAATTACCAGGCAACAAGTAAAATCATGGGTAACATGAAGGGGGGGACCTAATAATTTAAGCAAAATAAAAGGTTTAGTTCTTCTCTTTGACAGTTTGCCTCCACTTCCACAGCTCCTTAATGACCTTTTAGAAAGAAAAGAACAGATGAGATGCGTCTTTTACATACACTATCCTTGACTTGCCACGTCTACCACTTTACTATGAACTTTCCAAATCATATGGCATATCAACTGACCATGGCACATCCAAACAATTTGCACTACAACTTTTAAAGCTGTACGCTATTGTAAACAACCATTTACATGGTCACAAATAGAACATAGAAAACAAAAAGTATATACCTTTGCATCGTCGTTTTTGAAGCTGTTCCTAACATAGTTCTCGAACTTCAGCTGTAGTTTTGGTAGTGATACACCCTATATAAAAAAAACAATCTTCATTTGTAACCATTCCTAAAACATCTTTTTGTCTTAGTATTTACAAATGAACTGCAATAACCATTTAACATACCTGCACAATAAAGCCTATATCAGCACATAACTCATCATTTACTATAGTCAGGCAGAAAAGCTTTGACTAGCCAAAATTTTCCATTGACAGGTGTGGCTTCTTAAACCCATTCTGAATTGATATGTACTTTGGAGTGGCCACTACAGTGAAAAAACAAACCTTTTCAACACTCGCCATCATCTTGGTCTTCATCTCCTGTATTGTGAGCGGTGTTCGAGGGGTCTGTGGTGTTTTGGGTGACTGTGTTTTCTTGTCGCCATTTTTGTTTTTATCTGGAGTTTTGTTCTGTGAGAACACACAACATTATTAGCCTGAAAAAGCATGCAAGCTGAGATATTTAAGTGTTCGCTATCGACGACAATGCTTTAACTAAGGGTGGAAAAGTTAGAATAGAGAGGTACTAACCTGTTTAGCAGTTGGTGTCCTGGGCTTGGATCCTTTTCCATTCTGTGCTGGGGACTGTGGTTTGGATGGTTGCTTCTTTAACAGACAGGACATCAAAACAATTGTTAAATAATGAAGTAACATTAGATCACACTTTTAAACATAGTGCAAGATTAGTTTGGGATGAATAACTCAAAATCACCTTTACAGGTGTCTCTTCTTCGCTTTCATCATCCTCCTCATCCCTGGAAGGGAAAAATAGAAAATAAAGAGTGTCCATTTCTCAAGTATTAAACAGTGATGCAGATATTCAAATGTTGTCCAACTAAACTGAAAGTTCTGGACACACTGGACAGAAAACTGTTTTTTTTATTTTTATTATACCTTGTTTGTAATTATCTTTTATCTACATATAAATGTCTTTTTTTTTGTATATTCACATCAATTTAGGCTTTAACATCTTAGACAATATTGGATATTTTAAATTATAGCACTTATTGTGTAAAAACTGACAATTTCCTAATATTAACAAATCTTTACCCTACATTGTGCTAAAGTACTTATAAATACACTAAAGTACAAATGCATTTTTTACTAATCTAATAGCTTTCCTTGTATCGGTCCATCGTCTGTGTTTTCAATATTGATATGAGTGGGCAAAAATAAATGGGTTTCTCTGTGACAGTGTCACTTATAGGTCCCATTTCAGATGAGAAGCGTGTATGCATGTATGAGACTCTTTAATAACGTGCTAATAACCAAGAGAGTGATCGCTTCACTTCTGGGAATGTGGATTTTAATGGGAAACTAAGAGATGCAAATACTAACTGTATGGGACTTGAAAACTCAACAGTAAAGTAACAGTAAAGGCCCAGGTATACTTTGTTTTAGAGCATTTCGGATAGGCTCATGCCTGTGGCACAAAGCTAACTGAACAAACTCAGTAAGAGTTTCAGAGTAAGTTTCAGGTTGAGAAAAACAGATAGAGCCAAACCAGTTTAGATCAGGTTCAGCGATCTCAAGAAGCTCGGCACAAACGTTCTGTCAACTCAAGAGTTTGATCCTGCGTACATGGTTAATCCTGAAGCTTGTTTACATGAATGAATGACATGAACAGCCAATTGGTGAAGCTTGGAGAGAGACGGCGCAAAGACTTTCAGCATGATTTCATATCATTAAATATTAGGTTATAGAAGGATACATTTTATTTATTTGCTATTTGAAATTGTTAGACAATTAATTTGTTAGCCTTTACAGAAGGGGGCGCTAGATAAGTCATGTTGGTATGATGTATAATGAGATCACAGGTGACAAGCCTGTGTTGTCTTTGTATTCACTCACGGTCAGAAAAGTGCACTAACAAACGCATTTGACGCATGCCCAAAACAACTTTGTGAAACGGTTTAAGGAAAGTCCTGCGACGACAATGCACAACAGATGATGACCGCTTCTGAGTCATGAAATTGGGCTGGATTATGATGAAATTCACGTCACGCATACTGTGCGCGGAGAAGTATACTTTGGCCTTTAGGCTTGTTGCCATCAATATATCTTTAAACATCAGCTGGAGTTTACATTTCACATAACACTTTTTCTCCATGTCAGTAACTTTACGTTAATTTTTTTTTTACCTTTTCTCTTCCAGCCTAAACCTGAAAATAGCATTTTATATATATAATTTATATATCATCAGTTAACTGCCTGGAGATTCAAACAAAACATCTTTAAGTTAAAAACACTACTAAAAATACTAAAACCAATGGGTTGATATAATGCACACTGAAAAAGTTACGTGTACTTGTGCATGTATGCACTTAAAAATTTGGACCGCACTGTTATTTGCATTTAAAGCCGCACGTAACAGCGAAGTAAAAAAAAAAAAAAAGCTTGTCGATCGATTTAAAAGACAGAACTTTCACCCTAGAACTCCTTGGTTTCATCACACTTGCTTGGAGTCAAAAATCTATTATACATCACAAGGTCATGCATTTACCATTATAAACTGATGCTATGCCCCTGAATGCATCCCTAGTAAAATGAAAACAAGTATGACGGATAAAAATAAATCATGACGGAAATTTTACAAGTGAGTGATTTGTCTAGCGAAACTTCTGACTAAAACACTCCTGACTTTAGATGATGGAAATATGGATGACAAGATAACACTTACTCATCTTCATCATCATCCTCTTCATCCATCTTCATTTTTTTCTATGGGAGAAAGTTTGTTGAAAATGAATTACATATAATCGCATAATGAAAATGCTGCAACAAATTCAGTCCAGAACTTACTGAAGGCTTCAGGGCCAAAGGTGCTGGCCGCTTCTTAGAAATCTTTAACTCTTCTTCTTCTTCTTCTTCCTCTTCCTCCTCCTCCTCCTCCTCATCAAAGGACTGATCTCCACCCATGACTGAAAGGAAACGGTGTGATTCCAATATTAAGGAAATAAAATTCATGAGCAACACAGCAAAAAATTTAAATATGCAGAACAGTAGTCTAATTCCTGTGCACACTCTCCGAATGTCCCGTTAAGTGTTGTATGGGACTTTTTAAAATCACATGAAAAAAAAAAAAGTCCTTGTCAGTGAATCAGGGGCCATATTCACAAGAAAATCATAAGGATGAAAACAAGCACTTAACTCTGAAATGTAAAAATGTAACAAATTATGGACATGTCCATCAAAAAAAATAAAATTATTTTCATCCAAGACTAATTCATGGAGCATTTTAATTTTAGTAGCTCTTAAACCAAACACAACTTAGTTGTCCTAAGGTCTTCTAAATCCGCAAGTTCATCGTAAACAAATTTGGAGTGTAATGGTTCTCTATAAAAACACAGAAGCATACGGTTCGCCGCCCACTGTTCGTTAAACACTGGCACCGCGATTTACCTCAAGTTTATAGACGCATCTAGAGCACAAGGTTTTGGGGAAAAAAATAAGGCTTTAAATATACACGCACCATTACAAACTCTGCTAATGCACCCGAATAGAGGGATACGCTCTGCCTGTTTCTCACATGGGACAACTTGTTCTGCAAGCATTGGGGTGTAGTTGAAAATGGCAAGTGGCAAAAATGAGTCACTGATAGAGAAGCCCCTGAGTTATTCAGGTGTCCTTTCATGTAACGTTTTCTTTTTGCAGTCAATTACAACAGTTTATTTTTTTTTTACAAAACAGGCACTGTTTGTAGACATTGCTCGACGCTAGTGCTGTATAATGGTAATACATCGACATATAATCATTTATGCCGAAATCACCAAGGAAAGGCCCGCACAGAGCCATAGATGAGCCGAAACAGCAAACACTCACCGCTAATTCGGACAGGCATAAAACAATAACTAAAGCGATTGGGGTGTTCATTGCCAACTATATGTTTCCCAACTCTGCTGATGAAGTATGATTTCCACATGTGATTAAAACACACAAGCCGTGTCACAACATCCCTAGTATTCATTTTAATAGCAAAGTTCCTTCTATAGTGTAACGCGAATGAGGCAGCGAAGGCAGACGAGGAGGTGCGGATCCAAATGCAGTTACTTTATTCAATGATCAAATAAACAAATAAACACAAAGGAAAAACCCACAATGGGGAAACAGGAAACTTAAACAGAGAACTCGGGCAGGGAAAACATACCAGGCTAACAACACTCAACGATTGACAGAGGGGAGTGAAAACAACCGGGTTAAAATACATGGACAAGGGAAAACGGGAGCCAATGAACAAACAGAACTCAAACAAGATGATAAGGTGATAAACAGAAACCAAAGGGAAACTTAACGAGGGCAGGTGAAAACAATGAACAGTGAACACGAGGGCTGACAGGAAGACTATGGAGGTACAAGGGTGACAAAAGTGACAAAAATGACAAAAAAAGGGCAACAGTGAGACAAGACATGGTATACGTAACAGAGCCCCCCCTCAAAGGATCGGATCCCAGATGATCCTAAAACAAAAACCAAAGACAAAAAAACCCCACAAAAAACAAAATGAGGGCACCAGGGGCAGACCAGGGGGGGTACAAGAACAAGAAGGCAGTCCAAGGGGCACAGAGGGCAGGCAGGAAGTCCAAGGGGGCAACAAGGGGCAGACAGGCAGTCCAGGGGGGCAACGAGGGGCAATGAGAAGGTCCACGAGGGCACAAAGGGAAATGAGACAATCCACGGTGCCAATTAGGCAGTCCCTGGGGGCACAAAGGGACAGGTTTGGGGGGCCAGGGAGGCATCGACCGGGCAGGGACAGGTTTAGATGGCCCGGGGGCTGGCCATAAGGCAAGGGCCGGCTCAGGGGGCCTAGGAGGAGGCCACAGGACAGAAGCCGGTTTTGGTGGCCTGGGAGATGGCCGTGGGCCAAGGGCTGGTTCAGGGGACCTGGGACGTGGCCACAGGACAGAGGCCGGTTTTGGTGGCCTAGGAGATGGCCATGGGGCAATGACTGGTTCAGGAGGTTTGGGAGCTGGCCACAGGGCGAGGATAGGTTCAGGAGGCTTGGGACCTGGCCGCAGGGCAAGGACAGGTGCAGGAGGTCTGGGAGCTGACCTCAGGGCAAGGACAGGCTCAGGTGGCCTGGGAGCTGGCCATAGGGCAAGGATAGGTTCAGGAGGCCTGGGAGCTGGCCACAGGGCAAGGACAGGTTCAGGAGGCCTGGGAGCTGGCCACAGGGCAGGGACAGGTTCAGGAGGCCTGGGAGTTGACCACGGGATGTGGGTAGGCTTGGGGGACCTGGGTGGTGGCCGCAGGATAGGGGCCGGCGGAGCCGCGTGAGGCGGAGCCAAGGAGGACTTCAGAGGCGGAGCCGTAGAAGACTTGGGAGGCAGCGCCGAAGGAGGCGTAGACAGGACCGTGGGGGGCTTGAGGCGGAGCCGAGGGAGGCCCAGGAGGTGGAGCCGTAGAGGACTTGTGAGGCGGAGCCAAGGAGTGCTCGGGGGGCAACGCCGAGGATGGCTCAGGAGGCGGAGCCGGAGCAGGCTCGGGAGGCGGAGCCAGGAGGCTTGGGAGGCTGAGCCATAGGAGGCTCGGGAGGCGGAGCCGTAGAAAGCTTGAGAGGCCCGAGGGGCGGAGCCCTGGATGGCTCGAGAGACTTGAGGGGTGGAGCCCTGGGAGGCTCGAGTGGCGGAGCCCTGGAAGGCTCGAGAGACTTGAGAGGCGGAGCCCTAGAAGGCTCGAGAGGCGGAGCTCTGGGAAGCTCGGAGGGCGGAGCTCTGGACGGCTCGAGAGACTTGAGGGGCGGAGCCCTGGGAGGCTCGAGAGGCGGAGCCCTGGAAGGCCCGAGAGGCTGAGCCCTGGAAGGCCCGAGAGGCGCTGGCTCTAGAACGACCACTGGCGCTAGTTCTTGGACGGTCCTGGCTACAGGCGCTGGCTCAGGGACGGTCGAGGCTACAGGCGCTGGCTCAGGGACGGTCGAGGCTACAGGCGCTGGCTCAGGGACGGTCGAGGCTACAGGCGCTGGGACAGTCAAGGCTACAGGCGCTGGCTCACGGACATCTGAGGCTACAGGCACTGGCTCATTGACGTTGGAGGCAACAGGCACTGGCTGGTTGACCGTGGTATGCGTGAGCTTGGGTTCGCTGGACGCTGGGAGCTGAGCCACGGGGGGTTCTGGGGACGGAGTTGCGGTAGATGGAGGCTGGAGAGCAGAGCCCCTTCCCTTTCTCCTCTTCCTCCGGGCGGATGAGGCTGACAACGCTGGAACGCTGTTCGTGGTTGGCGTGACGTCAGGCTCGCTGACCGTGGCAGGAGTGGGCACAGGCTCGCTGACCGTGACAGGCGTGGGCTCGCTCACAGTGACAGGCGTGGGCACTGGCTCGCAGACCGGGGCAGGCGTGGGCTCCAGGGGTGGCTGAGGGGTCTCTACTGTGGGTGGGATGCTCGCTAGTAGGGTCGCCTCTATGTAGTCGAGGAGAGTCCAGCCGGGCGTTAGCAATGGCGCCCGCTCCCTCAGCGAGGGGTTCAAGTTGTCCCTGAAGAAGACCATCAACATTGAGTCCGGGAAGTTTGTAAGATTCGCCAGAGGGAGAAAGTTGAAAACTTGGTCTACTATTGGGCGGTCTCCTTGTTTCAAGTTGAGCAACTGGTGGCTGGCCCAAATAACTACTGGATCCATGGTAAGGGTCAATCGTTCTGTAACGCGAATGAGGCAGCGAAGGCAGACGAGGAGGTGCGGATCCAAATGCAGTTACTTTATTCAATGATCAAATAAACACAAGGAAAAACCCACAATGGGGAAACAGGAAACTTAAACACAGAGAACTCGGGCAGGGAAAACATACCAGGCTAACAACACTCAAGGATTGACAGATGGGAGTGAAAACAACCGGGTTAAAATACATGGACAAGGGAAAACGGGAGCCAATGAACAAACAGAACTCAAACAAGATGATAAGGTGATAAACAGAAACCAAAGGGAAACTTAACAAGGGCAGGTGAAAACAATGAACAGTGAACACGAGGGCTGACAGGAAGACTATGGAGGTACAAGGGTGACAAAAGTGAAAACTAAGGAATAACAAAAGTGACAAAAATGACAAAGGGCAACAGTGAGACAAGACAAGGTATACGTAACATATAGTGATGTACAACTTCCAAACGTTGAATATACTGTATGTGCAGTAGAGCTTGAAATGCATTTTATGTCAATGTAGCTTAATAGTGCAAGTATCAAGTTAAAATGTTGATTTAGTAATTAGAGAAAAGGAAACTATTAAAAACTAAGAAAATGAACCATGTTTTTACCATAGTAATATCGTAGTAACCACAACTGCGGTCACCATGGATTTCTTTGCAGAAATCATGGTTTTGATACAATTAACCATGGTTTTACTGTTGTTTCCTTATAGTAACCATAATTATACTATATATATTGTGAACTGTGAGAAATTTTAACCATTACAGCCCTAGTATAATTACAAACACCTTAATTTAAATCTTTCCATCAGAGAACGTATAATTCGATCTAAATCGGTCTATCTAAAATGAATTTATCAACAAATAGCAGTTCAATTTAATCCATAAAAAAAAAACAAACAAAAAAAAAAAAAAGGCACTCATAGAACGTGATGTCATCCATAGCAAAGAGGTCAACTTCACCCTATTCTTACCTTAAGATTTCCATAGCAAACCTTGATCTTAGCTGTTTTGAATATGTTTTAAGCTAATACTCTTAGCTAGGAACTCTTTGGAGATCTCCTAGTGGCAAGATAAAAATCTTTGTGAATACAGGCTCAGAACCAGTCTCAAGTCCCATAACATGCTGCAAGTTCCATGTTCCTTTGCAAGAGAAGTGCAAAGTGCTCTAGATTAGTGAGAACTACAACAGTATAATTTACTCACTAACAAGATGCTGTCCACTGATGTGAACTGGGCCAGAACCACTGCGTAGTCTGAACACAACAGGTGGAGTGATCTCAAGGCCGCCCAAACACACCTGCAACACAAATACACTGGTAAAAAAATACAATAAAAACGGACTCAAATTTAGCTGAAATTTCACTGCTCATGAGGGAAAACAAGAGATACTACTTACACTGGGAAAAGTGGAAGGTTTGAGTGTGGCCAGCACTGCTTTGACCTTCTGACCCTCTAAGTCACGCCCTTCGATCTCCACAACATTCAATTCATCTTTTGTTGAGGGATCAACACAGGCCTGCATGAAAATACTTTAAATGTTACTGGAATGATAAATGACCATTAAATTAAACAATATGCCACATCAATAGAACTTTAGGTTAACCACAAACTCTGCATACCATTCTGACTGATAACTGATGTTCAAAATCGTCATCCTCTGGGTTAAAAATGATATCCTTTCCTGCCTTGAGCTCACAGCCTGTAAAACACAAATTAATTGTTAAATGCAGTGTACAGAGCATCAAGACCCCTCAACCTGTTAGGATGGTGAGGGGGTTATAGGTGCACCCAGCAACTTTTGTTCATCTTGGTCTTTTTAAAATCAATAGTTTTCTGATTCAGATGCCATTGAAGAAATGTTGTATTCATGGTCAGCCATGACTACTTAAATCAATGAGTGAAAGTGTCAAATATCAGGCCCGTTACTGAGGGGCCGTTTACACAGCAATGTTTTCAACAAAAAACGGAAAAATGTATACGTTTTGGCTGTTTTTTTACACGACATCTGCATTTTGGGCATGAAAACGCAAACTTTTGAAAATGAGTTTCAAAGTGCAAGTTTTTGAAAAGGATGCTGTTATGTAAACATACCAAAATGCGAATGTGTGAAAATTACGACATCATGCTCACGTGTATTACCTGTTCACTCTATAGGCATGAACTTCGTCCTTACTGTCAGGGTGAACAGAACAACATGAGATCACCAGTTGGAGTGCTTTATAGTCCAGGGTCACTTGTAATAATAAAGCAACCTCATCCTCCATCCAAACAAAATAGCTTTATGCTCGCCATCTTCATTGTATTCAACACGGTGGAAGAATGCTTGTGCGCAGGCGCGTAGTGTTTCATTACAAATTGACATTGCCAACTATTGGCCTGACATGCATAAAACAGCGTTTTTAGTTATTTTCACGGATCTGTGTGAACGGGATCATTTGATTGTCTGTATGCGTCTTTTCAAAAACGCAAAGGAAAAACTCTTACATTTTAGTACATTGTTGTCGTGTAAAGTACCCTGAGATTAAGCAAGTAGTATTCAGCTGGTCATATGATTCTAACATGAAAGCCCCCTTGTGCAGGCCTGCTCCAAGCAGAATAAAACAAAACAAATAATGTTAATAAGAGTACAATTTTTATTGGAAAAAAAAAATAATAAAAAAAAAGACTGATTGCACCTTTAAAGGGGTGCTGTAAGGTTTTCACCACGTGTTTCACAACATGGCACGTCGGCTAATTTATTCGAGAATCAAACCATGTAAGTTAACATTAATCAACTCATGCTAACGGCAACTACTGTCCGCTAATGAAACCAAGTGTGTACACGTGGCAGGTTTTGTAAGATTTTCTCTACCTTCCAGTCAGACTGCTAAATTACTGCTATATACGTAAAATGCGAAAAACTTTCAAACCTCATGCGATATTTCTGGCGATTTACGACTAACATTAAAATATAGAAAAAGAGGACTGTTATTGAATCATAGTATAACTTAAGCAAACAACCCCAAAATACTCATAATCTGGGTGTGTATGTGAGCAGAACAAGATAAAATAAGGGACAAGACCCCCTGTATCCAGCCAGAAATTTAGTTTTATGTGAATTTCAAACTAAATTCATAAAAGCACTTTCAACACGTTTTCTAACCCACGTGTAGCCCAGTGGCGCCATTTTGGAAGGTCCGGGCCAGTGCACGTGTTTCCACGCCGCTAAGAGTCCGCGTGCAGCGAGACGGGCCAAATGCGTTTCATGTGATTAATTCATCATACATATTATTTGAATTTGACAAATCGACCTAGAACCAACCTAAATAGGTGGCCAGCAGCAACTAACTATCAGTATTACACTTTACCAGTATCTCGTGCTAACACACATTAGCCACATCGAGTTTATGCTGAACATGCTGCAGTTTAATGTCAGTCTGCATTGAGCTATTTAAGACAGATGCCAGATTGTATTTAACTCGCTCAAGACAACAAATGCACTGTTAAACAGTTTGTGGTCTCGTAATATATCTCGGTGTTGCTGGCTAAGTTACCTCAAAATGACGTTTATTGCCACGTTCACGTTTCAGACTAGTAATCTAACAATTAACATGATACAGAACGGATCGATTTAGATATTTCATGATCTGCATACCGTAAAGGAAGATCTGGGGACCCATTTGTTCTGAATCCATCTCTGCAGTCTGAATGTAAACTGAACTGCCGTGCTGTCGAGTACAAGTTGGGACACACATTGTGTTAATCACGCCCATCACTGGGACGATTCTTCTTGGGTTTAATCGGCGGGTGGCATCTAACGTAAATGGTGCATTACCGCCACCTTCTGCTCCGGAGAGTGCAACAGAGCTTAAATTCTACCTATCAATCCTGTTTTTCTTAGGAATTTAAAGAACGTTCTACTGTTTTCCCAACATTTTTGTTAGTTCCTTAATACAGCACTCCTTAATTCCATTCATCACCATCTCCTCCATCATGTTTTTCCTTTCCTGCTCATATTTAGTGCATTCAGTAATTACATATGATATAGTCTCCTCAACCTGACAGTTTTCACACAACCCATCTGGATGTTTTCCTTTTATTTTTAAGTATATTATTTAAATTTGTATGTCCCAACCTTATTCTGTTGTAAACAACTTGACTTACCTATATTTCCTATTTTCTGATTACCTTTATTGGTTATGCTGTAAATAATTCTACCCTTTGTTTCATTGTTCCACTTTCCTTGCCATTCTTCTATTGCTTTACCCCACTTTACTGCTTTAACTTGTGACTTACTTAATGCAACTTGTAATTCTATTGTTTCTCTTTGTAGTGCCTGTTTCTCTTTCTACCTACATGTGCCGGAACCCACATAAACCTAATTACTGTACCCTCTCAAATTATTCTTGTACTTGTCAAATTCTAAACAGAACATCTTGTCGGCTGGATTTGAAATATCTCTGGCTCTTAAGGACTGCAACAGAGTCAGAACATATTAAAATGTATCCTGGTTTGTGTTCTTTTACCCACTGTAAAACCATGAATATTGCAAGCATTTCCACTGTGTAATACACTCCCAAATAATTAGAACTTCGGTTTATTCCACTTTCTTTCCATTTTGGTACTAGAAATGCTGATTCAGTTGTCTGATGCTCTTGAACTTTAGACCCTTCTGTAAATATTTGTATATGTTGGGGGTAATTAACACTGACGTATTGAAAATTCTGTTGGTAAATCTATTTACCCTCTTCCTGCTTTCTTTATTTCCAACATATGCACGTCTATTTGTGGTGTCTTATGTACCCACGGTTCTATTGTTGGGAATACAACTGTTGGGCTCATCTTGACTCTATTTATCCCCATTTCTTTTGCCTTTATTTGACTAGCCCATCCAAAACTATTTCTTTTATCATGTTCCCAGCTTTCTTGTATAACCATTTTTGTAGGATGTTCCACTTTATGCCTTTTAAGATTGACCCAGTAATTAATCATTAGCTGTTTCCTCCTTATTTCTAGTGGCATCTCTTCTGTAAGAACTTGCATTGCTGATATGGATGTTGTTTTTACTGCTCCACTGCACTGCCTTAGAGCTTGAGCGTGTACCTCATTTATTTTTCCAATGAAGTTTTTGACACTGACCCATATACTATACTTCCATAATCAATCACAGATCTAATCATTGTCACATATATAGTTTTGAATGAGAAGTTTGCCCCCCATTCCACTCCACTTCAGCTCCTCATGATGTTTATTACTTTCTGAAATGTTCCAACAATTTTATTAATATGATCTGCCCATGTTAAGAATATAAACACTTTCACCCTGTCCAATGTTCTTTCATACATTTTTAGGTTAATTTCTGGGAGAATTATTTTCCTTGTGAAAACTACTGTATTTGTCTTTTCTACTGAGAAAAATTTAAATCTCCATTCATATGCCCATTTTTCTACCTTTATTATTATAGCTTCTTCTATTTATATGCAGAATGTTCCTTCCCATTTTCATCTGCCTAAAGAGACCTTCCTATCTGATTGAACTTGGGAAAACACATAATTAATCATTATACAAAACATTAATGGACTTATACTTCCTTGTGGAGTCCCATTTTCTATTTCATGTCTAGTTGATACTTAATTTCCTACCCATACCTGAATATTCCTATTTACCATAAAATCCTTTATCCACTTGAAACATCTTCCTCCTATATTCATCATTTCCACATCATGTCATATGCATTTCAACATCAATAAATACCGCTAACTGATTCTTTATTTATCTTCTTTTCTAATTTCTTTTTCCAGAGTCAGACACACAATGTGATCCATTGTTCCTCTTCCCTTTCTAAATCCACTCTGGTATTTTGTTATTAGTCCTCTTTTCTAAAGAATATGTTAACCTTTCTGTGACCATCCTTTCCATAATTGTACACATGTTCGATGTAAGGGCTTTCAGCGTATAATTAGTGGGCTTAGATGGATCCTTCCCAGGCTTCCTAATAGGAATTATTATAGCTTCTTTATATGCTTTTGGAAGCCTACCTTCCTCCCATACTCTATTATATAGTCTATTATATATCCTTAAGATGTATCAGCATCAAGTACCCTATTTGATCCTTACCTGGTGATGTAAGAGCATTGGCTGATTTACTTAAAGCTCTAAATTTCCCCACTCCTTTCCAGTATTTTAAAATATTTTCTCTGTTTTTTCTCTCCTGCTTCTTCCTTATTTAAGTTCCCTTTGTCAGTAACTGCTACTTCACCTTCTACTTCTAATACTTGATACTCCCATTCTCTTGATCAAACTGGGACGGTCCTCCAGTAGAGCCAATAAAACAGCTCCATGTGAAAATGTACTAGTATTTTGGGTGTCATTTAAATATATAAATATAGATAGAATTGCCTATGTAATATTAACTTTTCTCTCTATTCTAATTTCAAAAGATATCTATCTATCTGTCTATCTATCTACAGTGTTGTACAGATTTATATGACAATTTACAATAATAAAAGACAATATTGAAAAGATATAAACACATTTAGATGTTGTTAGTAAAGATATAATAATTAATTATTATTCAACACTACAATAATATTCATATTAATCATAATTATAATCATAAAAAACAAACACGGCAAACTTAGATGCATGTTTATTCCACAAATATCTTTTAATACATTTTGACTGAGATTGCACAGGATATATTTCTGATATTTATTTTTCACAGTTTGTATTTGCCTCATTGGACATTTCTTCATGTGGCACCATACTAGCAAGTATTTCCATAGCTTATACTTCTCTTGCTTGAACTGGACACTTGTAATCAAAATAAATAATAATTTTAATATTATATGTAATTTTTCTTGCGTTTCCTTTGTGCCCTTCTTGAAGGTATTGAAAGGTATTGGGGTAGAGACAGGTCTGGTTTGTCATTTACTAGGTCTATATACAGTAGTGATTTTGTAGCCTCTTAAATACTCCCAATATTCACATACAGTACATAGTTGCACACACACACCCCCCTTTGACCTTACAGCTTATTCACTATGTTCTGGTGGGCAAAAATGGTTTGGCAGGTATTGAAACAGACATAAGCAGGCGGACTAGAGACATTAAATACCCACAAACTACATTGTTAAATCTTGACAACACAAGCCACAAAATCAACATCCCACAAGTATCCCACACAACCCTTGTCATAGATAAATAAACCATGAAATGTATATACACATTAAGAAAGTCAACCTAAAGATCGTAAGGCCAACTTTATATTCAACTCATAAAGAAATATCTGCTGGTTTTTATCATGCAAGCTTGTTTGGCAAGAAAGCAAGCAAAGGAGGCTGTAGATCTCCTGGATGCAGTTCCAGTACACCAAACGTAAAGTCCTGAGCTCTAGTGTCAAGCAAAACAAAACAAAAAAGCCTGAGAATGGCATTCTCTTTCAAACGGAGGGAGGGTCCTGATCATGGCCACCCCAGTAGTCACACATCAGACATTGCCTTTCAAACATATGCAGTCTTGGGGATCAGCTTGAAGATCTGAAAGGCTAGCTGGATCGAGGAGTTTTGGCTGGTAACTTTTGAAACCACCAGCATTCACAAGGGAGAATAATACATATTTTACAAGGTTTGAATAGAGAGCGAAAAAGAAAGACTACAGACTCTCATGCATCCATTCATGGCTATTGACCACCACAGTCCTCAAGAACTCACTTCAGTGAAATATGGCAAATATATATTAACATAAACTCCCTATTGTTCTCTTTTCCCACTTTCTGTTTCGTTCTTTTCTTCTGCTAGTTCATCTTATTTACATCACATTTTCAAAGAGCTGCATGGATCTCATCATATTTTCATCCTGGGAAAAAAAGACTTAAGTGAGCATAATTACAAACATGCAGTTCTTCAGTTTGACCACACTGAGACAGTGTAATCTTTTCAATGCATCTGGATCACATTATATGCGCACATAGCAGCTTATGTTGATGTTTACGCATGAGACTATAAGGAAAAAAACATATTAATCTGAACATACTGTATGCAAACTTACTTCCTGACAGGCAAGGACGAACTCCTCTAATGTTACAACTCCATCTTTGTTTTTGTCCATTTTCTGTAGGAGAGTGAACATTCATTTAGGTTGTTCTTATACTTAACTTTACAAATCCCACATTGAGAATTGCTCATTTTCTTTAATAATGACTGACCTCAAAGAAAGCATCCACGTGTTGCTTTGGTACATCTCCTTTTAAAGCCGGATAAGTGTACTTCCCCATCATGTCATAAATGGCTCTAACTATCTCCGTCATTTCCTGTGAGAAACGTGAATAAAGAATCACATTACTATCCCAACATTTTTGCTAAAACATTTTCACGTGGCTCCATGTACACACCGCAGCATTTTTCTGGTGAAATTAACACTATAGGAGTACAAATACAACAGTTTCATACAAATCACGAATAAAACGGCAGATTATCACTTCATAAACGCTTAGTTTTCGCCCTGTTCCACACTTTTACAATAGCACATAACTAGTAAGGCAATACATTGTAACGTTTGTATTAAATAACCAATTACATTTACGTACAAGCTTGTTCAGTCAGTTATTTGTTTGCTTTTTAACCAACAAATGTGCCACACACACCTCCTTGTTGATAAATCCATCTTTGTTAATGTCATAGAGATGAAATGTCCACTCAAGTTTATCTCTGACCGTCCCCCGCAATAGGGTAGATAATCCCATCACAAAGTCCTGAGAGAAAGCAAGAAGGTTAACCCTGTGTGCAAAGTAATAAACATATCTATTCTAATACTATGCCATGATTCAACATAAGCTGTACTTTCCTACCTCAAACTTTATTAATCCATCATTTCTGGTGTCAAATGCATTGAAGAGATAATGTGCATACGTGCTGGCATCTGGAAGAAGCACAGCAGTGACAACAACAACATAAGACACTTTGTATATCTGATACTATGTATCTCTACTAATATGTAGAGGATACCCATTAGTAATTACTTTCATAAAATTGTAATTAGATTACTTTACTAATTGCTTTATTGAAAAATTTATAAAATTACAAAATTCATTACTTTATGTTCTAAAACACTTTACAGAACTTTTTTTTTGCTTAACAAATTCAAAATAACATCTATATTTCTTGTTCACTGCCGCATGCAAGTCATACACTTACACAATACATGTTTCTTCTTTACAATGACTTATTAGGGGGTGCACGCCCTTCAGATGTCACAGTAATGAAAAAATATGTATGTGTGAACATAGGCTAATTCATGTATTCTACATATCAATACTATTTAAGAAATGTATAACCTAAGCATTAACTTAATTGAAAATCAATAGAAATTAAAATATAATGTGTTATATTACTTTTGACTGCAAAGTAATGAGACTACAGTATCTCATTTTAAACAGGTTACACCCAACACACATTGAAGCATGTAAACACAAGGATTTAATGAGGTCAAATTAAAGTAACATACCGCCATGTGGAAAAAACTGTGCGTAAATGTGTTTAAAGGTCTCCTCATTCACCACTCCACTTGGACACTCCTGGGGGAAAAAGTGATTATATTATTGGCCTGAGACTGATTCGGGATTGTGCTGAGCAGTGTTTCTCAACTAGGGCTCTGTGGGCCCTTAGTGGTCCACAACATAATTACAGGGGGGGTCCACAGAATAATAATTTAAAATATATTAAATATTTGATGAGTATAATATGCATTATTTTTTTTAAATATATTTTGACATGAAAAAAAAATACGGAAGGTATGAGCAAAGATGTTGTTGAACAATTGGTGGGCAAGCTAAAGCAGGCAACATGCTTAGCTGTACAACTGGACGAGTCAACTGCGAATCATATTTGTTACATTTGTTTCCTACAATATCATAAGCGCTTTTGACATTTAATCATGTGCAGGACACGAATTACAACCCCAATTCCAAAAAAGTTATGACAGTTTGAAAAATGCTAATAAAAACAAAAAGGAGTGATTTATAAATTATTTTCACCTATATTGAAAGCAACACAACTACACATAATATGTTTTACTTATTAATTTTATAGTTTTTAGTTTTACTGTTATTTTGAGTCAGATGATTGCAACACGCTCCAAAAAATCTGAGACGGGCAATTTAAGACTAATAACAATTTGACTAATTGAAATAAGGCAATGTGAAACAGGAGAGACTGAACAGGTGAGGCAATTGTATCAGAGTACTGTATTCTGTATGAGGAGCCTCCAAAGACAGCCTAGTCCTTCAAGAGCAAAGACCGTTCTAGACTTGTCAATTTGCCAACAGATGCTTCAGTAAATATTCCAGCACTTTGAAAACAATGTTCCCCAAAGACTAATTGCGAGGATTTTGGACATTTCACCCTCTACAGAGCACAATATAGTTAAAAGATTCAAGGAATCTGGTCAAATCTCTGAGCTTAAAGGGCAAGACGAAAACCACTTCTGAATGTGCGTGATCTCTGATCCCTCAGACATCACTGTCTTAAAAACTTCATCTGTAATGGATATCATGAACATGGGCTTGGGATAACATGAGTAAAGCTTTGTTAGTCTACACCACTCACCGCTGCATCCACAGATGCAAGTTAAGACTTTACTGTGCAAAGCAGAAGCCGTACATTAACACTGTCAAGAAGCGCTGCTGACTTCTCTGGGCTCGGTCTCATCTTAGATGGAAAGTAGAACAGTGGAACTGTCTTTTTTTTTTTTTTGGCCCGAAGAGTCCACATTTCAAAAAGTTTTTGAAAAACACAAATGTGTTTTTTCTCCAGATTACAAGTGCATGGCTGTGTAAGCAGAGAGTGCGGGTGCTTGATTGGCCTGCCTGCAGTCCTGACCCGTTTCCAATTGAGAATGTGCGGCGCATTATTAAGCACACAATCCGTTAAGAAGACCCTGTATTATTGTGCAGCTAAAGACCTACATAATGAATGAATAGGGGAAAATTACAATTTTTAAAATGCTCATTACACTTCAGTGCCCAAATGCTCAATAAGTGTTATTAGAAGAAATGGTGATGTTTCACAGTGGTAAACATTCGACTGTCCCAACATTTTTGGACCATGTTGCAATCATCTGATTTGAAATGACTGTACATTTAAAAAAAACAAAACAAAAAAAACAACGTAATTCACAGAGTAAAATGTAATTTAATGTTTAGTTGTAGAGCATTCAATATAGCAAAGTGTGATTATAAATTACAAATCACTCATTTTTGTTTTTATTAGCATTTTGCATACTGTCCCAATTGTTTTTGGAATTGGGGTTGTATATCTATAATTAGATCTTTTCTAGTTAAATGTTTATTCTTCATAACAGTAATGGAATTACTACAAGTGAAAATGCAATTTATTCAGATTTAATTATTTATTTAGCAAATATATTATATTTTATAATTATTTATCACTAGATTTTTTTTCTAATCAAAAATAGATTTTCCACTAGTAAAAGTTGTAATATTTCATATCAGTAATTTCTTTGATTTTAGTACAAATGTCCATCTCTGTTATCAACAATTGAATTACAACTAGTAAACATGCTAATTTTTTATATTTGTCAATTTATTTCCACATGTTAGATTTAGTATTTCAGATATCAGAAAAGGAATTTCTGATATCAATATATTGATGAGTAATTCAGATCTTAAAATGCTTTCTTACTAGTTAGTCACGTTATAGATATCTGAAATTATAACCAAATTCCTTATAACAAAATGTGCATTTTTACTTGCTTTACATCATTTGTTGATATTAGGAATAGATATTTGTACTAGTAATATAGTGTAAATACTGATTTACACTAATTTAATATCAGTAAATACTGATTTTGAAATAATGTACAGATTTTGCTCTTATGGAATGAAATTGGTACTATTATTCACCAAAGTGGCATTCAACTCATCACAATGTATAGTCAGCACATTAATAACAAGAAAAATTACTATTACAAAAAATAAAATAAAATAAATACTTCAAAGTGTTCTCATCAAAATGATCCTTGACATTCTAGCTGTCAGTTTGTCCAAATATCAGGTGACATTTCACCCCACACTTCCTGTAGCACTTGCCATAGATGTGGCTGTCTTGTCGGGTACTTCTCACACTCCTTACAGTCTAGCTGATCCCACAAAAGTTAAATGGGTTTAAGATCCATAACACTCTTTTCCAATTATCTGTTGTCCAATATCTGTGTTTCTTTGCTCACTCTAAACCTTTTCTTTTTGTTTTTCTGTTTCAAAAGTGGCTTTTCTTTGCAATTCTTTCCATAAGGCCTGCAACCCTGAGTCTTCTCTTTACTGTTGTACATGAAACTGGTGTTGAGCGGGTAGAATTCAATGAAGCTGTCAAACTATTTATCAAACTAGAGACTCTGATGTACGTATCCTCTTGTTTAGTTGTACATCTGGTCTTCCACATCTCTTTCTGTCCTTGTTAGAGCCAGTCATTGTCAATGAAGACTGTAGTGTACACATTTTATGAAATCTTTGGCAATTTCAAGCATTATATAACCTTCGTTCCTCAAAACAATTATTGACTAACGAGTTTCTAGGGAAAGCGGTTTCTTTTTTGCCATTTTTGACCTAATATTCACCTTAAGATATGCCACTCTATTGCATATTGTGGCAACTCAAAAACAAACACAATCACAATGTTAAGAACGAACCAAATAGCTTTCACTTGCCATTATATAAAACACTGCTGAAAGCTATTTGGTTCATTCTTAACATTGTGTTTGTGTCTGTTTTTAACATCAGTAATGTCCTGACCATACTTTGCGATCAGTTGAATGCCACTTTGGTGAATTAAAGTACCAATTTCCAGAAAAATCTCTCACCAGTGTGTGTAAATATATATATATATATATATATATATATATATATATATATATATTATAATTTATGGGCTACTAGTAAAAAATAAATAGGTAACTTTTTAAAAATAAATTACAGATATAATAAATATAATAGTTAGAACCATTATTAAAAAAAAAATTCTAATAAATAATTTAATTTTTAACTATTAACATTTTTTATATTACAGATATCTTTAATTGCATTTTGAACATAAATGAATGACAGATCATTGTGAAATTCTACGTAATACTGAAAATGTAGTTACAGATAAAAAAAATGACATCTTTTACTAATTGAAATTGCATTTCAGATATCAACAACAGGCATCTTTGTGTTATATCATTTATATCATTTTTTATATCAAGTAGGGATGTTTTTACTAGAGCAAACCTACTTATTGATTTAAAAAATGAGTGCTTTCACTAGTAGTAATTACATTGCTAATTTCAAGCATTTTAACTTGTGAAAATTAAACAAAGATATCTATAATTCATATCCTGTACATAATTAAATGCTTGCAATACTACAAAGGCATTAATGATATCAACAAGCATATTCTGTTCTGAAAGCCAAAACCATCCTTGAAGATCTAGTACATAAAAATGGTTGACATTCACTGCCTTAGAATGCTATACACAGGTTTTGAAATGGCTTTTTGAAGAAACAAATATGAGCTGCTGTGTGGGTGTGTTGCTGAGCATGACTGTTTGTGTGTGTGTGTGTGTGCGTGTGTGTGTGTCTAATACAGCATCTGAATGCTGGTATTGTGAAATATGACTAGCTGACTATTGCTGCAGGCCAGTATGTAGTGATTCGTGACATGCTGGATAATGTAGAGAGAAACGATAAGTTTTTACAGAGTTTTAAAGACAGATGAGACACAGCAAACAGAACCACAGGGACTGTATATGCAAATGAGAGACAATGATTAATAAGGGAGGATATTGAGGCATAAGGCTATATTACATAAACACATCAGCTTCTTAAAAGATTCCAAAACATGCCAAAAGACATCTGAGGAAAGCAGAGGCTATGGGAGGGATAGGAAGGATGGATGGAGAAAAATGGGCAGAGATGAAGGGAAAGCGTACATTTTTGAAGCCTCTATAAAGGACTTGTAGCTCTTGCTTGGTGAAATTCGTCTGTGCTTCGAGCTGCTCAAGACCCTCCGGCCGGTGACAGACCATCGTCATCTCCAATTCATCATCTACTTTATCTGGAGAGAGAGAAACAGAGTTTGTTTTACTGTAATAAATGGTCATTGCTGCTAATCTCAGGGGACTTTCTTTGCTGATGAGACTTAATGGAGTGCTAAATTATTATCAACTTAGATTTTCCTCCTAAAACAGAGAATAACTGAAAAAATAATGACAGATCTCAATTGCGTTTTTTGCTTCCTTTGGGATGAACTGTTGTGTTGAAACTCAAAAGATTGGACGAATGTATTCTGTCCTCATCAATCTGGATTTGAAGCAAACAGAGCATGTTAACATGGTTTCTACTGAGCTGCTATTTCCCTTTCCAAAAACCAAAACTCTACTCAAAGCAAATCCACAACATACACATGCACATTAAAGACTTTCTTTTGGTAAAAAAAGTAACTTGGATGACTCATTTATCTCAAGACATTCATACACACTCATAGATTCATACACACTAGAACACAAAGCCCCCTGCAGGCCATGCTGCTGCTGTGTCAGCTCTGGAGAAGTGATTGGTTTGTGGGTGGAGAGGCAGATGGGGTGATGGGGGAAATCTCCAGAACAAATGAAAATGGCCATGGATGGCTTAGGGGGAGACCTCAATCTTTTCGCGGAACTCTGGAGAGCCATTATATCCCCTTATAAATGCCCCCCACCCCTTATAAATCCTCTCTCTGGTTTTCAAATGACACACACATACACACTATAACCTGCCATGTATTTTTAAACACACAAAGATATGCAAACATACCCAAGCAGGGGTTGTAATGGTAAATAATAAATGGGTCAAAGTGAGGTGTTTTGTCAATGTTTAAGCTATAAATACAATTTAAAAAAATTATAAAAATTTATGTTAAAATACATTTTCCTTTCCCAGGGTATACACAGAGACTATAAGCAGTTTGTAGGTTAATTTCCCTCAAACGTGTAAACACTGTGGCGCTTTCAAAACATTGCTCTGTTTGTTTGAACATCATAACCAGCCCGACACAGTAACATTGTCTCTACCAATAATGTGTGTAACTATATTTTTGACCAGCCATTGGCAGAAATAGAGTGTTTGGTTAACCTGTTGGAAAACAGTCATGCTAGTGATGAAATAGATACTTCAAGTATAAAAGACTTTCTCTTTTCTTAGTTTGTTAAATGTGCATAGCCATTCATATAGGCTGACTTATCAAAAAGTGTAAAAAGTGTAAAAAGTGTAGCACTGCCCTGAAAACCCTAAGAAATTTACTTTACTCAAATGATAAAAGGGATAGTTCACCCAAAAATGAAGATTCAGTCAATGTTTACTCACCCCTCTGTTGTTATAACCCCATATGACTTTCTTTTTCTTAATATAAAGGGAGAAATTGTGAAAATATATTGTGCTCAGTGATGTCATACAATGGCAGTTTATGGTAACCACCTCTTCAAGCTTCAAAAGTATATTCAATATTCAAAAGAGGTCTAATAAATAGTTGTATGCGACTCATGTCTTGTTCTCAAGGAATAATATAAGGTTTTGTGAGAAACAAACCAAAATCAAATGGATTATTTTGTGAAAATCTTAAGCAACCTTTGATCTCCTCTGTGCGTTCATGAGACAGACTGCACGCAAGCTTTAGAGCTCATTGCATGAGAGCAGAGCGCTGCAGCCCTCGTAAGGTGGGGAGTTCCAAGTGAAAAACTTGTATTGTTTCATTTCAACAGGACCATCAGCGATATTAACAACAGAAAACACAACATGGAACACAAACCAAAGAACAGAACTTACAAACATGTCTGAAGTGTTTGTAGTAAAAAATAGATACATTTTTATACCCAGAACCGGAGTGAAAGGCGGAGGGAGTGGGAATGTCTGTCACCTCTTCTCCATTCTAAACCTGTGTGTGTGTGTGTGTGTGTGTGACAGACCTCCACCCGAGGAGACCTTTGTGAAAACAGTCTGAAGGATTAACATTCTCAGTGATGTCATACAATGGCAGTTTATGGTGACCACCTCTTCAAGCTTCAAAAAATGCAAATGATTTATCTGAAAAATGGCATCGCACCATATAGAATATAGACACCAATCAACAGAATGTTGCGTAATTTATCAAAGCTGCTTAAAACAAAAACTCTGAATAACTTGGAAAAGATAACTTTTATTTTGTTGTTTTGCGTCTGGTTAGGACACAGACCTACCTTAAGCCCCATCTCTCTGTTTCATTGAGGACTTCAGTTCAAACAAAAAAGGCTGGTCATAGAAATGCATCTATTTTTCAACTACAAACTCTTTATACATGTCTAAATTCTGTTCTCTGGTTTGAGTGCAGCTATGTTGAGTTTTCCGTTATTAATATTGCTGGTGGTCCTACTGAAGTGTGAACAACATCCTCCATGGACCACTCGCCCGTATTTGATGCTGCGTGGGAGCGACAACTGTTGCAGATCCCGTGTGCCTCCTCATGTGATCCCTCAGGATCCCCTGGGAGGGCGCTGGAGGCGGGATCGTCTTTCAGAACGAGGGTGGTTCTTGAGCGTAGCGTCCAGAGACTCATGCCCACGCAGGCTCCATGAGGGCTGCGAAGGCCTGAGCACTGCCCAGGGAATGCATCTCTCGTGTTCATCGGATGGTGGGATGTGCTGCTCGCAAACGGAACACTCGCAGAACAACATATTGAAAAAGACGCATTGCACGCAACCTGCTCTTTTTTTATATATTAATACATATATATGCAAAGGATACAATACCGAACTGCCGAACTGTGGGAATCGGGTGGTGTCTCGCTGAAGCGCTGCGTTGTTCAACACTAGCGTCTGAAGCAAAGAACTTGTTCACGAGAAGCGTCTTCAACGGGGAGGCAGAGAGAATCTTCGCTGGAACACTGCAGGGGAGGGAAGAGTATTCTCGCTGCAGTGTATCTCGATAGCGAAGTGGAGAGGGCTTTCAAGACGAGAGATGATGTCGAAATGGTGATTTCGCACCTGCTTATGTAGGCCAACAGCGCACCTAAAGGGGTGGGGCTTAATCACCATTGCCAATCACAAGATAGGCTTTATTGTAAAAGGGCTTCAATTAGTTGTCGGAGAAGGAAAGTATTTCCCCATAGCATTTGTCGCAATATTGAGTGAACTGAATCGAAAGGGAACTGAGAAAGAGGTTAAAGGGTCCAACTTGACCAAAGGGGACACAGATCACTCGAATGGTGACATCACACAAAACAACTATTTGCAAAAATAGAAAACAGACTACAAGAGAATACAAAAGAGTTAAAACCTACATGAATTCATAAGTACCCTTTGACCAATGAAATATGATTTAAAATTCAAGCGCAAGGAATTATGAGTATTCCCCATAGCCTAAATTTTGTACTCAATAATTTGAGTTATTAAAACTTACAATTTTAAGTCTTAAATTTTCTTTAAGATAATTAAGTTCAACGAGCTTAGATATTTGACTTGTGAGCCCAAAACATGACATTTCAAGAAAATGTTTAATTAAGACAATTTCAGGCTCAATCAATAGTATGAGTTTGGTGCAGGACTATCTGTAATAAACTGTTAAGCAGGGAATTGACTAGATTGTCTGAACAATGATCGTATTTATATGAGTGATCTTACATTGATTGTGCTTCATAAGCTGAGAAAGTGTAAGGTCCTGTTAATGCCTCAAACAGCAATGTTTATTAACTAATAATCTGCTTTTTTACTTGTGAGAAAGTGAATAAAAGTCTTTGTTGTTGTACCGCCCCAAGCGTAGGAAACTGCCGCAATAAGTAAAAAAAATGTAAATCATTTTGCAAAAATGTAGGTTTAGCAACGTGATTCTGTGAGACCAGGTTGTAGATCTTTCTGATGAAGCTGATTGAGAAGGGAAGTGTTGCTGGTTAAGATAAGAAGCCTGGTGGGGAAACGACTCGGTTACTAACGTAACCTCGGTTCCCTGAGAGGAGGGAAGGAGTATTGCTTAAGTAGCTTACGCTATGGGGAAAACTCAGTTTCTCGAGAAATATTGAAGTCTTTATGTAAAACGCATTGCAGCTGCACAGCATACAACTGCTGTGCTGCGGCAACTTGCTCGAACCAATGACGGGGCGACTATGAACGCGCGACCAATGGGCGCGCGCTTCGCGCTCGTGCGCTCAGAGCCCGCCAAGATGGGCGTGGCTAGGGCTATATATTAGGCGCCCCGTCATGAGAGTTCTTTAGGTTCAATCGACTGAAGCGAACTGACCAAGCACAAGCACGGCAGCTTACGCAATACTCGTTCCCTCCTCTCAGGGAACCGAGGTTACGTTAGTAACCGAGTCGTTCCCTCTCAAGAGGTCTCTCCTATTGCGTAAGTAGCTTACGCTATGGGAACACCATTCAAAACGCTGTGCCTGCTGACTTCGCTCTATAAAGCCAGAGGCGGATGCCTGACCCTTAAAGCAAAGTGATTATCCAACAAGCCAGCCAACGGCGAGCTATATATTGGGAAAACACAGAGCGCCTTTGCCCCAAGGAGGTCCATGGTGGGGCGCTCATCGTAAAAACACAAGCACATAACTTATGTACTGATTTTTCTATGTATTGATATGCATAAAAAATCCTCTAAGTCAGTCAGAGACGGACCTATAAGGGAGGAGATAATGCTCAGCATATACATACTCCAGTCCATTCTACAGTCAGGCTGATAGAATGTTGGAATGCAATGAGGGGACCTGTAGGTTATAAAACCTGATAAATGTCGAAGGCGAGGCCCAGCCTGCCGCCGCACAAATATCTTCAATGGGTATCCCACTCGACCATGCCCACGAGGAGGCCATGCTCCTCATAGAGTGAGCTTGCTTAAAGGGGCATTGAAGGCCCTTGGCTTCATAAGCCAGCGCTATAGCATCCACTATCCAGCGCGATATTCTTTGCTTTGAAACTGCGAGACCTTTAGTGCAGCCGCCAAAGCATACGAATAATTGTTCCGTCTGTCTGAACGGGGCAGAAGGTTCCAAATATACTCTGAGCGCCCTGACCGGGCAGAGTAAATTAGCGTTGCTTTCGTCCGCTGGGGATGATAGCGCTGCCAGAGATATCACCTGTACTCTGAAGGGTGTGGAGAGCACTTTAGGAATATACCCGTGCTTTGGCCTAAGGACAACTCTGCAGTCGTTAGGTCCAAATTCCAGGCAAGCAGCACTTGATGACAGCGCGTGCAGGTCGCCCACTCTCTTGACTGAGGCGAGCGCCAGCAAGAGCGCAGTTTTGAGCGAGAGCTGTTTAAGGTGCATGGTTCAGAAAGGTTCGAACGGGGCACTCTTGAGTGCGTCCAGGACCGTGGCCAGGTCCCAGATCGGCACCGAGAGGGGGCGAGGGGGGTTCATCCTCCTAGCGCCTCTTAGGAAACGAATGATTAGGTCGTTTTTCCCTAATGAACGCCCTTATCAGGATTGTGTGACGCGCTATGGCAGCCACATAGACTTTGAGCGTGGAGGGTGTGCGGCCCGCCTCCAGCAGCTCTTGCAAAAGGCGAGTACACTTGGTATCTCGCCACGATTTGGGGTTCAAGCTCTTGGTATCACACCAGTCACTGAACACTTTCCAATTTTGGGCATATAAGCGTCTCGTAGAGGGTGCTCGCGCCTCCGTGATGGTTCTCAAAACTCCACTGGGGAGGTTCTCGGGGACCCGTTGAGGGGCCATGCATGGAGGGCCCACAGATCGGGGCGGGAATGAAGAATCATCCCGTTGGCCTGCCTGAGGAGGTCTAGCCGCAGCGGAATCGGCCATGGGGCAGATTGCATCATCTGCATCAGTTCTGGAAACCACGTCTGGTTTTTCCAGAGAGGGGCTACCAGGAGTACTGCACATTTCACTTCCCTGATCCGACTGATGACCTGAGGTAGCATCGCGATCGAGGGAAAAGGGGCGGCTCAGCCAGACTTGGGCGAGCGCGTCCGTGCTCTTTGAGAAGAAAAGGGGGCAGTGCGCATTTTCCCTGGAGGCGAAGAGGTCGACCTTTGCCTTGCCAAAGGTTTGCCATAACAACTGAACCGTCCGGGGGTGGAGAGACCAGGACGTGTTCGTTTTTCAGGTACGGAAGCAGGGCTCTGAGAGCCAAGGCGACCGCTTTCATTTCCAGACAGTTTATATGTAGGCGCTTTTCCGGGTTTGACCAAAAGCTGGAGACAGGCCTGCCCTCGTAAAGGGCCCCCCATCCTATTTTGGAGGCATCTGTCGTGATCATTTTTCTCCGTGTGTTCACGCCCAGACTCACGCCAGTTCGATACCAGTCGACGGCTTTCCAGGGCGTCAGGGCTTTTATACAGCCGTGATTTGCTCTGATTAAAAAGTGGCCCGAGCGCCACGCGTGAGTGGGGACACGGCTCTTGAGCCAGCGTTGGAGAGGACGCATGTGCAACAATAGCTGGAGTACAGCTGATGCCGAGGCCATGAGACCGAGCATCCTTTGAAATCGTTTAACGGGGGCGCGCGCGCCCGGTCTGAATGATGTTGCAAGGCGTCGAATAGAGAGCGCGCGCTCTGATGAGAGGCGTGCCGTCATCTGTACTGAGTCTAGCACTATTCCCAGAAAGGAGATATTCTGGCTGGGGGATAGCACGCTCTTTGCAAAATTGATTCTCAGACCCAGGCATTCTAGATGGCTGATAATCCAAGATCTGTGCGTCGTTAACTGACTCTCTGATTGTGCTATGATTAGCCAATCGTCGAGGTAATTCAGTATTCGCACTCCCCGCTGTCTCAGGGGGGAAAGTGCTGCGTCCATACATTTCGTGAATGTACAGGGGCCAATGATAGGTCGAATGGTAGTACTGTGTACTGGTATGACTGTCCCTCAAAGCTGAATCTCAGAAAAGGCCTGTGATGAGGCGCTATCGGAATGTGAAAGTAAGCGTCTTTCAAATCCACTGATAGAAACCAATCCCCGGGGCGAACTTGCGCGAGGATATGTTTGGTCGTTAACATTCTGAACGAGCAAATCATTAAAGCTTTGTTCAGATGTCTGAGATCTAGGATGGGGCTGAGGCCACCGTCCTTTTTCGGGATGAGAAAGTAGCGGCTGTAAAAACCTGCCTCGCTCATAGAGGGAGGAACAGTTTCTATAGCGCCCTTCTCTATTAGTTTGAGCACCTCTGTGCGTAGAACATGTGACACATCTCTCCTCACTTTCGTCTCGACCACCGCTGAAAAGGGGGTGGTCTGCGAAAGAATTGAAGCGAGTAACCGTGTTTTATTATGCTCAAAACCCATTTCGGCATGTCAGGGATTATTTCCCAGGCTTTTGCTCGCACAGATATGGGCTGAATGCTGGCTGGGGGCATGTCGCAGTGACATATGGGCCCCACCGGCAAATTGCCTTGTGCTAACACTGAGCTTACAGCTGTCAGAGGCGCGGGCGCGAGCTGAGCAGCCTTGTTGAGTGCCGAGTGCAGGGGTGCGTGTGAGATTACAGGCACGCGCGCTATCTCCGAAATGCTCGCAGCATGAGCTGGAGAAATGTTTGAATCTGTATGGACAGTGTTTTCGGGTGGGGGTGCATACATCGTAATAGGCACGCGCGCCACTGTCATAAAGCTTCCAGCTCTTAGCGGGGAGTTTCTTGGCTTGCGCGTCGCATCTGTGATGCTTGCGGCATGAGACAGAGAACTGTTTGAAACTGTATGGGCAGTGCTTATGGGTGGGGGTGCATATACCGTAGTAGGCACGCGCGCCACTTTCATAAAGCCTCCGCCATGGTGGGGGGTTTTTGGCTATGCATACAGTGTTTGTGTGTAGGGGTGCATGCAGGACAGCAGGCACGCGCGCTACCTTTATTGTATTTCCCACTTTTACTGGGGAAGTGTTTATAACTGTGGGAACAGTGCTTGCGTGTAGTGGTGCATACATGACAATAGGCACACGATTTACATATATGGTGCGCCCAGCTGGAGCTGGGGAAGTATTCGCACTGTTTGGACAGTATTGATATGTGGGAATGCGCACTTTAGTGTGGACACGTGACCCCTTAGTGACACAGGCAGAAAATGACTCTTTTGTGATTTCTGTGTGTTGCCGTTAAAACGGCTTTTGATTGCAGGTGAGCGAAGTTCTGTGACTGGCCCATTGACTGCTGTACAGACATTTCCAGCCGCCTGTAAGGGGACTGGGTAATGTTTCACACGCTTTAGAGAGAGTGGTCCGCTTTTATGCAGACACGCACTCTCTTTTTCTTCCTATTGCTAGGAAGACTTACGAGGCTCGGGTTCAGCACTATCTTGGGCCGAGGACCCTGTTGCTCAGGCGGCTTCCTTCGGTTAGCAGAATGCGAGCGGCGCCGAAGCGTCCGCTTCAGGTCTGCTCTTTGGCTGGGAGACGGGAGGCGCCGCCCTGGCTCGCTGCTGCTGCTGAGGCGGTCTCTGGCGGCTCTGAGACAAGCTGGAGCGCTTGGGCAGGAAGTGACGCATAGCCTGCGAATCCTTCCGAGCTTCAGTGAAGCGCTTCAGCAAACTCTTTACCGGCGGTCCGAACAGGCCGCTTGGAGCAATAGGCTGGCTAAGAAATGGCGCTTTATCCGCGCCCTTCATCTCTGTTAGCGCCAGCCACAGATGGCGCTCAAGGACAGTCAGGTTAGCCATGGCCCGGCCGATGGATTGGGCGGTGGCCTTTGTGGCTCGCGAGGGCTACGCCAGTGGCGCTGCGCAGGTCCTTGAAAGCCTCAGGTTCAGGTCCCGACTCGTCCATGGTGCGGAGAAGTTTGGCCTGATAAACTTGTAGAACAGCCATGGAATGAAGCGCTGACGCAGCTTGGCCGGGCGGCGTGATGCGCGTGCCGGGCGAGAGCTGAGGTAGATCGGCAGGGCTTCGAGGGATGAGAAGCTTTGGCTTTCCATCCAGCGGTGGAGGGTGGGCACAGATGGTTGGCCACAGCCTCCTCGAGGGGCGGGTTCCTCAGTAGCCTCTTTCTCTCTGCCGCCCACCGAGGAGAGCGAGAAGAGAAAGAAGGCTTCAGGCGAGCAGAGGCGCTTTGTCGTGAGTTCGTGAACTTTGAGGAAGAAAGGGGAGGGTCTCTGTCGAGGGCCTGCCGGCGCTCCTGCAGGAACCACTCGCCCAGCCGGCTGCGGGCGGAGTTCTTCCGTAGAAGACCAGTCGAGCCCGAGGTCTTCCACGGCTTTGGACAGGATGCGGACGATCTCAGAGTCCATGCTGGTGCCCGTGCTTCGTGTCCGCTAATGTCGACGGCGCTGGGTCGAAGGCCGAGCCCGGCCAGTCGCCGGATGCAGCATCAATAGAAAGGCTGTCATCCTTTTCACCGCCGCCCCTGACGCCGAACGAGACGAGACCCACCGCTCTGTTGGAGGGTGCTGGTCCGCCTGCGTGAAATGGACTGGTGGCGGGGAGATCTTGAGTAGTGGTGAAGCACGCGGGGACTGGCCCGGCGTGACGTCACTGAATTCCGCGTGCTCTGGCAGCCTCTGTGAGCGGCGCTTTTTCTTGCGCGGCTCGAACGGAGGAGACGGCAGCACGGTGGAAGCAGGCTCGTTTGTGGCGAAGGCCGCAAAGCGAGCGCGCAGCTCGGCGAGGCCCAGGGAGTCACATTCGGGGCATCCGCCCTGAATGAGAGCAGCTTCTGCATGGTCAGGTCCCAGGCAGCGAGTGCAGATAACGTGATGGTCCCCGTCAGGAAGAGGGCCTCTGCACGAGGCGCAGGTTAAAGGCATTTGGAACAACGCCTCGAAAATTTCTCTTTTACTTAAATCAAAAGCGTCGCAGAGGTGAACACTTGTAAGTAAAAAAGGATATCAGTGATGCGCGCCGGATGGCATAGCAAAAGGCTTCGATGGCGGCTGAAGGCGCCGGCGTCCTCTTAGCAGTCCTGCTGTAGGCTTGTCAACGGCGGGCGAAAAGACTCCAACAATCAGGAGGATCCAGCGAAGAGAAGGTCTTCGCTGAAGGAGATTAAATCTAAACGCCCATCTTGGCGGGCTCTGAGCGCGCGAGCGTGAAGCGCGCGCCCATTGGTCGCGCGTTCAGAGTCGCCCCGTCATTGGTTCGAGCAAGTTGCCGCAGCACAGCCAATGACCGAGCTGTCTCGCTCATTGCTGTATGCTGTGCAGCTGCAATGCGTTTTACATAAAGACTTCAATATTTCTCGAGAAACAGAGTTTTCCCCATAGCGTAAGCTACTTACGCAATAGGAGAGACCTCTCGAGAGGGAACCAGCATGCAAAATTCAACATATGCTTTGGTTTTCTCTCGTTTGTTTCTGTTCTCTTCCTCAGGATGTTCAGCCATCGGGAGATTTCACTCAAGTTTGTCTACACTGATGATGCTGGTTGTGTGTGAGCTGAATATATCATAGCTAATGCTAATCATGCAAATGCTCTTCTTCCCCGCTGGCTCCATGATTTTCTAGATTAAGAAATCATTAATAAAGTAATCCACATAAGTTTTTGTTTTGTTTGTGAAAATTCCACAGCCAGTTGCTGTCAAGCCTCCATTTTGCCAAAAGCAATTTTCACTTCCTCTATAGCCTCTTAATACCCTTTAAAACCATGTTTGCTTCTAAACTCTCTTTAAAAGATCTGACATTTTCAACCAAATCCTGACTCCATGGAGAAACAACTTTAATCTGGTTGACAAGCTAGACTGATCATGTCAAACATAAACAAACAAATCTGAAGAGAATTATCACAACACTCCCACATAGTGTCTGATCCGTTTGATAACTGTGATAAAGGATGTCATAGATACATCTATAACCAGATGTGAAGCTTCTGATTGTCCAAGAAAACAAGCAAGCCTCTTACTTCCTTACTGCATAAGTCTTAATTATCACCTTCCCTCTTTTTAACACCTGCAAACTGATGTGACAGTGAGAATGGAAAGAGAGGTGCGAGATAAACAAGGCCAATGAAACATGGATTCCAATAGACCTGATCACACAGGGGACGAAACATTCCTACACTGACAATTTGTTTTTAAAGAAAGACAATTTGTTTTTAAAGTATATCCTTTTTAATATACTTTATCTGACAAGGAAAATTGAATAACCAATCAGATATGAGCATTTGGTCAAGTTTTCAGAGTGTTTCAAAGTGCACAGGGAATGCAATCACTGAACTCAAAGCATACCTGCAATAAATAAATAATATAACAACTTTCCCTGGGAGTCTGGACAGAACTACCCTGTTTGTCCTGCATATGTTTGTCAGTAAGTAAATGGTCTGCACTTATACAGGGATTTTTTAACCTTAGTGGTTTTCAAAGCACGTTACACTGTCACCAACACACACACACACACACACACACACACACACACACACACACACATACACACACTCATGTTGGTCTACCTATCATTATGAGGACTTTCCATAGACATAATGGTTTTTATACTGTATAAACTATAGATTCTATCCTCTAAACCTAACACAACCCCTAAACCTAACCCTCACAGAAAACATTCTGCATTTTTACATTTTCAATAAAACATTGTTTAGTATGATTTTTAAGCGATTTGAATTATGGGGACACTATAAATGTCCTCATAAATCACATTTATAGCATAATAACCTTGTAATTACCAGTTTGTAACTTACAAAATTGTCCTCGTAAATCACAAAAACACGCACACACACACACACACACACACACACACACACACACACACACACACACACACACACACACACACACACACACACACACCAATTACGGCACAGCTGCCATGCAAGGTGCTAGCCTGCCAACTTGTGGTTCAGTGTCTTGCCCAAGGACATTTCGGCATGTGGAGTTGTGTGGGCTGGGAATTGAACCACCAACCCTGCGATTAGTTGCCAACCCGCTCTACCACCAGGAACCACGCTCCTTTAAGGTCATGAAAATGTATATATACATATATTATAAAAAATTATATTCAGATAATTAAAATGCATTACATTATTGTGGCAAAGGAGTTAAGCATTGATGAGACAATATAAAAAGAGGCTTTAGAATGCAATGCATTGTTTATTTGCATATTATTGAACATAAGCCAATCATTGGGCTACAGTTCACAGCAATCCATTTCGCAATTTAATTTGTCAATCAGTCCAAGATTTATTATAAGGGCTTGTCTAATGTACACCCGCATCAGACGGATGCTTTTGGAGTGTCTTACATTGGTTGCACTGCGTCATAAACATACCATTTTTAGGTCGCTGTGTCAAGTTAAACATAGTTTAATACTTAGGATTTGCACACCATCAAGCTGTTTTTTGCAAGGGCAAAAATGCAAGGACATGTCCTTGTGTTGTGCTCTCTGCTGAAGGGTTGGTTTGTTCTCAGTATAAGCTGTGCATTGCCTATAAACTGAGGTTTTGCTTACTGCCCCCTAGAGAAAACAGGTGGAACTTCCAAGATTAAATTGCTCAGGAATCTTCATTATTGCGGTCCATGGACATTATTAATTGAGTAATTTTTTTTAACACTCTATTTTTTAATATAAGTAATAGCACTGAATTAACATTAAATTGACAGCTCTAATTATTAGTCATTAATGGGCCATTTATAAACCCTAAACAAAGGGAACATTAATGTAAAGTGTTACCTAGATCTTTCATCTGTGATTTGTTTCACATTTTCGTTCCGCGTGTGGTGTGAACATGCTTTGAGAGAAAGACAGAGCGATGACAGAGCCTGATGATGGGTCTCTTTAGACTCAGCACTTAAAAACAAAAACAACAAAGCACAGTAGGAGGCTGCAAACTCTCTTCTTTAATCTCTCTCTCCCTCAAGCTTAAATCAGTGGCCATGTCCTTCAAAGCACACTAAAATAAACTTTACAGGCACATCCTCCACTCACGCAGCTATTACTGCCATTCGAGTTCTTCCTCCAAAATAGAATTGGAAGTCAACAACACACAGCTTCTTGTTACAATATCTTTTTTTAATTGATTGATTGAACAGAGATTATTGCTGAGATGAATGATGTACCTATTGAGCTCTACTTGCCACATTTCAACTATCGGGCCAAATGAGGGCTTGCTAGTGCGTGCCAGGGCTAGTTGCATTCCCACTGTCACATCCAGGGCTTCATCGTGGCTCCTCTGGGCTTTCTTGGGGCCAACAGCCAGTGGCCTTTTGCCTGCTGATACCCTGAGCCAAAGAAGGTCAACTGTGGACTGAGGCAGGGTCAATATCAAAGGCGGAGTTTGGCCGAACTTGCCAGTTTGTGTATCCAGCACACAATGGTACAGTTTCTGGAAAAATACAACACAAATCTGTTAAAACGCACAATGGACAAAGCGGTAGCTGAAGAAAGAACTTTCCATAGTACAAGATAACAGACTGTGTGCTGGGACATCGTCCCGCTGTTAGTGGAAAGACCACTTGGGACACCATGGCAGGGATAGTCAGTGAGTTGTCTATGCTAAATTAACTTGCTAGTTAGCAAATTTTTACAAACGATATAAACTCAATATTGTAGATAACTAGATAACATGATACCTCAGCTTGACCTTCCCTCTTGCTTGTGAAATGGGTAGGGTTTGTGACGTTGTCACCAGGACTGCGTGTTAAGGGCGAGGTTTAAGTCAACGCTGCAGGGCTATTGGCCTGATGGTGGAAATGCAGATCCATTTTAGTCTGATTTGAGAGGCTATTGACCTGGATAGCCCTGGCTCGCACTGGTCCGATAGTGGAACATTGCAAAGTAAATTTTGAAGTGCAGTTATGAGATCAAATTAAATTGTTAACATTACTTAATATGCACTAACAATAAATAATACTAATATTGCATAGTATATATAAACCAGATTGTTCACACAAAAAACAAAATTCTGTTTTCATACAGAACCATGGTGTAAAGGAAGGCATTATCATACAGAAGACAACGACATTGGACGCCTGCTCTTGACGTCACACTTATCAATCTATTTCCCTCTAAAAGGCCTCTAATTTACTCAATAGAAATCCACATTCTATGCAGCTCACCACAGGGAGCTGCTCAAGATCATACTGATCTGTTAAATCTATAGGTTAAGATGTCAAAGGAAAGGGGCAAATACTGAGCTAAATAGCAGGGGTTGAATATTCATGAGCAGCTGCTATAAAGACAGTGCTAATCACTGGTTACTGCAGCTCTAAACTCCCCCTTATTTAGTTAGATTTTTCCTTAAAAAAAAAAAGATTGATGCGTCAATGCAACAATGCATTATGCCAATGATATTCGACTTTCAGAAAATAACGACCTTAATTTTGGTCTGTTCATCACACAAAGCTATCATATGGCTTCAGAGAACTTGGAATGTAGTTCACTGAAAACTCTGCAAAGTAACTTATTTTTTGTTCCACGGAAGACTATATAGTCTATTTGAACTATATAGGGCTCCTGTGTTTATCAGACTCTTTCTCTGATTTGCTGTGCAGCTCTAATATAGTGTAAAATCTGTTACAGGAAATCCATGCTTCTTGATACACTCCAATGAATGGATCAAGAAATAAATAAGCAAACAAATAAACTACTGATGTCTCCGGCTAATTTGCATCATTCAAAATAACGTGTGATTCAGGTGGATTGATCGAGAAAAGATACACTGCTCTATAGTATTTTTGCATGTAATATTGTCCTTGCTGCTATGTCCATCATAACATCCCATCATCTGCTCTCTCAACCCTTACAAAGCTGTCTCCTTGACAACTACACCACAGCGCATGTCAACAGGAAGAGGGCTGATATGTTAGCAGATTGTTAAAACAATCGCTGATGAACAAAAAAGCTGCGCACACAATGTTGTCGAAGATGTTAATCTCTGATGATGTGACGTAGTGCCAGTCTGCATATCGCCTTCTCTCAACCTTACATTGGTTTTCTCCTTTCTCAGTTCATTAGTTTAACACTGACTGCTCATAAATTGTCTTGTCTGTGAAATGGAACACAATGCATTCATTCATCAATCAGAACATCGTTGTCTTTGAACATTCGCTCAGCATTTTTAGTGTTGTGCTCTTTTAAGTTAGCCATTGTGTTATTGATTTAGCACTGTTATTGATAGTAGTGCTTAAAAACTGTTGGTGTTTGCCAGTCTTACTACTATAGAACCCTATATAATTAATGCATCAGGAGTCAGACAATCTATTTTAAGCTCTCATTTGTTAACATACCTCTGTTTGGTTGTCTTTGTCTTGTCTGCAAAGTCAATGTACCCACAACAGCTCCCATGTTGTCACCACGGAGACAAGCGTGTTCAAACTAATAAGCGTTGAGTCGCCAGTCTGCCTCTTTCTTTCTTTTTTGAAGAACCTGCTTTTTGTTTCCTTCTCCACTCTTCTCTCACTTGTGAATGAATGAATGAATGAATGAGAAGCTGGAATTTTCTTGCTAAAAGCATATGGTTCCTTCCTTGATGCCCCACCCACAAATTTCCCTCTCTCCTCTTTCCCTTTGCTTCTTTGTCTTTGCTCTCACTGTTGCTCTTTCTTCTGCCATGTCCAGTTTGTTATTCAGTGTTAGGAACTGTTGCTGTGCAGGCAGGCTCAGCATGATAAGAAGCAGAAGGAAATGTGTGTGTGGGGATGAAATCCTCCTCGATATCTTCCTCTGTCTCTATATGCATACAGACACCCATCAAGCAGATCTCTTCCTTATGGAACTCCAGTTTTTCACACAGCTAGAATGTGGCAAGATGATGACTTTCCTTTACACCCTACCGTTACCACCCACACACCCACGTTGGGCTTCCATGTTTTATGGGGACTTTCCGTAGACATAATGGTTTTTATACTGTACAAACTTTATATTCTATCACCTAACCTTATCCCTAAACCTCACAGAAAACTTCCTGCATTTTTTAATTTTCAAAAAACATAATTTAGTATGATTTATAAGCCATTTTCCTCACGGGGATTGACAAAATATCCCCACAACGTCAAAAATTTCAGGTTTTACTATCCTTATGGGGACATTTGGTCCCCACAAAGTGCTAACACACACACACACACACACACACACACACACACACACACACACACACACACACACACACACACACACACACACGTTGGTGCAGCTATCATTATGAGGACTCTCCATACACATAATGATTTTTATACTGTATGAACTATAGCTTCAATCCCCTAAACCTAACCCTCACAAAAACATTTCAGCATTTTTACATTTCCAAACATATATCATTTAGGTTAAGCAATTTGAGTTATGGGGACCCTAGAAATATCCTCATAATCCAGATTTATAGCATAATACCATTGTAATTACCAGTTTGTAACTCGTAAACCACCCAAACCTGCCCGCACGCACGCACGCACGCACACACGCACACAGCAAATGAGTTGTGGGATGACTACATGTAGTTTCATCATCCACTGTTCTTTTCCAGTTGTATGTACACGTGTGCATCTGAATTTGGCTGTGTGTGTGTGTGTGTGTGTTCGCAAATTATTGAGTCAACGATAAGAATGTTTCATGGATCAAGTAGTCTTTGAAACAAACTAATTGTGAGTGCGTAATATGCATGTGTGTGTGTGTGTTCTTTTTGAATGCATTGCAACATGACGCAGTATATACAGGTGAAACTCGAAAAATTAGAATATCGTGCAAAAGTTCATTAATTTCAGTAATTCAACTTAAAAGGTGAAACTAATATATTATATAGACTCATAACAAGCAAAGTAAGATATTTCAAGCCTTTATTTGATATAATTTTGATGATTATGGCTTACAGCTTATGAAAACCCCAAATTCAGAATCTCAGAAAATTAGAATATTATGAAAAGGTTCAGTATTGTAGGCTCAAAGTGTCACACTCTAATCAGCTAAACACCTGCAAAGGGTTCCTGAGCCTTTAAATGGTCTCTCAGTCTGGTTCAGTTGAATTCACAATCATGGGGAAGACTGCTGACCTGACAGTTGTGCAGAAAACCATCATTGACACCCTCCACAAGGAGGGAAAGCCTCAAAAGGTAATTGCAAAAGAAGTTGGATGTTCTCAAAGTGCTGTATCAAAGCACATTAATAGAAAGTTAAGTGGAAGGGAAAAGTGTGGAAGAAAAAGGTGCACAAGCAGCAGGGATGTCCGTAGCCTGGAGAGGATTGTCAGGAAAAGGCCATTCAAATGTGTGGGGAGCTTCACAAGGAGTGGACTGAGGCTTCAAATGTCGTATTCCTCTTGTCAAGCAGCTCCTGAACAACAAACAACGTCAGAAGCGTCTTACCTGGGCTAAAGAAAAAAAGAACTGGTCTGTTGCTCAGTGGTCCAAAGTCCTCTTTTCTGATGAGAGCAAATTTTGCATCTCATTTGGAAACGAGGTCCCAGAGTCTGGAGGAAGAATGGAGAGGCACACAATCCAAGATGCTTGAAGTCCAGTGTGAAGTTTCCACAGTCTGTGTTGGTTTGGGGAGCCATGTCATCGGCTGGTGTTGGTCCACTGTGCTTTATTAAGTCCAGAGTCAACGCAGCCGTCTACCGGGACATTTTAGAGCACTTCATGCTTCCTTCAGCAGACAAGCTTTATGGAGATGCTGACTTCATTTTCCAGCAGGACTTGGCACCTGCCCACACTGCCAAAAGTACCAAAACCTGGTTCAATGACCATGGTATTACTATGCTTGATTGGCCAGCAAACTTGCCTGACCTGAACCCCATAGAGAATCTATGGGGCATTGCCAAGAGAAAGATGAGAGACATGAGACCAAACAATGCAGAAGAGCTGAAGGCCGCTATTGAAGCATCTTGGTCTTCCATAACACCTCAGCAGTGCCACGGGCTGATAGCATCCATGGCACGCCGCATTGAGGCAGTAATTAATGCAAAAGGGGCCCAAACCAAGTACTGACTACATATGCATGATTATACTTT
The DNA here is from genome assembly GCF_025860055.1 of Xyrauchen texanus. Lineage (NCBI taxonomy): Eukaryota > Metazoa > Chordata > Actinopteri > Cypriniformes > Catostomidae > Xyrauchen > Xyrauchen texanus. The sequence goes on from NC_068319.1 coordinate 19,230,462, forward strand.
TCAGAGAGCCGACATTTCTGTATTTAAAATCCTTTTTTTTTTATTGATTTCATGTAATATTCTAATTTTCTGAGATTCTGAATTTGGGGTTTTCATAAGCTGTAAGCCATAATCATCAAAATTATATCAAATAAAGGCTTGAAATATCTTACTTTGCTTGTAATGAGTCTATATGATATATTAGTTTCACCTTTTAAGTTGAATTACTGAAATTAATGAACTTTTGCACGATATTCTAATTTTTTGAGTTTCACCTGTATTCACATCTTTCATATTCTTCCTCATTAGTGTGAAACCCACCTTACAAACTTTTCCAATTAAATAGACAAGATATTGGAGGGGAAAGGAACTCTGAAAGAGAAAGACAGCAACTATGGAGGAAAATAAATTGGTGTTGGGGAATGTCTGACTTTCAAATCAGCAGGTCTGTAACCTCATTAATAATACATAAAAGATGAGACTTCAGATGAGCGTTGGGCTGGCAGTGTGGAGGGAACTTGAACGTAATGAGTAATTACATAATATCAAGCCTCAATACTCTTATGCAAATCCTGCAGGACTGACCTGAAAACCATGCCAAGATATCCAGCGATATCCGCATTCTGCCAGATAGACATCTGCACTTCATCACTAGAACTCTGTCTGCACAAAGCACTTTCTATCTCACTAACTCAATACCTAGAGGTTTAACCATGACACCCTGAAGTCATATACCACCTGCCTCATGCAACACAAAGGCACTGACACTTTGAAAATACTGTTATAATTTGCTCACTCCCATTTTGTTCCAAAACTTTATCACTTTCTCTCTTCCGTGGAAGACAAAAAGAGTTGTTCAGCAGAATGTTCATGCTGTTCTTATCTATAAATTTTAAAGTGGAAGGTTATTTTTACTGTGAAATTGAAAAAGGATACGAATACCTGAACACCTACTTACTCATGCGATTATCTAATCAGCCAATTGTGTGGCAGCAGTGCAATGCATAAAATCATGCAGATATGAGTCAAGAGCTTCAGTTAATGTTCACATCAACCCTCAGAATGGGGAAAAATGTGACCTGATTGTTGGTCCCAGATGGGCTGGTTTGAGTATTTCTGTAACTGCTGATCTCCTGGGATTTTCATGCACAACAGTCTATATTTTACTCAGAATGGTGTCAAAAACCAAAAACATACAGTGAGTGCCGGTTCTGTGGACGAAAATGCCTTGTTGATGAGAGAGGTCAACGGTAAAGTCTACGGCAATTCAGATAACCCCTATGTATAATTGTTGTGGACAGAACAGCATCTCAGAACGCACAACTTGTCGAACCTTGAGGCGGATGGGCTACAATAGCAGAAGACCATGTCGAGCACTTTATTAGGACCATAGTGTTCTCAATAAACTGCTAAGGGAGTGTATTTAAATACCTTTCAAGACCTGTTTTTCTAAACATCAATTATCGTTGGTTCTCATGTCTCATCATCGACACCAGATGAGCTGTAACGCATCTTGATAAACCATATTTGAACAACATGATCACATGAAAAATCATCATGTTGCTTCAGAATTTTCATGTACCCTTACAGCCTCCAAACCCCATCGGACATCTTTCCATCAAATCAGGTGTAAATTAATTTCCCTCAAGCACCATAGAAAGCCTGTTGCACAAGCCTGAGGCAAGCTGTTGTCTCATGAGAACCAGGAAGTAATCAAGTTCACATAAACAACGATGAGCGAGATTTGGAAATTGCATTTTTTACTACACTGATGTGACGTTTAGGATTAGGGTTTGGGTTAGGGGGTCAACTTAATAAAATATGAATTGTTTGTATTACATAATTTCTAATTAAAAATACAACTCACTTTTGGTACCACACTGTAGACTTTATTTCACCTGAAAACTGGAGTACACACGTGCCCATACGTTCAACAACACTTCCAGCTTTGGCCACTAGGGGAACAGTGGTTAAAAATTTGGTAAGCAAATACCAAATTTTTTGGCAGAACTTGAAGTGTAAGAGCTGTGAAATGTAAGATTTTCATCGTCTTTTCCTCACACTAATCTTGTGCACAACATGGATTATGGTACTATTGTACTATGATGGTACTATTGTACCATTTTGTTTTTCAACAGCCCTTGTCCCTATTCGCTTTCAATATATGGAAAAATATATAAAAAGAGCATCTCTTTTTGATATGAGGTTAACTAAATAATGAAGGTATTTTAATTTCTGGGTGAATCATTGCAGTATAAAGGGGTGTCAACTTTGAAATATGTAAAAACAACACATTATTGTCATTTTGGAGACATTTTTTATGTTTTTTTGCTGCTTTGGCACAAATCTTTGGAAGAGAAACGATGATATTCAAAGAACAAGTGGCATGTGTGAAATCCAAGAAGGCAGGTTTAACCCTCTCATTTCAATTAGAAGTGTTAATGATGTTGGACTTTCCCTTGCAAGCACCTAATTGAAACTGCTAATCCAATTTGGAGGTAGGTACAGATGATTGGCTCACTTGGAAACACATTTGATGGTGCAAATAACAGCCAAAACCTACTATCACTGAGATGTCACAGATAACCTACAATCATAGTAATGTTATTAATTGAGTTTGACCACAGTGATCCAGGAATAAACGGCACAAATAGGAATTTACTAAAGCAGTGCTATTAAAACACTAATCTGCCAAATCAAATAACATGTTTATTGAATTATAATTCATCACTCTTAAGTGACAATAAGTGTGTACAGACAGCCATTGTTTCTGATGTTTATGGGGTGTATCAAACATTGTTATTATATTCTCTTGTATTTGTAATGTATTTTCTAACTGCATTTTCAGCTGCCCTTCTGCCGGCAGGCTTATCCCCACCTCTCTAGGGCTGGGGAGGGGGACGAGGGTAGGGGAAAAAAGGGATGGAAAAAGAGGGAAAGTGTAAGGCGAGAGGAGAGAGAAAAACTTGCTCGCCATTTCCCAGACACGCCATCGCCTGGTCAACAAAAACAAAACAAAAAGACACACAACACAAATAAACACTTGGCAGCTGCATGTCTCCCCCTCTCTCTCTTTCTCTCTCTCTCTCTCTCTCTCGAACTGCCATGTTCCGCTGCACTTATCCCTCTCCTCGGCTGATTAGCCCGATCCTCCTCAACACAGATTGATACTATTATTCCTAAACACCAGAATAATTAATAATACGATTAAAATGTTGTGTCATCGCAGTGTACAGCACACCCCGCTCTCCGTATCTCACCCAGTAGGTCAGCAATTGGCTGCTTAGTGTGACTCCACTAGCCCCTGCTAAAAGATGCTGGAAGCATACCATATTGTCAATGGCGGAGCTAGGGTAAATACAATTTGTACAATAGTAAATACAAATTATTATCTCATTACTATGATTTCCCAAAGAAACTTGTGGTGGAAATTAGCTTCTACAGTTAACCACAGAGGGGAAATGGTAATAAATGTATGATATAACTCACACTTGAAGGGCCAACAAGCACACAAATATACACAAACACCATCAGAAAAAAAGGTACAAGGGCCATCACTGGGGTGGTACCCTCAAAGGGACCTTTTTTTGTATCTCTAGTTAAATTGTATAACTCGTTTTGGATAAATAATTGTATGCTTAGGACCTTTTCTGCACCTTTAAAAGGTTCTCCTATGGGAACAACAACAACAACAAACATAATTTGTTGTCTCCTTAAGGGTACCTCTCCAGTGATAGATTTGTACCTTTAACAGTACTTTTTTTTTGCGAGTGTAGTTGTCAAAACATGCATTATATAAGGCTTCCTGACAATTACAGAAAACTAGAGCAGTATCATATTTGAAGTTAAACTAATCTCCCCTGGTTATTATCCTCACCGCTTTCGTGCACAAACACTAAAGCAGCATGGATATCCAGCAAAAGTTCCAGTTGGGCTGAGTGCCAAATCTGACACACAGTTTGTGTCTTCAGTTCTAAACTCAAAGGCAGCTCCTGTTACTCCTGGGGATTTTAGTAAAGACTTCAAACCATCTTTCTGTCTTTCTGCCCACAACTCGTAATCCTCCTGGCTCCATAATCACTCTTCACTCTGTGTGTATATGAAGTGTTATTTCTATTTCCCTCACCATCTCTTATGTGGTTATAAACACATGCTTTTACATGTGAGCACAGTTGTGTTGATGTGATGTTGACTTGTTTCACTAGCATAGTTTTTAGTAGATTCTAAAGCACGGCACTCCACATTAAATTCACATGAAGCGTAGGTTAATTACCCTTCAATGCATAAATAATCATGCTAACAAACCGCCTTCTCATTCTCCTCTATTCATGCATATTCTTATCGTATACTCACAGCCTGATCAATCCATTTTTCTAAACCTTCAAATCGCCCCCTCCATCATCCCAGCTCGGGACACACTATGTGAACTACAGGAGGCAATCATTTTTGAAATAGATTGCCATGTGATAATTTCATAACCCATTGCCTTGTGTAGAGCCCAAGCTAGAATATGCAAACACATCATATACATTATCCTTGACACTCAAACATACACGTTTACCTGGCTACCTAAATGGGCACTTCCCATTGACATCTATTGTACTTAAAGTTGCCTAATTCAAATTACACTAACACTAACTAAAAGTTTAAGGTACACTTTTTTTTGGCATTTCTGGAAGTGAATACAACTGTATTCTCTTTGTGAACCATTTTTCCCTTTGAGGACTTCCAAGAGGAGGTTTTTTCCAAGAGTTTTTGAAAACAAAAATTATGTAAAAGCAAACTTCAGCATGCATTATTGCAGCAATTCTGTCCACAAAAATATATTTAGGCTAGAAACACATTCACACATTTGCATTAAAATTTACACATGATGTACAGTAGAACAAGAGTGATATCAGTGTGATAAAGACTTAAAAACACTTACACTTAGAAACTAAAATGATAAAAATGACAATAATACATTTTGTTATAAATTATGCTACTAACTGCTCTCTATATTCTCTTTCTCCTCTCCCTCACAGACACAAATATAATTTTACTAATGCATTTATTTCTGTGACTATTAAATGTTTTTCTATGGCTTGTGCCAATAGGATCCTACCTGTTCTGTAGTTGACCTGTTTGTTTTGTATAGAGAAGGTCCCAAACACCACACCCATCTTCAGCAGAGTTCTTCACTTTTTCCACCTTTCTCACTTTTAAGATCTCACTTTGAAAAAAAGTACTACTCCTACTATGTTTTCCTGTCTATTTCTTCTGATCTTATATTTACCTGCAGGGTTGTTGGTTCTGTAAGCTCTCTCTGACTTTACTTCTTGCTGTCTGTCTATCATATGGACTCTGAAGGCTGCTCATCATTTCTTGAGTTTTTTAGTGGGGGCGAGAGAGGGAAAGAGAGAGAGAGAGAGAGAGGGCGCAAGAAAGAGAGAAGAGAGAGAGGATAGTGATTAGTTCTAATAGTGGTGGTACAGAGGGGAAATTTTAGTGGAGAACGAGGGAGTGATAAAATGTGAGTAGTTTACAAGGATCACCCTACAGTGTAAGAACAAAACAATGGCTACTTAGAAGAAAAAAACAAAACTATTTCAGGTGTGGAATCAGATGTCTGCTTTGCAGTAGACAATATGAATATGTTATGATCTTTCATCTTGAAACTGGAATTTAGAATTGTAAAGATAAAAAGTAATAGTCACTTGGATTTCTCACTTACAATGAGATTTTATGGGCTCTATCGGTGGTCAGAGTATCATAGCATGAGGATTAAGATAATCACTTTATCTGCAGCGTGCTTGTTCAGCCTCTCAAATGTGATGTAGTCATACCTATCTGGGCCACTTAAACAGTGACTTCTCTCAGATCGCTCTTTATATTGACTGGTTCACAAGCAGAGGGAAAAGACTGGAGATTCAATTACATCCAGCAATTAAAATACAAGCATTTAAGCTATTAAAATTAGAACATCAAGTCCTGGAGCTGGAAAAACCGTCACAAAGCATGTCTGAAGCATACGATTATGAGAGAGAAAAATGAGAGAGGCTTGTAGGAGGATACAAAAACAGGGATGATTAAGAACAGCACGGAATTGTCAGGACAAAGCTTTGCACACTTGATCTCTTTACAAATCTCTCTTCTCCTCTGTCATTCCTCTACAAATTTGGAAGAAAGTGTGTGACAGCCAGATAGAAGAGAAGCAGATGAAAGACCAAGAAAACAGAACAAAATGGGAAGTTGATGGAAAAAAAGAGAGAGACACAGAAACTGTGGTTATGGACAGCAAGAGTACTTTTGAGTAATCTCTCATTCTGTCATGAGCTGATAACTGAAACATGGCTCAGCCTCCCTCTCACCAATGTGCTCACACAAAACTGCCTGTCCTTTCATCTGCCCAAAGATTCCTTCTCTTTAATCTTTTACCCCAGCTTCCCCATTTCCACTCGCCTAGCACATCTCTTCTTCATCTGTCAGAGAAATTGCTGGTGCAATGGAGGATCCAGGGGCAGCTAAGGTTAGGACAGGGGGGAGAAGAGAAAAGAGGATAGATCTTTTTATTCCCTTTAGAATATAAGCTACATATACACCACAACCACCCCATTGTCCTCTCTTCTTATACAGCTTGTTTTCATTACCTGAACAATAGGAAAGACAAATCATAAAAATAAAAAAAACTCTTTTTGTGGCAAGCGTTTCTCTCTCCTCAACAGCACTGATATTACATTATAAGCAAATTGAGACTTTTGCTTAAAGGAATAGTTGACCCAAAAATGAAAATTCTGTTATCATTAACTCACTCTTGTGTTGTTCTTAACCCATATGACTTTCTTTCTTCTGCAAAACACAAAAGGAAATAAATGAGAGCTTTCAAAAGTAATGTGTTAACGCATGATGTTAATTCAAAAAGTTTAACATGTTCATTTTTCTTAATCGTGATTAACACATTTACAGTTAATACAGCATAAACCAGCATAAACACTGGTTAGAAGGGCGGAACCTTTGTGACATGTTCCCCCGGAGACATTACAGTGACCCCACACACGCCACAAACTGCTAATTAAGTGGTGGGGAAAGGAGCTCTTAATAATAATTGCTGTACAAAACAAGCCTAGATGGAACTTGTGACAAACATCAAGTATTTTTCAGCTTCTGCAAAGGTGTATTTTAATTACCACAGAATCACGGTAAGTCTTAAGTATTACCAAAATGCAGAGTGAGAGGTTTTGTCTGCAAGCGCTTTTCATGTGGTGTTCAAAGCGGCACTGATGCCCTGATTGTTTTGTTTTCTTTCCTAAGAAGGAAATAAATGCATTTTGACAGAAAAATTATTACATTTAGTTTCAAATTTCAGCACTTTCAAAATATGTGATTAATCGCAATTAACTACGAAAAAACTGACAGAAATTACAGGGTGAGACTCTAAAACATCCTCAGTGCTAAACATACCCCCCCCCCCATCACTAATGGGAGCTCTAAAGCAATCTTTTTTGCAGTTTATTTCTGTCTTAATATAAATTTTCTTGACATTATCATGCATTTACATTTTGATGTTTGAAATAAATTATTAGTAAAAAAAAGAAGCTTATTCTGTGTCTTCTCTTTGTAACACCATAGTCAGGTTTGATGACAAGCATAATGGCATAAACTGCAAAAACTGACCCTTAAAATAAAAATGTGAAATGCTAAAATTGGACAAATAATAGTTTGAGTGTCTTGATATACATCCAAGTGCATATTTTGTGATGAAATGTGGTTACAACAAGCCATCAGACTACACAGTAGGTGGCTACAGCTATCTACTGGCTGTTACTGGCATAACATGTCAAGTCATGTTATTTATATTTTGCTCACCAGATGTCAGCAATCTGACTCCAATTTGTCATATTGTCATATTTTTTTTTTTTTTTTCATTTGATAATTTGTCTATTCAAATGAATGCTTAAATGTAGAGATTTACATGTAAATAAATTCAAAATAGCATAAAATCCCAAAAGAAATGCATAATTTAATTGTTCTTACTTCAGGGAAGAATTTTAATTTTATATTCATTATAATCATCATGAAATGAAAAAAAGAAAAGAGCGTTCCACATCTAAACCTTCCGGTCAAAAATAACCACTAGTCACTATGTACTTATTTACAACAACATGATGGTGAGTAAGTGATGACAGAATATTCACTGAATTGTCATGCATCTCAGATTTTTCACCTGAGAAAAAGACCCCAATAATCTCACATGTGTCTCTGAAGTTTCAGAAAAATATAATTAATTAGTCTGCAATAAACTTTTTTTCCACGACCATTATCTGGGCTATGCTATCAACAGAATTATTGCTCTATTCCCTTACTATTTGTAAACAAGTGTCTCATTTACTTTATTCTTACTCCTTATTTTAAGAGAAATATCTGAATTTAAAGTGTCCTCATTTATGAAAGAGAAACTACAGAGCAATAACATTTTCCTCTGGGGAACAGAATTGTAGTTTTATCTCTGTGATATAGTCGTAAATGTAATAATGACATGAATCAAAGATAAAAGAAAAGGGTAAAAATGCAGCATACCAGCTTGAAATAGTGAAAATGAGGATATTTAGGTCATAACAGTGTTTTCAAAGCTAATATATCACTCGCTTGACAGCATCAGCTGTAGCTCACAGTGTGTGTTTCTGCCTGGGGTAGACAGATCATCAGCCTGTGCTCCCACATATACCCAAAGCTCACAGTCAGGTTCTGCTTCAGGCCTGCTGTCGACTGTAAGGAAATATACAGTCACATGTGACTGTGTAAGGACTCTAGTTTTTAAGCTTTCAAGTGTGGCAATTTGTACAAGAGCTTTACTGTGCTACAAATCCATAACGTGTGGTTAGAGCTGAATATGTCATCCTTTATGTTTTCTACTTGTAGTCATAGCCTAATCTGTTTCTTAGTGAATAGGCTAGCTGATACAGATTTTTGCCTTTTTAAAGGTAACTTATATTGTTGGCTAAAGATTTATTTTTTGTTTTGATTTGTAATTTTGTTTTGCAAGTCTTTTTTTTTTTTTTTTTTACTTTATTGAAAGTAATCAACAATACAATCAAAGTAGCAAAAGTTTTTTAAAAAAAAAGATACATACAAAACATAAAAAATAAATAAATAAATAAATAAATAAAATATAAAAAAGAAGAAGAAGAAAAAAAAACCACACTAAAACACAAAAGAATTAATCAAATAAACACATTGAATATAGTACAATTAACCACAGTCTTAACAGCTTTTTTGTTTTGCATGGAAGAGATAGTAGAAATATACTGTTCCATTTCAGTTTTTAGCACTGAAAAAAGTGTTTTTTTATTACCGAATTTACATTTATGGATATGGAATTTGGCAACAAATAAAATTAGGTTTACTAGAAAGAGTGCACCATTGTCCTTCCCACGGTCACTAAAACAACCAAAAATAAAATTTTTGTAGAACAGGGAGAACTCAGGAAGAATATTGTCAACTAAAAATGAATTAATGTCTTTCCAGAGCTTATATGTGAATTCACAAGACCAAAATAAATGTGAAATAGTTTCAGGATGCAAGCCACAAAAGGAGCATTTTACATCAATGTCATTCCTAAACTTATTTAAGCAAACATTTGTGGGGTAAAACCTGTGTAGTAACTTGAATGAGACTTCTTTAATTTTGTTAGTTAAAAGGAACTTCTGAGGTAGGGACCTTTTTCCCAATCAATGTTAAGGTCAAACTTATTCCAATAGAAGGATGCAGGAGAAATAGAGACTAAGTCCGACTGAAACAAGGATCTAATTTTAGAGTTCGATGCTTTATTGGTAGAGAAACAGACTTTACCTAACGGAAGCTGAGTTGGATCAGGAGGTGACATTGACAATGGCGGAGAGATATCACAAGACCTGCATAACATACGAAGACCTGAGGGCACAGCATCTAAAACTATAGAGAATTCTCTTGGGCTTACTGGAATCTTATATTTGGCAAGAAATTCTGAATAACCGAATAGTAGTCTATTCTTATTAAAGAGTTGGCTGACTAATAAAATACCATTGTTGAACCAATTATCATAAAAAAGTGACTTGTTCTTATGAACAGTATTAAAATTGTTCCATATATAACACCTCTGTGGAGAGAAGTTATGCTTGTAAAGTAAAGCCCATGCCAAAAGAGCCTGTTGGTGGAAATTGGAGAGTTTAACTGGGATTTTTTGTATTTTATAGTTACAGAGCAGAATAAAATTTAGGCCACCTAACTGTGAAAAGACATAATGAGAAATAAAATTCCAGATGGAATTAGGGTGTTTGAGATATTGCTTGATCCAATTTATCTTGAATGTGTTGCTGAGCGAGCTAAAGTCTACGAAATTTAAGCCCCCTTTGTTGTAAGAATTCAGAACTACAGACTTACGAATATAGTGAGTTTTATTTTTCCATAGAAAATTAAATAGCATCTTATCGACAGATTTACAAAAGGAGTTATCTACATGTAATGACTGAGCAGCATAGGTTAAACGAGAAATACCTTCCGCCTTGGTGATTAGAACTCTGCCTTTCAAAGAAAGATCTCTTTGTAACCATCGGTTGAAAACCTTTTGCGTTTTTTCAATGAGGGGAGAAAAGTTTAACTTACCTCTGGCTTTTCTATCTTTGGTGATATGAACACCAAGATATGTGACTGAATCTCTTACAGGAATATTACACACTACGGAAGCAGAGCATTTATTCACTGGTAACAGTTCACATTTTCAAAGATTGAGGGTGAGACCAGAAGCTTTGGAAAAAGAGCGAATAAGATTAATCGCAACTGAAACCTGTGAAGCATCTGCCAAAAACAGAGCTGTATCGTCCGCCAACTGACTGATTAAAATATGATTATTTGCCACTTGTTTTGCAAGTCTTCCTCAGAATGCTCACAGTAACACTACATCATCTTACAGCTGTGGTTCGGTTGTAGGATTGTGCGGAAGTGCGTCTCTATTAGATACATACTGCCCTCTTGTGGTTATTGATAGGACTCAGCACAGGCTAATTTGGCAACAAAAAAAATTAAATATTCCACGAATTAATAATTGCTGTGGATGCAAATTGGTAAACGTACAACAACATTTCATATTAGTACACATATTTATGACTGCTATGAATATGCAAGAGCTTCTCTTTGATTACAATAATGTTCTTCTCTTAGCTGTGATTTTTCTAAGGCCTTGCCAATGTTAAGAAATGGCACTTTTCTATGTGTCAGCTCTATAGGCTCTGTAAACAACAGCAAAAAAATATAAAGTTATCATTAATCAAAGTAGTTAAACTACATTCAAGCTAGATAAAAAAAAAGTTAAGCTGCACTACAAGCAAAAAACAAAAAAAGCTAACTACACTAACGCTATTAAAATATGAAAACATTTTAAGATACATCATAAAAAATGGTATAGTTCTATTTACAGTAATACAGCAGTCAGAAGTTATATTTAATTAGGTGACAGTCCTTTACGAATATTAGCCAAGGTTTTACAGTTTAACCTTGGTATTTGTAGTATCTAACTGGTAATCTGGTAATCAGAAGGATGTTAGTTTGAGCCCCACAGCCACCACCATTGTGTCCTTGAGCAAGGCACTTAACTCCAGGTTGCTCCAGGGGGATTGTCCCTGTAATAATTGCACTGTAAGTCGCTTTGGATAAAAGCGTCTGCCAAATGCATAAATGTAAATATAAATGTAGTAAAACCAAAGTAGCCACAGAATTAACCATGGTTACTACATTCATACTTATTACCAAAACAACCTTCTGTTATTATTTATTTTCACACAAATTATGTGGCTCCATCAATATTCAATAAAAATTTATATATTATTTCAATCTTGATACATTTTGTGTCCTGAAACAAAAAGCACATTTTCCTTAAGGTGTGCCTTTAAACCCATTGTTCCCTATTTACAAAAATACAACTAGAAAACAAAATTTTTCATCAAATTAATCTGAATAAAAATAAATGGCAGCAATTAACTAAATATTTTGCTTAAAAAAAAAAGAAGGCAAAGTCCCTGCTCGAGGTTCAGGTGAATCAATGAATCATTTATGTGAACTAGTTAATTTACATGAACCATCTGAAAGAACCGACTCACTAAAAGAATCAAGAGTTACCAACGCTAAATATAAAGGACATGTCTATTTTAACTGGTTCATTTACATGTAATTGTCCGATAGAACTGATTCACTTAAATTATTTGGTTTTCCCAGCACAACATGAGAGAGGTTTAGGTACAGTTGAAGTAAGAAGTTTACATACACTTTGGTAGAAGTCATTCAAACTCTGTAACAGCTAAGGGACGGGCAAGGAGGTGGCGGGATAAACAGTCAACATAAAGGTTTAATGATATAAATTAACTGAAAACAACATAAAACATAAGACAAACACAGACACACATGCAGCACTGCAGCGTGCATCTCGCTCTCTCTCTCGAAAAGGTGCCTCCGGCTTGTCTTTATTCCACTTCCGGCTGATTAGCCCGATTCAGGGCCGGCTGTGTGTCCTCACGGCCTGGCCCTGCCCTGCCCTGCCCTCCTCCTTGTCACAAACAATTTTTTTAACCACTCCACAGATTTAATATTAGCAAACTATAGGTTTGGCAAGTCGTTTAGGACATCTACTTTGTGCATGACACAAGTAATTTTTACAGCACTTGTTTACAGACAGATTGTTTCACTTTTAATTGACTATAATCACAATTCCAGTGGGTCAGAAGTTTACATACACTATGTTAACTGTGCCTTTAAGCAGCTTGGAAAATTCCAGAAAATTATGTCAAGCCTTCAGACAGTTAGCTTCTGATAGGAGGTGTACAAAATTGGAGGTGTACCAGTGGATGTATTTTGAGGCCTACCTTCAAACTTAGTGGCTCTTTGCTTAACATCATGAGAAAATCAAAAGAAATCAGCCCACAGAAAAAAAACTGCAGACCTCCACAATTCTGGTTCATCCATGGGAGCAATTTCCAAATGGCTGAAAGTACCAAGTACATCTGTACAAACAATAGTACGCAAGTACAAACACCATGGACATGCAGCCATCATACCGCTCAGGACAGAGATGCATTCTGTCTCCTAGAGATGAATGTAGTTTGGTGTGAAAAGTGCAGATCAAATCCCAGAACAACAGCAAAGGACCTTGTGAAGATGCTGGAGGAAACAGGTAGGCAAGTACCTATATCTACAGTAAAACGAATCCAATATCGGCATCACCTGAAAGGCTGCTCAATGCTCCAAAACAGCCATAAAAAAGCAAGACTACAGTTTGCAAGTGCACATCGGGTCAAATATCTTATTTTTGGAGAAATGTCCTCTGGTCTAATGATACAAAAATGTTTGGCCATAATGACCATCATTGTGTTGGGAGGAAAAATGGTGAGGCTTGCAAGCCGAAGAACACCATCCAGCCGTGAAGCATGTTGGTGGCAGCATCATGTTGTGGGGTGGTTTGCTGCAGGAGGGACTGGTGCAATTCACAAAATAGATGGCATCATGAGGAAGGAAAATTGTGTGGACATATTGAAGCAACATCTCAATACATCGGTCAGGAAGTTAAAGCTCGGTCACAAATGGCTCTTCCAAATGGACAATGACCCCAAGAATATCTGAAAAGTTGTAGCAAAATGGCTTAAGGACAACAAAGTCAAGGTATTGGAGTGGCCATCACAAAGCCCTGACCTCAATCTGATTTAAAATTTGTGGGCAGAACTGAAAAAGCATGTGCGAGCAAGGAGGCCTACAAACTTGACTCAGTTACACCAGTTCTGTCTGGAGGAATGGGCCAAATTCCAGCAACTTATTGTGAGAAGCTTGTGGAAGGTTACCCAAAATGTTTGACCCAAGATAAACAATTTAAAGGCAATGCTACCAAATACTAACAAAGTGTATGTCAATTTCTGACCCACTGGGAATGTGATGAATGAAATAAAAGCTGAAATAAATCACTCTCTCCACTATTATTCTGAGATTTCATAAAGTAGTGATCCTAACTGACCTAATACAGGGAATGTTTTCTACAATTAAAGGTCAGAAATTGTAAAAAATTGAATTGAAATGTATTTGGCTAAGGTGTATGTAAACTTCTGACTTTAACTGTAAGTGTGTTTGATTAAGCCCTTGGCTCCATTGCTGCATTTGCAAAATTGCAATCAAATGTGACAAATGTAGCTGTGACAGGGTGGAGTACTGGGCCGGGTCGTGGTTCCACACACCCGGCCCCTAATCAAGCCTCACAGAGGGATAAAGGCCGACTGGAAGCTGCAGTGCGACAGAGAGAGAGATTTACAGACAGCTGTCCGACACCTTTGTGTGTTTGTCTTTTTGATTCAGTTTTATATTAAAATATGATTTATATTGTCTGGCTGGTTCTCGCCTCCTCTTTCCATTAATTCCTTTACAGTAGCTTTTTGTGACGCTAATGGCTTCTCACTAGAAAATGTAGCTCATAACTGAAAAAGCTACGATATCATAAAAATAGATGAGCTACTGTCAGGCTACAGAAAAATTAAAAGGTGTTGTAAGTGATTTCTTTCATGGAAAAGTTTGCAAAAATGTTTCTAGACATAGAGACTGTATCACCTACTGTAGCTATCATATATAAAGACTGTGGCTGTTCCCCGAACTACCAAACACAAAACTCTCACTAAATCATTTAGAATTTTTTTTTATCAAGGTCAAACTTGAAAAAGATTTAATAAATTGAAGATAAAAATCATATAAATGGTAGGGCTACTAAATATTAGATTTCTTTCTATTAAAACACTAATTGTAAATTAAATGATAATACTTCATAGTTTGTGTGCTCTGTTTGACTAAAACCTGGCTTAAACCAGATGAATATATTAGTTTAAATTAATCTACTCCCCCAAGTTATTGTTATAAACCAGAAGGGTTGAGGAGGTGTTGCTATAATTTACAGTGACATTTTTGATGTTTACTCATAGGACAGGATATAAGTTTATATTTGGTTTTTACTCATAGGACAGGATATAAGTTTAAGTCTTTTGAACTAATAATACTTAATGTGACACCGTCATATATAAAGAAAAAAAATCTCATTTTGTGCCCTTGTTATAGTGTGTAGATCACCTAGGCCATACTCTGGTTTCCTTGGTGAATTTGCACATTTTTAATCAGATCTAATAGTTAATTTAGATAGAACATTAATTGTTGGGGACTTCAACATTCACATAGATAATGAAAATGACACATTGGAATTAGCATTTATCGATATTCTTAACTATCTTAGAGTCAGACAAAATGTGACATGACCAAATCATCGGCATACAGTAATCATATGGAGTTGATGCTGATACTATAGAAATTCTCAGATCATTACCTCGTGCATTGTTTGCTGTGATCAGCTAATGTCACTCAATCTACACCATGCTATTGTTCAGGTAGAACTATTCTTTCTACCGCCAAAGATAGATTCATTAATAATTTTCACAGAATTGTATCAAATACTTAGTAAGCCAAATAATCTAGAAGAACTTGATGTACTAACTAGCACTCTTTATAGTGTCACTCAAACCAGAGGAAACACCAACAAAGGGAATTTTGGGAGTGGTTGAGGTTTGGAAGTCCTGGGGTCATACCTCATTAACATACAGGCAAGGAGGGGGACAGACCTCCAGAATTATACAGCATTTGCAAAGACCTTATAACTTTGTTATCATTAGTTTTACCAACCTGAGAAAGAGACCATTACACCAGTTGCACTGAGACCATTCGTTTTACCAACCTGGGAAAGAGATCATTACAACAGTCGCACTGAGACCTTTTAAATTATACCAAAGATGCCTAGCGACATTATTTGTTTTCATGGTTTTCTTTTTAAAATTTTCACATATAGATTTTGCGTGTCTGTGTGTGAGAGTTGGTTCTCGCAGAGTTCTTTGACTTTTATGACATCCTGGTGCCAGCCTCACAAAATCAAAAGAAACATCATGTATGTTATATTCAATACCAACTAAGCTCTTAAAAAAGGTATTCTCTGTAATTTCAGAACCTCTTCTTAATATTATTAACTCCTCGCTATCCTCAGGACATGTCCCAAGAAACTTTAAAATGGCAGTAATTAAACCAATTATTATGAAGCCACAGCTTGATCCTGGAGAAATGGCTAGTTACAGACCGATTTCAAATCTACTTTGTATGTGTAAACGAGGAATTGTCAAATCAAACAAAAGTTAAGTGCCACAGGGATCAGTTTTAGGGCCTCTGCTTTTCTCCTTATACATGCTTCCCCTGGGAGATATTATCAGGAATCATGGAATAAGTTTCAACTGTTATGGCGACGATACCCAACTTTATATTTCTTCTAAACCCAACGAAAATTCACAATTCTCCAAATTAGCAGAGTGTATCAATAAAATCAAAGATTGGATGGCCAGAAATTTCCTCTACTCAATTTCGACAAAACAGTTACTAATTATTGGACAAAAAACCTCAAAAAAGAATCCGCTAAAATATAATTTGACTCTCGATGGATATACTGTTACATCATCTTCTACAGTGAACACATTTTTGATACTAAACGTTCCTATGAAATTCGAATTTCCAGTGTTTGTAATTCATGCGTTAGAGCTCAAGACTAGATTATTGTAATGCATTACTGGGAGGATGTCCAGAAAGTTCAATAAATAAACATCAATTGGTTCAAAATGCAGCTACCAGAGTGCTAACTAGAACCAAGAAATATAATCATATTAGCCGCATTTATCGTCGTTACATTGGCTACCTGTTCAATTTCGTATCATTTTAAAATTCTGTTTACTACATA
The DNA here is from genome assembly GCF_025860055.1 of Xyrauchen texanus. Taxonomy (NCBI): domain Eukaryota; kingdom Metazoa; phylum Chordata; class Actinopteri; order Cypriniformes; family Catostomidae; genus Xyrauchen; species Xyrauchen texanus. The sequence continues at coordinate 19,247,239 of NC_068319.1, forward strand.
CAATACTTTGAATAGTCTAGCTCCACAATACTTAAGTGATCTTCTGGCATGCTATATTCCATCACGTTCATTACGATCACAAAATTCTGGCTTGTTAATAATTCCTAGAATATCAAAATCCACAAAAGGAGGTAGATCCTTTTTCTATTTGGCTCCTAAACAATGGAATAGTCTCCCAAATACTGTTCGAGATGCAGACACACTCACTCAGTTTAAGTCTAAACTAAAGTCTCATCTATTTAGCCAGACAGACACCTAATTTATCCTCCAGCCCACAATTAGGCTGTTTTAGTTAGGTCTGCCAGAACCAGAAACATCTATCATGTCAATAGCTCTGCATAAAATTGAATGACATCTACACAAATATTATTCTATTTGTTTCCTTGTCTCAACCTCAGTATTCATATCCCAACATTCCCAAGGTTACCAGAGCCGGCCAGATCCAGCTCCGTTCCTGCTTGTGTCAGACTCCACAGCTACGTGTCGCTGAGTGATGACAACAAACTACAGCCGGTGCTGGACAGACATCACTTCAGTCTTTTACGATGAACTTCAGAGGATGAAGTGATTCCAACTCCAACTGTAAGACATCAGGTACTTCATATGCCTGAACCTTGTACTTGAATGGACCCCACCGAACCTCACCGAAATGACCTGAAAGTTGAACTGCGATGCACCTCACTGATCTCTGCCTGCATCACCTTTGTCTATTGATGGACTACACTCTTGAAACAGAATACATAGACTATAATTTAATTGCCAACAAAAGCCTTCATCAGCCAACTTGCAAAGGACAATGCATCTGTGTGAACTTCTGCAGTTAAAAGGTCAGAAATTGTAAAAAATTGAATTTAAATGTATTTGGCTAAGGTGTATGTAAACTTCTGCACTTCAAAGTGTGAACTGGTCTGATTGGAGCGATGGAGGAGTCAGGAGACAACGAGGCAGGTTCAAGTTTAGACCTTTTTTTATTGCTCGTGCTTTCTCACAAAGATATGTATGTGTATACAAATTTATAGAGCACGATCGAGACGCACTCTCCCGTCTGTCGTGCTTTCTTGCAATTCTCTCTCTCCCGCTCTCGACATTTGGCGTCCCTTAAATGTCTCTCTCCGTATCACTATAACAAGACACAGGTGTTAGAGGTAATTACAAACCAGGTGACAAGCCTTACCGCTCTCTCTCTCCCGCAGACCGACACATGACCACGCCCCCCATGCCACATGCCCCCACCACTGACTCAGGCCGGGGCAACATCCGGCCTGCCCACTCCCCCCCCATTTCTGGAGAGAAAGTCAGCCACAACCATCTGCGCCCCCGGCCTGTGGACCACCTTGAACTTAAAGGGCTGGAGGGCCAGATACCAACGGGTGATCCGCGCGTTAGTATCCTTCATGCGGTGGAGCCACTGCAGAGGGGCGTGATCGGAACAGAGGGTGAAGGCCCGCCCCAGCAGGTAGTAGCGGAGCGTCAGAACCGCCCACTTAATCGCAAGACACTCCTTTTCGATGGTGCTATATTTCGTCTCCCTGAAGGAAAGCTTGCAACTAATAAACAGTACTGGCCGTTCCTCCCCTCCGACCACCTGCGAGAGCACTGCACCCAGCCCCCTGTCAGATGCATCAGTCTGCAAAATAAAGGGGAGAGAGAAATCAGGTGCATGTAAAAGCGGCCCCCCACACAGTGCAGATTTTACCTTAAGGAAGGCCTGTTGGCACGACTCTGTCCACTGGACCGGATCGGGAGCCCCCTTTTTAGTAAGGTCAGTCAGCGGGCTGGTGACATCAGAATAACTAGGCACAAACCTTCGGTAGTAGCCAGCCAGCCCCAAAAACTGCCTTACACCCTTTTTGGTCTTGGGTGCCGAGCAGGCTGCGATCGCTGCGGTTTTGTCAACCTGTGGATGCACCTGCCCGTGACCCAAGTGGAACCCCAGATACCGAACTTCCACCCGTCCAATTGCACACTTCTTCGGGTTTGCTGTGAGTCCCGCCCGCCTCAGCGCTCTCAGGACAGCCCTCAGATGTTGCACGCCGCCAGTCATTACTGTAAATTATAATGTCGAAATTATAAAGTCGAACGGAAGTGTTACAAATTGGTGTAATCCGAACGGTGTTGAAAAAGCGTTTTTTTCTCGGGACATTGGAGTTAAAGGAATCTGCCAATACCCCTTCGTTAAGTCCAGCGTCAAATAAAATTGAGCCGCGCCCAACCGATCGAGTAACTCGTCAATACGAGGCATTGGATATGCGTCAAATTTGGACACCGCGTTCACTTTCCGATAGTCAACACAGAAGCGGACCGAGCCATCGCTCTTCGGTACCAGGACTACTGGGCTGGCCCAATCACTGTGCGACTCTTGTATTACACCCATTTCGAGCATTGCCTCTAATTCCTCCCTAACAACCTTTTTCTTGTGCTCCGGGAGGCGATAGGGCCGGCTATGAACCACCACGCCCGGGGTGGTCTCAATATGGTGTTCTATGAGGTTAGTGCGACCGGGCAGGTTGCCGACCGACCCGTTGCTGGATGGCTTTCTTCAAGTGGCTATAGTCCAGGAGGCTGGCAGCGGGAAGTTGTTGTGCCGCCAGCTGCGCCTCCCCGGAAAGTAGGGGCAATAGGCGGGCCGCCCACTGCTCGGGAGGCCACCTCCATACCTCCGCCGTTTTCTCGAAGGCCTCCGGATCATCGCTTGGCCCCATTTTCGCGATGGCAAGCGGTGCCCCAAAGATATTAGTCATTCATTTTAAAGTTAATAAAAAATTTTTTTTTAAACACTGGACCTTAACACTTAAGTTTACACATTTTAAACCATGACTTGCACTGCACACAAATAACTAATTTTGGCATTATATTCATGATGTTAGCCAGAGGGGAACTGGCCCCCACAGTGAGTCTGGTTTCTCCCAAAGTTAGTTTTCTCATTAACCAACATCATAATAAACGATATTCGCTTAAATACTGATACAGGCAAATTATCAGTACTGGTACTACTCGACCTCAGTGCTGCATTTGACACTGTCGATCACAACATACTTCTTGACAGGCTGGAAAACTGGGTGGGGCTTATAGGAGACCATAAGTCTGAGTGGACGTCCATGACATGCGGAGTCCCTCAAGGCTCAATTCTTGCACCACTCCTGTTCAACCTGTATATGCTCCCAATGAGCCAAATAATGAGAAAGAACCAAATTGCTTACCACAGCTATGCAGACGACACACAGATCTACTTAGCCCTATCACCTAACGATTACAGCCCCATTGACTCCCTGTGCCAATGCATTGATGAAGTAAACAGTTGGATGTGCCAAAACTTTCTTCAGTTAAACAAAGACAAAACTGAAGTCATTGCGTTTGGAAACAAAGATGAAGTTCTCAAGGTGAATGCATACCTTGACGCTAGGGGTCAAACAACTAAAAATCAAGTCAGGAATCTTGGTGTGTCTCTAGAATCAGACCTTAGTTTCAGTAGTCATGTCAAAGCAATAACTAAATCAGCATACTATCATCTGAAAAATATTGCAAGAATTAGATGCTTTGTTTCCAGTCAAGACCTAGAGAAACTTGTGCATGCTTTCATCACCAGCAGGGTGGATTATAGTAATGGACGCCTCACTGGCCTTCCCAAAAAGACCATAAGATAGTTGCAGCTCATACAGAACGCTGCTGCCAGGATGCTGAGCAGAACCAGAAAATATGAACATATCACACCAGTCCTCAGGTCTTTACACTGGCTCCCAGTTACATTTAGGATTGATTTTGAAGTATTATTACTGGTATATAAATCACTCAATGGGCTAGGACCTCAATATATTGCAGATATGCTCACTGAATATAAACACAACAGATCACTTAGATCATTAGGATCACATCAGCTAGAAATACCAAGGGTTCACTCTAAGCAAGGAGAGTCTGCTTTTAGCTATTATGCCAGCCGCAGCTGGAACCAGCTTCCAGTAGAGATCAGATGTGCTCCTACAGTAGTCACATTCAAATCCAGACTCAAAACACATCTGTTTAGCTGTGCATTTACTGAATGAGCACTATGCCACTGTGTGTCCGACTGTTTGTACTGTATTTTAATTTATATTCTAAACGTTTCATTTATTCTTATTTTTTTTTTAATTCTTATTTTAATCTCTTCTATGTAAAGCACTCTGAATTACCATTGTGTATGAAATGTGCTATATAAATAAACTTGCCTTGCCTTGCCTTATGAAGTTTTGTGTTTAATGCCACAGTTGCCTTCAGCTTGCTCACTGGGGTCCTAAAAACAATTATTATTTAATTATTACAATTTTATATACAATCTACAATCATATTTATTTAAACTACACAATGATCACTGTAAGACTTTATAGATATTAAAGTTCCATTTTTTATTAATTCATGATTTTCTGTAAAGCTGCTTTGAAACGCACTATATAAATAAATAAGAAAGGACTTGAAATGATGAAATGAATTCTGAAGTGGGAAGTGGGATAATTCTGATTCATGAAGACAGCACAATTTTGATACCTGAGTTTCCGAATTGGGAGGAGACGTAAACTTTCCTCATGGTGGAAGAAATTACTATTTCTGTAGTGAATGACACATTTTCTAAATACAGGAAATTTTCAGCACTTGCCATTTTGGTCAAATTTATTTACGTAAATCAGCAACCATTTGTTAAGCTAATCTGAGTGATATGTAATATGGTGTGACTGGTGTCAAAAATAAAAGTTCCTCAAAAATATGTATGAATGAACCTGGTGTCTTCCATGTTTCTTGTTCTTTCCGACAACAAATCACTTGAATGCAACATACTCATAATTACCATCTCAGAAGTGGGAAGTAGGATAATTCAGATAGCAGGTAAACTATCCCTTTAATACAATGAAACTTGTGGCAGACGCTGTCTATTAAATGTTTTTACAATGTATTCAAAGCATACATTACATTATTTAATCGTTAGCTGGAGCGTTTTCTTAAACATGTTGCAATAACTTATAGAGGTGAATTACTGAATTACTGTTGTGATAAATAATTTGCTGTAATCAATAACAAAGATGTTTTGGCGTTATGAGTGTTGTCATTGAAATGAGTAACTTCCAAGATCTGAGGACGTGAACAGCTCTGATTAGTTGCCATCTTGTAATTACAGAAATCTGCCATGATGTGAATGCAGCATTAGTGTGCTATCTTTACCAGCTTCTGCACTCACTCTGAAAAGCTGTGCAAACTTAATGTGCCATTAAATTTCGAACACACAGTTGTGGTCAATATATTTAATCTCCTGTCTTTGTATATGTTCAGAATATACAATCATCTTGTGGACACTCATATTAAATGGGTTTAGCAGACTGTAAACATAGATAACTGTATAATTACCTTTTGAAGCCAAGTAGTCCATTAGCTGGTGTCCATAAAAAGTTAATTTGTGAAACAGCAGTGAAACCAGCAGGGGGCAGAATTTTACACAATCTGCAGTAGAGTGAGTGCTCAGGCAATCATACCCTGTAGCTGTAATCAACTCTTATCCACAGCTGTGCATATTGAGAATGTTAATGCACATGCTCCATATATGTCCATTATGTATTGCCAAAAAACAGGTTTCATCTACATAAACCAAACATTGTTTTACAATCACTGAACGACCACAGATCAGTTTTTGTCAGAAATCTCAGAACTATTGTCAACAATTTTGACTTAATATATGATGTTATTAGGGTATTTTTTTTTTTTTTTAATGGAATTATTTCTATTACACACAATATGGAGAAAAAAATGCACAGTTATTAGCCTTCCAGCAGAATTGAGACAAGTACACTTAAAGGATTAGTTCACCCAAAAATTAAGATTCAGTCATTGTTCACTCATCCATGTGTTGTTATAACCATAGCTATACATTGGTAGATGCCTAATTTGGGAGCAGTCAACAAGGAGCGCTGTTTGAATGTAGTGAATGTATGGAAGCATCAGACCACTGCATAAAATGCTTTTGTGTGGAACCAGTTCATCATGTAATGAATTGACTGACTGGCTGCTAATTTATGTTTGCCATGATTTATTCATTTGTGGAAGACTTTATTTGCAGTTTCCTACAGGGGGAAAACGTATGGCGTCGACGTAATGCGGCCCATAGAAACAGCTGCTAATAAGGTATCTATGGATAGATATCTATGGTTATAATCCTATATGACTTTCTTAACACAAAGAGAGAAATTGTGAAAAAACAATTGTTCTCAGTGATGTCATACAATGGCAGTTTATAGTGGCTACCTCTTTAAGCTTCAAAAGTACACAAAAATATAATTCAGAAGTCTAATAAGTTATTCCGTGGTACTCATGATTGTTCTAAAAGCACACAATCGCTCCCTCGCGTCATTGGGGTGTTCAAGCAAAAACTCGTTTTGTTTATCTAAAAAATAGGTCCTTCACAGTGATAGAGATGACAGAACACAACACAGCTGCACACAAATCAGAGAACAGAACTTACTGAACATGTCTGAAGAGTTTGTAGTTGAAGAATTGATGCATTTCTATGCCCAGCCTTATTTTTTTTTTACAAAGTACTCGAAAATCAAGCAGACACATAGAGGAGGCTACAAGCAGCCACAGTCACATCGTGTCCTAACCTGATGGCAAACAATACACATTAAAAGGTATACTTTCTATGGTAATCAGATTTTTTGTCCTAACCAGCAGTGATGTGCGACAGTACATTCTATTGATCGCTTGTTTTCTATTTTCTGCGTCAGCTCTGCAACTCAACTCACTATGAACTGGCACCTGTCCAAAAACTCTCAAAAAGGGTTCATAGGGTTATAACAACACAGGAGTAAGTAAACAATGACTGAATTTACATGTTTGGGTGATCTAGCCCTTTAAAGGAATATTCCGGGTTCAATACAAGTTAAGCTCTATCTACGGCATGTGTAGGATAATGTTGATTACCGCAAAAATTTATTTTGAGTCGTCTCTCTTTTTTTTTTTAAAAAAAAAGCAAAAAGCATAAATCTGGGTTACAGTGAGCCACTTACAATGGAAGTGAATGGGACCAATCCGTAAACATTTAAATTTATATCCCAAAACAACCATACAATTCATAGTTTAATAGCAGAATTAATGTGTGCATTTATAAAATTAAAAGCTTTATACTTCACCTTTAAACCCTGCAAAAATTGTCCCAATCACTTCCATTGTAAGTGTCTCACTATAACCTTGATGTTTTTTTTGTTTTGTTTTTTAGAAAAAGGAGTGAAGGAGTTTTTTTTCTGGTAATCAGTATCGTGCCACATATGCTGTCTGATTCCTTTAAGAAAAACATTCACTTTCACATGTGGGAAGAACATCAATATATATTAGGGCCTTCCTTAAAATACCACAAGCCACACTTATCTCCATGGAAACCAGCTGACCTCTGCATAACCTTAACACAAAAGTGAAGAAATAATATGCAAACTCTCAAATTACTGGTTATTATTCTATTATTATTATTATTATTCTAAGTAGAGAATGTGTGAAAATGACGGAATGGATGGAGAAAGAGAGCAGAGGAAAGGAAAGCAAGAAAGTTAGATGGATAAAAAAAAGGAAAGAGATGGTGAGAAAGAGATGGATGGGGATGCTGGGGATAAAAATAAACTGCTGGAGGAAGTAGATTACGTAAAACGGGGCGAGTGATTTAAAAATTAAAAGTGGAGATGTGCACTGTCATCTTCGATCTGCTGTTAAAAGGAGAGAGAGGGAGGGAAAAGGAGAGAGACAGAAATAACGCAAGATACTCTAAGTTAGAGTATCGTAGTAGACGTTTATATTCGGTCTGCAGGGGAAAGAGAACTGCTGCCAGCCAGACGCATAATACAGAGGCTCTGTTTTCCCCACTACACACTCCAGTGAGTTTAACATCTGGCCTCTCTGCAGCAGTACAGCATGTGTCTGACACACATCTGGAATGACAGCATTTTAACAGCCATTTCTTTGTCTTGAGTCTCTGGATATTTTCAGTCATTCTTTAGTAAAGGATGGTTAAGCAAGCACATGTGTGTTTACAGCTCAAAAACTCTAATTATTATACTTTGGCACTTGTCCCACACTGCTTGTGTTCGGAACATAAATAATTCTTCTAGAGGAGAGGTGAGCTACTTTTGGAAGCAGTCAGACTTTTATGATTTTTGCCTGGTGGGTGGAGAAATGGGCAAAAATATCCCATACATTTTTATTGAAGGTGGGACCCGATCGATTATCAAGGAACCAGAATGGCATAGAAACTTTCAGGATTGGATCTTCTGTCTTGAACATGTAACCAACTGCCTACCAACTACCCAGAATACCTTAGCATTTTGATGGCGAGTTTTAGCATTGCGATGGTATGATCAAACGGCAGCAAAAATCTAGTGTTTTCTTAAATGCTTACGTTTTATTCAACACAAGCTCAGTCGACAGCATTTGTGGCATTATGTTGATTACCACATAAATAAATTTCAATCGTACCTACTTTTCTTAAAAACAGTACAAATGGAATTTACAGTGAGAAAGGGAGGCATTATGCCACAAATGCTGTCAATTGAGCTTAAAGCTAGAGTATGTCATTTATACCAGAAGTATTTTTTGTTATACTGGTTTAAGGTCTCTTTGTATCCTGACAGCAATCAATAAATCAAGTGCTCTGATACAAAATAAATCCATTTAAAAAAAAAAATCCATTATCTGTGGCAGTCACGGGCCTGTGGCAGTTGGGGGCGGGACTATCTGACTGTTTGAACATCTGCAGGCAAGGGGCGTATTCAGAAAGCAATGTTTATTTTGTGAGTGCTCATGATTTTATTAATTTGTTTCAAAATTACTGAGTGCCCCTTTCATTTAAAAACAAAACACATCAATAGGAAGTGCTTAGATAACTAGGTAAGTGAGTGTGTAGCACTTTCGAAAAACAGGAAACATAGAACATTAGGGCAGATTGGGGAAGCTACATTAGTCTTGGACAGCAGCTGCAGCAGTGTAGCAAATTCTGAATGGATCTTTAACTATTTGGCGAAGTTGTTTACTTGCTATAATGCTTAGATATGTTTACTATAATGATTGCTGAAGCATATATATTTTTTTATGAAATTGTTTTAACTTTTATCCCCTTTTCTCCCAATTTGAAATGCCCAATTCCCACTACATAGTAGGTCTTCATAGTGGCACGGTTACTCACCTCAATCTGGGTAGCGGAGGACAAGTCTCAGTTGCCTTCACTTTTGAGACCACCAATCCGTGCAGCTTATCACGTGGCTCGTTGTGCATGACAACATGTGGAGGCTCATGCTACTCTCTGCGATCAACGCACAACTTTCCACGCGCCCCATTGAGACCAACTAATCACAACCACGAGGAGGTTACCCCATTTGACTCTACCCTCCCTAGCAACCGGGCCAATTTGGTTGCTTAAAGACACCTGGCTGGAGTCACTCCGCACACCTTGGATTCGAACTCGCGACTCAAGGGGTGGTAGTCAGCGTCAATACTCGCTGAGCGCTGAAGCATATATTGGTTGTTATGCTTTAATTAATCCAACATTACACCGGGGATATTGTGTTTACCGACTGACATAATAAAAAATAAAAAATAAAAACGTGTTCTTCTGCAAGTTAATTGCAATTTCAGGTTCAACCACAGATGCCCATGGAGAGTTAAAAGTTCAATAGTACAACCTTAATTACATTTTTAAAAATAAGTATTTTCAGTTAGGAGGTTCTCTGTATTTTATACAGCATTAGCTGAATTGAATCAAGTTCTGCACTGATACCCAGTTCTATAGCATACATGTGTGTTTGTACAGACAGAGAAAGGAAAGGTGGGGGATGTATAAGTCTAAAATGTGTCTGTGTTTATGAGTGCGTAAAGGGTAGGGGGGACAGTTAAAGAGTGAGAGAGTGGTACTAGGTAGAAAGAACGCTGACTGCAATCTCTAGAGAGAGCTCTGTCCAGGTGTTTCTGAAACAAGTGCATCCAAGTGTGTGCCAATGTGCGTGTGTGACCATCCAAAAGCACTGAATGTTGTGCATATGTGTGTGTATAGCTACTTCTCCCTCCTTAAACTTATATACACTCAAACAGAACTTCAGGACACTGCAGTCGGGGGGACTAAGCTCTCATATACTGTACATACAGTTTCTCTCTGCTCTCCCTCAGTTCCAAATTATCTCTCCATTAAAAGTCAATTAAAGAGCCGCTGTAACCATGGTTACGCATGCACGCAAATCTCAGTTGGCCTGTGCAAAACATGTTCTCAGAATGACAGTGTGAAACTGTTTGTTTCGAGGTAGTCTGTCAGTTATGCTTCACCCAACATGCTGCACTGAAGTATTTACAGAGCTATCACTGCTTTAAAGGCAAAGAGAGAGATAAACTACACTTTATGATGCGCTGCAGTCCTTTATGGTGTTTTCACAAAAACGCACAATATTCTTTTTTTAGTATATTACAAAATATTGGCCACACTCCCAAACAAAAGATGTTTGCAAAATGTATTTGGTAGGGTTGTGTGATGGCTGACCAACATCACGATGTCGAGCCACCATCGTGATGCCACGCCCCCTTTTGCGAGTCTTGCTAGTGTGACTCACTAATCCAAGTCTCTTCTATAGTTAACCTAAAAACTTTGCAGGGATTGCTCTGTAAATTAAATTGAGAATATAACTAATGCATATATGCTATTTTAAATACTGTAGTTTATGCCAGAGACGTGACGTTTTAGTCTGTGAAAATACCATGTCAGGCAGGCTGCACAAATATTGATCTTGACATTGTTAGCTTCTTGTCTTTTTTTTACATGTCTTACACTGTACATTTAGATTAAAATATTTTATGTTGTAGGCTACAAGAAAATAGACTTTATTAATTAATTATTAGTAGTTTTAGTGTCTCAGAAAATCTTGCTCATTGTCACATAGCTCTTGTATACACTGAAGCGGCAGTTTAAGATAAACCCAGACCAGCGAACGTCAAATAACTTTTGTTTGGTTAATATTTTTAAAGAAAAATTTCCTTGGCCATAAATCCATAATGTCAAATCAAATGAAAGAAACAAGGTGAATATGAATAACACACATTTATTAAAACATAGAAGAACAACAAATGAAACGGGTACAACATTCAGACCGAAACTCGGCATTAACATTTCACTTATAATTAGCAGCACAATTAACTTCAGCACAGGCTACAAAATAAATTATGTTATTGAAATATTGTAAAGTGGTCATATGAACTACACAAATGAACGTTTAAAAAATAATATGCAAAATCGAATAGCTCCGCAACGGATGGCGAAAAATGCGTAAAGAAGTCTACTATCTTTCACCATAGACCATGTTTAAATTTCGATGCTTCTGGCTAGAAATACCAACATATTCACTTTACCTGGTTTTAATAAGCTGCGGATTGGAGTAACTACACTTCCCGCTGTGCTGAAGACCCGCTCTGATGGAGTACTGGTAGCACATATGCACAGATATTTCCGTGCTAATCTTGCCATGAACGGAAACCTTTTGTCGTTCGTTTTCCACCAAGTCAGCGGGTCCTCTTCCCCATCAATGGCCATTTCCTGCAGGTACATGGTCATTTCTGCCTCCACCTTTTGCTCATCAGTGAGTAAAATAACGAAATTATAGTTTTTAAGTGGAAAATAGTATTTATGTAAAGAGATATATTAAAATAAAAAGTGCACAACTCTTAAGTGAAAGCTAAAAAAAAAAAAATGCTTCACGTGTCGTGCAACCTACTGATAAAGCGCCGAGTCATTAGTTGGGTTAGTAAAATAACGAAATTATAATTTTTCATATCATTTTTGAAAATTATATGAAATTATATCGCGATGTTTTACTGTCAACATCGTCAACTGCCAATTAAGGGGACATCGCCCAACCCTAGTATTTGGTGCTTGCATGCCTCGTTACCATTTATTATGCTTCAGGTTTGAATCTGCTTAAGGTTTAAGCTGTGGCTAAAACAGTCTCATGACAATTTGTAATAATTTGTATGGAATGGCAACATCGATATGCCTCATTCGAAAGCCTACAACCTTCATTCACATACACATCAACCAATCAACAAAACACAATTTCAAATAGATGCAATAAAAGCATGACATTTTTTTTATTTCCTCTTAGCTAACCCTTTCTTTTAATAAAGGAAATGTCAGTGAACAAATTTTGTTGCTCATTGTGCAATAAAAATACTGACGTAAGAGAATAACCTGAATTATGCCTCCCTGGTCTCCTTCCAAACCGCCAAGTTTTCTTTCTTCCTTGGTACACAACAGTGATGTTCCTCTTAAATTTTCTAAGCTATAATGTGAACCCGAGTTGCGTTCAATATGCATGTTAAGCACGAACTGCTCCATGGAAATAAAGTGAACAAAATTTCGAGCACCTCCTAAGATGCTCTGAGGTCATTAGCAGCATTCTCATAGACGACACTTTTCTTGCAAACAGTTTTCAGACGACGGATATAGAAAGAAGGAGAACTCTTCACATGCGCGTGTTCCAGGAGACACACTCCCGCAGCACACCTCTGAATAAACAGCGCATCAGAGATGTGCATCAAAGGATTTTCTTCAAAATATAATAAAATGTGATTCTTCAAGCACATGACTTTGTGTCTAACAGCAATTCTTGTCATTCCTGTAACATCTTACAGTTAGCCCGCCACAGTGGAGGGTAGACGAGCAAAATTACCCACCATGCACATGATATAGGCTACCCGCATTTAGCAGGTGCTAATTTCATACCCTGGGCTACTATTTAATATATTTGGCAACTTCCCAGCTCCATGGTTTTGTAATTTCTCTTTATTGTCAATCATCTTCTGTCAATGAGTGTTGCAATCAGAATTGGGATATTTGTCAATTAAACATCTAATTTTGTGGTCCATGCAAAGAGAAGAAATCCTAAAAAAGTGGTTATACTGGTTTGGGATGGTATGAGGATGGTTTAATGAAAACAGGTTTCAATTGTTGGGTGAACTATCCCTTTAACAAAAGAAAATGTGCCCACTACAATGCAAAAAGCATGAATGAATGGTTCAGAAGAGGATTAAATATACAAAAATAATAACTGTAATATTGAGGTGTTGCTCTCTGTAAATATTGAGATTTGAAAACTTAAAAATCTAAAATACCAAACTGAAGAAAACAATGACATTTTCATCGTCCTCTATCGGTTTCAGACTGCTGCAGTGTGTTTTTCTGCTGCACAGTTCTAATACTAATGGGATACAGTGCAAATCCCACTCTAATGCACATATTACACATGTAAGAGCACAGGACCTGAATTCAGTCTCCCACACATGTACAAACACATGCTAATATAGGCATATTTTTTAAAGGTCATGATAAGGTTGTTGGGATTAGGACATTAGAGTGTGTTTTAGTCTCTCTCTCTTTCCTACTCTCTTTTTTATTCTTTTTCTCTCTTAAGATGCAAAGTAATATGTTAGAGGTTGGGTCCTGCTGGCACTGCCCGTTTTATTGCCGCAAGTTATTATGAGCCTCAGGCACACACACACAGTACATATTATCTAGCTCAGTGGGAACAAGGGGCCGAGGTGGAGGAGGAGGACGTGAACAGGCCTGAATAAATTCAGGATGTTGTGAATGTGTCACATTTAATGTTACATTTGCATAAGATGATGCCGAAGAGCGCTTGGCACCTTTACAGCTGCTACAGGCAATCCAAAATATAACCACAAAAGATCTAGGCAGAGAGATGGCTTAAAAATCAGCGAATGACAGAGAAGGAGATAAAAGAGGAGAGAAGGTGTGAAGGAGGGAGAGAGTGTGGGAGAAAGTTAAATTGCATTGGCACTGTAGCTGTCAAACAGATGGTAAACAAAACCTGGTGTCAACTAAAGAGTTTGACTGAAACCAGATGAAGACCAAAAAATTTAACTATAATGGAAAGAGAATCCACAATAAATCATAAAAATGTTTTTTTTTTAACGGTTAGCTCACCCAAAAAAATTCTGTCGCCATTTACTCACCATCATGTCATTCCAAAACTGTATGACTCTCTTTCAAGCCTCACTCAGCATTCACTTTCATTACAATGATGCAATGAAAAGTAATGGCAACTGAGATTGACAGCCCCTAACATTCTGCCTAACATCTCCTTTTGTTTTCAACAGAGAAAGAAAGTAATACTGGTTTGGAACAGCATGAGGGTAAGTAAATGAGTACATGTTTTATCTTCTGGATTAACTATTTTTTAAGTGCTTGTTTGAAGCTTATTGCACAAATAGTGCAATTTCAACTACACAATCAATTATTGAGCTAGTAGTTCTCTAAACTTTGCAAAGCAACCTTTAAATCACTTTTTCTAATGTAAATAATTCCAGTATTGGACATTGATTCTTTAATTTAGACCATCTTAATATAAATTACGTCTTAACTGAAAAACTGTTCAGTCCATGATGAACTATGGTCAAATAGCAGCAAAATCTCTATGAATGGAAAGAGACACTGAGTCACTCGCTTAATCTTGTTTTTCTCTTTGTGAGTGTGGAACATCTTGGTCTGCAATAGGACTTTTTTTGTTCTAAAATGTTTCAGCGCCCTCAGGCAGTTCGACTGTGAACTTTGCATCAGCCCTTCAAATGTTATATATTTTATAATTATCTATTAAAGGCACAAGAAATGGAAGAGTTACCGCTGCAGGCACAATGGAATTTCAACTAGTGAGAGCTCTTAAAGGAATAGTTCACCATGAAATGAAAAACCCGTCATTATTTACTCACCCTTATTCCAAACCCATATTTTTTTTCTGTGGAACATAGACCAAAAGATAGAAAGTGATTGTGTCAGTCAAGCGACTAAAAGGACTCCAAGGCATCATAGAACAACCATAAAAAATTGTTCAGATTTGAAAGCTATCACTGAAAAATATAATAATAATAATAATAATAATAATAATAATAATAATAATTGGGCCCTTAGTACATCGTACGTTAGCAAATTTGGCTCTTTATATTCATTTGATTTGTTTTACATAATAATAATGCATTGCTTTTAAATGTATTCGCTGAGTTTTTAAACATACTTTATTCAATTATGTAAAGTCAAGAGTTGTTTCAGCTGAACTGTGTTTTGAGGTATTAGCCATAGGTTCTTGCACCTGAATATTTAATTATGTAGGCCTGGGCAAGGTATGGGGGCTTTTGTGGAGCGTAAACAGTTGAGTTCTAGTTGTGTTTACAGTTCTGTTAAGTATTACCCATGCTGTTAATGCTTATAATTATGGTGTTTGTTTTTATTGGAAGTCACCATCATGGAAATTAGTGTTCGCTCCATGTAAGGTAAACCTTATTCTTTAATATGCAAGTCTCAATAACGGAGTAGGTGGTCAATATATACATAAAAAAATCTGATACTATAGCTCTAATAATAACTATAAGAAGGATATCATATCAATTAGTCTTGCATAGACTTATCTTTTACATTAACGGCAAAGGTCTGTGATCTATCGCAGCTAACATTGGCAAAGAACCACCCACTTAGGCAGGAAAACCCATCAAACTGACATGTAAATCAACTAGTCACAGTCGGGTTTGTCATTACGTGATGTTTAGGGGCAGGGTTATCAGAGACGGCTCATACCATTTATATAATTGCGTGGATCTCCACGAGCGATTGCACAGAAAACACACGGGAAAATTGTGGAAAATTTGTAGCGAGTGTAAGTACAGCACGGAACATTATTATGGAGTATTTCACAGATATAATTAAGGAAACAAAGCATAATATGCTGCTCTGCTCATAAATATTCACTTTACTTTCTGCTACATCGACTCGTGCTTCCACCCGGACCAGTGCAAACTAAGCTCTCGGAAATCTTGTAAAAGTCAGCCAGTCAGATTTAGGACTGAGAAAGCGTTTCCAATTTTGTGTGTTATATGCATCAGATGTTCAAAGTTCAAAAGTTCAAAGTTCAAAGTTCAAAGTTCAAAGTACCTTTATTGTCCCACAAGGGGAAATTGAATTTGCAGCAATGCTCAACATAAATCACATAACATACAACAACACTCACCAACAAAACCAACCAGCAAAGAAGGAATTCACATTAGCGCCCAGTATACACATGTATAATAAATAAATAAGTAAAATACAGGAAACCGTCAAGTGCAAAAATGCAACTTGTGCAAGTTAATATGAAGTGCTAATTGCCATTAAGGTGCCTCACAGCTGCCGAAATGAAAGATATGTGCATCCTCTTTGTTCTGCATCTAGGATCTCGATAACGCAGCTCAGAGGGCAAAAGCTCAAACTCTGTTCTAAGGGAATGATCCTGTGAATGAGCTACAGCTCTAACTTTCCTCTGTACCTGTTTTATGTATAACTCCCCTGGTTGAGCCTGACTTCCCCTGGAAATCTTGCTCGCCACTTTGACCAGACTACCAAGTCTGTTTTTATTTGTCAGGGAGAGGCTTCCAAACCAAGCAGATATGCAGAAAGATAAAACCGATTCAATGAAAGCACGATAAAACAAAATCATCATGTCTGCCGAAACATTAAAAGTATTCATTTTCCTAAGAAAGTACATTCTTTGTTGGAATTTCTTTGAGACAGCATCAACTAACGGTTCAAAACACAGTTTGTTATCTAGAATGACTGAAAGATATTTGTATGTCTCCACGGGCTCAATATCCATGCCCTTAATAACCATGACTGTAGGGTAAGGTGGTGACCTGCGAAAGTCAATGATCATATCCTTAGTTTTAGATACATTCAGCTGTAAAGATGAACTATCACACCACTCTACAAAGTCACTAAGGACTGGCCCATGGTCCCGCTCATTCCCTGATAGCAAGCTGACAATAACAGAATCATCAGCAAACTTAAGTATGTATCTATCTTGGTACAAACTGCGACACTGGTTTGTATACAGGATGTACAGGAGAGGAGACAGACAGCATCCTTGGGGGGAACCAGTAGATGTAAAAGTGACTTCAGATAGGGTGCTGTTTGCCCTCACCCGCTGAGATCTATCTGTTAAAAAATCCAATAACCAGCCCACCAAATTCAAATCCAGGTTAAAATCTGCAATCAGTCTCTCAGCGAGCAAAAGGGGCTGAATAGTGTTAAAAGCAGAAATAAAATCAACAAATAAAAGTCTGACATGAGTTTTTGCTCTATCCAGATGGCTAAAAATAAAGTGCAGTAGTGTGATCACAGCATCCTCCACACCCCTGCCAGACCTATATGCAAACTGCAGTGGATCTAACTGATCTCCAACCTGCAGTAAGACAGCCTCTTTGATAATTTTCTCAAAGCTTTTCATGACCAATGAGGTCAAGGCTACAGGTCTAAAATCATTCAAGGATTTTGGGGAGCTGCACTTGGCTAAAGGCACAATAATAGAATGCTTCCAACTTCTAGGAACTCTTTGTTGTGATAAGGACAAATTAAAAATATACTGGAAGATAAGACAGAGTTGATCTGCACATGTTCTTAATAATTGCCCACAAATCTCATCTGGCCCCGGACTTTTTGATCTGGTGCGCCTAAATATGTTAGCCACAGTACTACTGTCCACAGTAATTGATGGAGCTGCCTGTGTAATAGCCCTTAAACCCTCCATTTCATCATCATAATACAATTTGTTAAATCGCGAATAGAATACATTGAATTCATCAGCCAAATGTTTATCAGATGAAAAACCATCCAGGACAACTCTATTAGCTTTATCATTAGACCCAATCAGTGTTTTCATACCATTCCAGGTTTTCTTTAAATTATTACTTCTCAAATCTGCCTCAATTTTTTCCTTATACCTTAATTTAGCCTTTTTAATTTCAGCACTAATCTCTTTTTTCACAGCACATGTTAGTACACAGACAGACTGTGGGCCTGAGACTGAGACTACATTAGTGCTAAAACGATTAGTCGACAATATTGACAACGTCAGCAATAAAAAATTGTAGAAAACAAAATGTAATTGTTGAATAAAATATTGTTAAACGTAACGCGAGATCCCATTAAACTCTAATAATGACGTGCGAGAGCAGCACTGCAGTTTGCACCTGACTGAATAGAGGAAGAATTACACAGATCACAGTCCAGATGCACTCTAAACCTTCCAAACATCTGGAGCAAAACTTGCATGTTGTGCGTCTTTAAAGGAAACACCCAGGCGTTACATTTTAAATGCAGTTATATTTAATGTGTTATAGCTTTATTAAAGTTCAAATAATATGGAAGCTGGTCATGTAAATAACTACAAACTCTGAAACTCGCATTTGTCTGTGTGGTCAGCACCTCTTCTATGAGTTGCGTGAAGTGTCCCGATCTAAGGGGGAGTGATTGAAACTGCACCCTGCTGATACACACTGTCACGGGGACGCTCGAACTCAAGCGCCTGCTTGCTGCAGCTAGATTATAACACGATGGCTTGCAAATTATTTAATCATAATATATGCATCACTGTGCATTTGTTATCGTGAAGACAACTGGTTATACGCAGCTTAATTAATAAGAGAGTTTGTTTGTTTTTTGTGAGTTAAAGATGGATAGAAGTGAACAAAAAGGTGAGAGAGGGCAGACTTCGTCCCATTATACACTGCACCAAAATACATTTATGATTTGTTTTGGCTTGTTTTCCAATAAAAATATCTAAAACTAATTTAAAACCATGTACATTTACTTTAGGAACTATACTGCTGAAGAAAAAATTGTTATCTGAGAATGTTGAATATAATATCAAAAATTTAAATATTTAAAAATATATAAAACTCTTTTAAAAAGATACATCTGAGAAGCAGCATATAAGATAATTAGACTTGCTTTTAGAGAATAGATCTTGAATGCAAGTATATTTTGTCTTTACTGCACTTGCAGAAGTATAACCAAGTGAACAAAATACTTATATTTAAGATAAATTCCTTAAAGCAAGTCTACATATCTTATTTGTTGCTTCTCAAGTAAATGTATCGTGTTTTATGTATTTTTAGACAATTTTAAAATGGAAAACAAGACAAAAACACTTGATAACAGCAGGATTTATTTGCAGTAAATTCAACTTAATTAAACAAATTAAACTTAATAAAAACAAATTTTTTCCCTTTAATTCAGTGAATGTCAATTAGAGGTATTTTTAAAAGGTGATTTTGTCCTCTTTATTGTTAGTAAGCACATTTAATACAACCATTAAGTCGTGGCACAAGCTGAATAATTGGTTAAGAGCTAATGATTAATCGTTGCAATAATCAGTGAATAGCCAAATAATCGTTCTAATAATCATTAGACTAATCGATTATCAAAATAATCATTAGTTGCAGCCATAGACTACACATCAATCAAATTACCCTTCATATTTAGCTAAAGCTAGACACTGCTGGACTATACACTGAATTTGAAAATACTGAAATAACCTCAAAAGATGATTTAAAATGGACAATTTAAGTAGAAGTAGAATGAACATGATTAGATTTAATTACTCATTACTCAATATAATTATTTTTATTTTTTTAAATATATATATTTTAACATATACAATGAGCATTTTAAACTCATTATCTATGTTAAATGTACTGTAGATGAATCAAGATTGTGCAACCTCTTATCCTAAAGTTAATTTAAAAATACATTTCCAGTGTATGGGGAAGCGGAACATTTTTAGTGAATAACTAAATTACGGTTTGCTCCTCACAAAAAGCTATTACGTGGCTTCAGAAGACTTGGAATATAGTTTTAAGGACTACTTTTATGTCCTTTATCAAGCTTGACAGTCTCTCATCACCATCTACCATTATTGTACAGTATATAAAAGAGAAGCTTGGATATTTAGTTTTCTACAGAAGAGTGTTATGTCTTGTCTCGTCTTGTCATGGTATGTCTTGTCCCTGTTCTTTCTCTTTACTCTGTCTCCCTCTGCTGGTCTTCTTAGGTTACTTTTCCTTCCCTTTTTCTCCTCCTCCAGCTGTTCCTTATCTCCCCTGAATACCTCGTTAATTCTCTTCCCACCTATTCCCGTTTCCCTCTGATTAGGTCTCTACTTCTTTCTCTGCTCTTGCTGCTTTGTCTGATTCTCACTAGAGTTTCTCACGCAAGAAGCAAGCTACTGTCTCGTTTGTCTCTGTCCGAGTCCTGTCCCATTGGCATCCGCCTGGCAACGCTATCTGTTCTCTGCTAATCGACCCGACATTTGTATTCTGTCCTGTTCGCCTGACGCTGCGAGAAGAGCTGGTAACCACAAGTGTTTCCCTCGACCCTTGTCTACCCCTGGGAGACCTGCAGCCTGTCGCCGCTCACTGCTACCCCCGACTGCTGCGTTAAGACGCTCTCTGAAGCAATCTTAGGAAGTTTCTGTTTGTCATCGCCCTCCCTGCGGGTTGTTTGTGTTAGCCGTTTCCTCTCAAGGAGAAGATTTGTGTTTTTCATTATTGCTTCCATGAACTGTCATTAAAGACTCTATTTTTGTTATATCGCTTTTGGGTCCTCACTTACCTGCACAACAGAAGAATCAGACCACTATGGACCCAGCGACTCCGGATCCGTTCCAGTCAGCTGTCGAGTTCCAGGGAGCGATGTTAGGCAGACACTAGGTGGAGTTATCTGCTTCGCGACATGCAGTTGAAACCCTGGCTGCTCAAGTCTCCGATCTCACTAAACAGATACATCTTCTTCGCCTCGATTCACCGGTCGCCCCCAGGGCTCCCGAGTCTCCTGAACCCAGGATCAATAACCCACGTGCTATGCTGGTGAGCCCACAGAATGCCGCGCATTTCTCACCCAGTGTGACGTTGTTTTTTCTCTCCAGCCCACCACTTACTCCCAGTGCAGAGCTCGTATCGCCTACGTGATATCTCTCCTTTCTGGACAGGCTCGAGAGTGGGGAACAGCAATCTGGGAGGCGGAGGCTGAATGTACTAACCGATATCTGGACTTTAAGGAGGAGATGATACGGGTTTTTGACCATTCTGTTTTTGGTGAAGAGGCTTCCCCGGTCTTGTTTTCATTATGTCAGGGTAAGCGATCCATTACTGATTACTCCATTGAGTTTCGGACTCTTGCTGCCTGCTGTGACTGGAATGAGCCGGCGTTACTCGCCCGTTTTCTGGAGGGTCTCTGCGTGGAGGTTAAGGATGAGATTCTCTGCCAAGAGGTTCCTTCCAGTGTGGATTCCGTGATTGAACTCGCCATTCGCATAGAGAGACGGTTCGACCTTCTTCACCGAGCTCGTGGAAGAGACTCCGCGTTCGCCATTGCTCCCCTCTCCGCAGCATTACCATCTTCCTCCGCCACCTTGGTTTCTGAGCCCATGCAGATGGGGGGCATCCGCATTTCGGCTAAGGAGAGGGAGCGGAGAATCACCAACCGTCTCTGTCTCTATTGCGGTTCTGCTACTCATTTTGTTACCTCTTGCCCAGTAAAAGCCAGAGCTCGCCAGTAAGAGGAGAGCTACTGGTGAGCGCTACAACTCTGGTCTCTCCTTCGAGGTCTTGCACTACCTTTTCTGCCCATCTCCGCTGGACCGGTTCGTCAGCTACCTGCAGTGCTTTGATTGACTCTGGGGCGGAGGGCTGTTTTATGGACGAGACCTGGGCTTGGGAACATGATATTCCTCTTAAGGAATTAGAGGAGCCCACGGCCCTGTTTGCCTTAGACGGTAGTTCTCTCCCCAGGATTCAGCGTGAGACGCTACCTTTAACCCTCACTGTTTCTGGTAATCATAACGAGACCATTTCTTTTTTTATTTTTCAGTCACCTTTCACTCCTATTGTTTTAAGCCATCCCTGGCTAGTTCGACATAATCCCTCTATTAATTGGTCTAAGTATACTATCCTTTCTTGGAATGTCTCTTGTCATGTGGAATGTTTAATGTCTGCTATCCCTCCCATTTCCTCTGTCTCTTTTTCACAGGAGGAGCCTGGTGATTTGACGGGGGTGCCGGAGGAGTATCACGATCTGCGGACGATGTTCTGTCGGTCCCGGGCCACTTCTCTTCCTCCGCACCGTTCGTATGATTGTAATATTGAGCTTCTTCCGGGAACTACTCCGCCCCAGGGTAGACTTTACTCGCTGTCGGCTCCCGAACGTAAGGCTCTCGAAGATTATTTATCTGTAGCTCTCGATGCTGGTACTATTGTCCCCTCCTCCTCTCCCGCCGGAGTGGGGTTTTTCTTTGTTCAAAAGCAAGACGGGTCCTTGCGCCCCTGCATTGATTATCGAGGGCTGAATGACATAACAGTTAAGAATCGTTACCCGCTTCCTCTTATGTCATCAGCCTTTGAGATCTTGCAGGGAGCCAAGTTTTTCACTAAGTTGGACCTTTGTAACGCTTACCATCTCGTACGCATTAGGGAGGGGGACGAGTGGAAGATGGCGTTTAACCCTCCGTTAGGGCACTTTGAATATCGGGTCCTTCCTTTCGGTCTCGTAAACGCCCCAGCTGTCTTTCAGGCACTGATAAATGACGTCCTGAGAGACATGCTGAACATCTTTGTTTTCGTTTACCTTGACGATATCCTGATTTTTCGCCATCACTCCAGATTCATGTCCAGCATGTCCGTCGTGTCCTTCAGCGCCTTTTAGAGAACCGTCTTTACGTGAAGGCTGAGAAGTGCACTTTCCATGCCTCCTCTGTTATTTTTCTCGGTTCTGTCATTTCTGCAGAAGGTATTAGGATGGACTCCGCTAAGGTCCAAGCTGTTATAGATTGGCCCGTACCTAAGTCACGCGTCGAGCTGCAGCGCTCTCTCGGCTTCGCTAATTTTTATCGACACTTCATCCGTAATTTCAGTCAGGTGGCTTCTCCCCTGACTGCCCTTATGTCTGTCAAAACGCGCTCTGAATGGTCCGTTTCCGCCCAGGGGGCTTTTGATCTTCTCAAGAATCGCTTTACGTCCGCGCCCATCCTCGTTACTCCTGATTTATCTAGACAGTTCGTTGTCGAGGTTGACGCATCAGAGGTGGGCGTGGGAGCCATCCTTTCTCAGCGCTCTCTTTCTGACAACAAGGTCAACCCTTGCGCTTACTTCTCTCAACGCTTGTCGCCGTCTGAACCTAACTATGATGTGGGAAACCACGAGCTGCTCGCCATCCGCTTAGCTCTAGGCGAATGGCAACAGTGGTTGGAGGGCGCTACCGTTCCTTTTGTCTTTTGGACTGACCATAGAAACCTAGAGTATATTCGTTCTGCTAAACGACTTAATGCGCGTCAGGCTCGTTGGGCTCTGTTTTTCGCTCGATTTGAATTTGTTATTTCCTATTGTCCAGGCTCCAAAAACACCAAGCCTGATGCTTTATTGCGTCTCTTTAATTCTTCAGAAGTCTCCACGGACCCCAAGGGGATTCTCCCTGAGGGACGTGACGTCGGGTTGACTGTCTGGGGAATTGAGAGGCAAGTTAAACGAGCGCTCGCCCACACTCCTTCGCCGCGCGCCTGTCCTAGACACCTTCTTTTCGTTCCCGCTCCGACTCGCCTGGCCGTCCTTCACTGGGCTCACTCTGCCAAGTTGGCTGGCCACCCCGGCGTTCGGGGTACGCTTGCTTCCATTCGTCAGCGTTTTTGGTGGCCCACTCGGGAACGTGACACACGACGCTTCGTGGCGGCTTGCTCCGTCTGCGCGCAGACTAAGTCTGGGAACTCTCCTCCTGCCGGACTTCTCAGACCTCTTCCTATCCCTTCTTGACCGTGGTCACACATCGCCTTAGATTTTATCACCGGGCTTCCTTCGTCGGCAGGCAAGACTGTTATTCTCACGGTTATCGACCGGTTCTCTAAGGCGGCTCATTTTATTCCCCTCGCCAAGCTCCCCTCTGCTAAGGAGACGGCACAAATAATCGTCGAAAATGTTTTCAGAATTCATGGCCTTCCATCAGACATCGTCTCGGACAGAGGTCCGCAGTTCACGTCTCAATTTTGGAGGGAGTTTTGTCGTTTGATTGGGGCTTCCGTCAGACTCTCGTCCGGCTTCCACCCTCAATCTAACGGTCAAGCCGAACGGGCCAATCAGACTGTTGGTCGCATCTTGCGCAGTCTTTCTTTCTGTAAACCTGCGTCCTGGTCCGAGCACCTTCCCTGGGCAGAATACGCCCATAACTCGCTTCCTTCGTCTGCTACCGGTCTGTCTCCTTTTCAGAGTAGCCTCGGGTACCAACCTCCACTGTTCTCGTCTCAGCTCGCCGATTCCTGCGTTCCCTCCGCTCAGGCTTTTGTTCAACGTTGTGAGCGCACCTGGAGGGGTGTCAGGCCTGTTCTTTGCCGTTATAGGGACCGGACTGCAAGAGCTGCTAACAAGCGTAGAACTAAGAGCCCTAGATATTGTCGCGGCCAGAAGGTATGGCTCTCCACTCTCAACCTCCCCCTTAAATCTGCCTCTCGTAAATTGACCCCGCGCTTCACCGGTCCGTTCCGTATCTCTCAGATCATTAGCCCCATTGCGGTGCGACTCCTCCCCCGCCACCTTCAACGTTTCCACCCGGTCTTCCACGTCTCTTGTGTTAAGCCCGCTGTTCGCGCTCCCACTCGTCCCACTCCCCCCCCATTCTTGTTGAAGGCGCTCCTATCTACAGGGTCCGCAAGATTCTGGACATGCGCTCTCGGGGTCGTGGTCATCAGTTTCTGGTGGATTGGGAGGGATACAGACCCGAGGAGAGAAGTTGGGTCCCCTCTCGGGACGTGCTGGACCGTTCGCTTATCGATGATTTCCTCCAGAGCCGGCAGGTTTCCTCCTCGGGAGTGCCAGGGGGTGCTCGTTGAGGGAGGGGTACTGTTATGTCTTGTCTTGTCTTGTCATGGTATGTCATGTCCCTGTTCTTTCTCTTTACTCTGTCGCCCTCTGCTGGTCTTCTTAGGTTACTTTTCCTTCCCTTTTTCTCCTCCTCCAGCTGTTCCTCATCTCCCCTGAATACCTCGTTAATTCTCTTCAAACCTGTTCCTGTTTCCCTCTGATTAGGTCTCTACTTCTTTCTCTGCTCTTGCTGCTTTCTTTGTCTGATTCTCACTAGAGTTTCTCACGCAAGAAGCTAGCTACTGTCTCGTTTGTCTCTGTCCGAGTCCTGTCCCGTTGGCATCCGCCTGGCAACGCTATCTGTTCTCTGCTAATCGACCCAACATTTGTATTCTGTCCTGTTCGCCTGACGCTGCGAGAAGAGCTGGTAACCACAAGTGTTTCCCTCGACCCTTGTCTACCCCTGGGAGACCTGCAGCCGCTCACTGCTACCCCCGACTGCTGCGTTATGACGCTCTCTGAAGCAATCTTAGGAAGTTTCTGTTTGTCATCGCCCTCCCTGCGGGTTGTTTGTGTTAGCCGTTTCCTCTCAAGGAGAAGATTTGTGTTTTTCATTATTGCTTTCCTGAACTGTCATTAAAGACTCTATTTTTGTTATATCGCTTTTGGGTCCTCACTTACCTGCACAACAAAGAGAGTGAGGTTTGGAACACAGGTTTGGAAGAACGTCACTGTGAGTAAGTGATGACAGCATTTCATATTTAGGTGAGCTATTCCTTTTACCTGATGTCTCTAGAGCAAATACTCTTCTCCCATCCCCCCACCAGCCCCTTCACAAACCCTCAAACACCAATTAGTTTATAGATGAAAAAGTAAAGATTGTATGCAATCTCTTCCAAATGCCCTTTGGGTCTCTCTTTTTTCCCATAGTTACATTTGACACACTTTTTACACTCATGGTACAAAATTCCAAGTGAGTCTGCATCAGTATTGATTCCGTCAATCACATGGCTTCACAGTAACTGTTGTATGCAGCATGTACATTCTCATCAGGATTTGATATGCATGCCAATGCTACAGTTCTTCCACAAGGTAGAGGGAAAATTTGCGCCATGCAGGATTGATCGATCAGGTGCTTTTTTTAAATGTCACATACTTTCTCTTTTCCCTTGAGGCTCATCCTATTTTGGAGCTGTAAAACTCAGCATAACCATGTTCCATGTTCATGTTCGACCATAATCGCACACACATACCCTGCCCTTAAACAGAACACGTACACCCTGCCATGTGCAAAACTGACCATGTCACTACTGGTAAAAATGATATAGCTTCTAATTTGGTATTTGTGTACAAAAATTTTTTTCCAGGAATATTCTTGACTTTTTGCAGTCAAGAGACAAAGGTTATGCTGGAAGAAAAATGGGGTTTGCAGTTATTTATTCTTGCAGCCAAAGAAAAGGAATAAACCATATATTGATGAATGTACTTTCACTCATTGTATGGAGTGTGTCCATAAAACAAACTGCATATTTAGAGCAGAATTGAGGCTAGAGAAGTGCGGTAGGCTCAGAAAATCATGCAACATTATATAATCTGCTCCTAGAGGGGAGAAGGATCGCCATTAACCCATTAGAAGTAAAGTGCAGTCATCTAGAAGAACCATAAAAGGACATATGAAGATTTCTCTACTTCCTTCTCTCTCACACTGACAAATTCACACTAATTATCAACTCTAAAATGAGACTGTTTACCCAGAGAGATTTGAACATTAGCCTTCTAGAATTTGAGAACATCACAAACAAAGATTGTTTTCATTCTATTGTGTTCTATTCAAGGTTGTGGTCTAGTAGTCAACTGATATGGGAATTTTTTATGGCCAATGTAGATATCGATATATGTGGAGCAAAGTGGCAAATATATTACATTTAGATAAAAAAATATAATACAATTTGAAGACAGCAAAAAAGACGAATTTAAATGAACATTTATTTTACACAATATTTACACAATTTTTAAAACAAATAGGAAGCAGAAAAACAGTGCATCCATTTAGAATGTAATATTAAACTAATCCAAGATAGAATGACCACATCTGTTAATTGACCTATCAGGCAGAGTTATTGGCTGATGGTAATATTCTTAAAATGGCCCAATAACTGCTTATTAATTGCCTGAATGATATATTGCTCTATTACTAGGAGTGGTAGTGGTGTAGTGGTCTAAGCACATAAATGGTAATCTGGTAATCAGAAGGACACTGGTTCGAACCCCACAGCCACCAACATTGTGTCCTTGAGCAAGGCACTTAACTCCAGGTTGCTCCAGGGGATTGTCCCTGTAATAAGGGCTCTGTAAGTCGCTTTGGATAAAAGCATCTGCCAAATGCATAAATGTAAATGTACTATTGTATTTGTATTAAAGACTGTATTCTTTTCTATTCTACTAAAGATTATATTTTACAGAAAATTCTGTTCTGTTGTATTACATTCTATTCAAGATTCTGTGCTAGTGGCTGACCGATATGGGGTTTTTATTACAATTACTGAATTTATAGTAACGCTTATTCCACACAATATTTACACTAAATTTATTAGAATCATCATGTGCCGCCCAGTGTTTGCTCAGGAAAACTGTGGATGTATCGGTTTATTTCTGTTCTATTTTAGACTCAATACAATTTGAGGTAACCACTTTTTCTTTACATTTACGAGAGAGAGAGAGAGAAAAGGAATGACTACATCTGTTAATCAGCCAGTCATGCAGATGCAGATAACCTCATAATGGGCAAATAACAGCAGATGAATTGCCTGGCCAATATATTGCTCTCTCTCCATTTTGTTCTAATAAAGAGTTCTTTTCTACTAAAAATTCCATTCTATGCTACTCTATTCTATTCTAAATTAACTCTTAATGGCTCCTATGCATGGAAAAGGTTATTCTCCACTAAGTTTCTTCTACTATATTTATTTTCACAGTCTTAGATAACAGTAATGCTCTGTACACACAAACACAAACTATTTGAGTCACATGCCACAGATTTAGTGCCTTCTGGGTTTATTTCCTCACTGTGTTGGTCTAGTGATATGGATAGGCTGATTTAGATTCCATACTGTGACTCCAAATCTTCAATATCCTCTTTAAATTAACTGCCTGCTCCCCTGTGTAAAGGAAAAGATTTTCTATCTGTGAGGATGATTTAATGAAGGAGTTGGTAGATAGTGGGGTTCAATAAGCAGTACACTGAGGTTACGGCTCTCCGCACGTAGTAACAGCAGATAAACAGGCACTGCTTGGTTCCAGCGTCTCTACGGGCACAGTCGGCATGGAGACAAATCATGCAGTGCTTTTTCTGCTGACACAGTGCTATCGTATTCGAGAAACAGAAGAGATAAGAGAGATGAAAGGGAGAAAAGAATATCACTGTAAAACAAAGTGACCAGACTGTCATTTGAAATAAATGGAAAGGTGACAAAACATAAAAGAGGGATTTTATAGGGCGCCAAGGTGGAAGTGGAGTGAGTGGTTTGGAAAACATGTACTCATGAAAAAAATCCAGTTAAAGCATTGCAGAATGAGGAATTGGCAATAATAGATCCTAATTATGGTGTATCTATCCTGCACTATACACTGATCAGCCACAACATTAAAACCACCTTCCTAATATTGTGTAGGTCCTCCTCGTGCCGGCAGAACAGTGCCAACCTTCATCTCAGAATAACATGCGGGTTGGTGCTGTATTGGCAGCACAAGGAGGACTTAAACAATATTAGGCAGGTGGTTTTAATGTTGTGGCTGGTCGGTATATAATACAGAGGTGGAAACATCCAACAATGAAAAAACAAACCAATAATCCAATGCAATTACTAAACAAGATCATTGTGTTTCCTTTTTCTCTGAGTCTCCTCCTTCAATGCAGGTGGCTTACCTTTGCTGAGAGTTCCAGACACGAGCCTCTGAAGGGACTGAATAAGTTTTAGCATGCCCTGTCTGCAGCGTCTGGAACAGCCGGCCATGGTGAAAGTGAATCCGTGGAGAGTGTGAACAAATAGCCCTTAAAACAGCCTAAACACAGCACAGAGACAGGCTGACAGATGAAAGGTGCGTCCCATATGGCCTTCAGACTGCTTGTCAATGCACTATCTTGCACGTCCAGTCCCACAAGAGTAGCAGTTTAAACAAACGACTCCCAAGTCCAAGAATATCATGAGATGAGGAAAGTAGAAAGTGTCCACTTTTACAGCAGGATGCCCATCGTACAGAAAACCCTCACACACACCTTTCTCACACTCTAACCACACACACACTCACACAAACAAGACACTCACAAAGTGCCTGGACCAGATGTTTTTGCTCTGCCTCAATGCCAACCATTTGAAGTTCAAAAGGAGACTTGCTGAATCAACCGACTGCTGCTGAATGAAAGGTAGAGGTGGAAAAGTTGGTGAGTGTTGCAGGCTCAAAGCTCATAGACCGACCTGATGAATTATTAAGCAGATGGCAAGGACCCACTGCTGCACTACACACACACACACACTAAGAAGTGCTCGGAGGAAGTTGAGTGTCCATGGAGACAAATAAGTGGCTTTCCTTTTCCTTCACGATTCTTCTCCTGGTCACGCCTCTGGTTCTTGTTTTCTGTGTGTGTGTGCATGTGCAAGTGTGTGGTATTGTGGCGAGAGGTTTGTGGTCTGCTGCGTTGATTCTGACTGCTCTGTGCTGCTGGACAGATCCCTGCAACATAAAACTGGAGACACTACTGTGCTCTCTCTCTACTTCTCTCTCTCACCTCCCTCCCTCTCTAGCACACCTTTCACTTATGCTTTGTTATAGCTGAGCTAAAACATGGAAGGGTACTTTTTTTGACCCAATCAGTCCAAATGTCTCTTTCTTCAATGTCTCTTTTTTTTTTTTTTTTTTGTGCCATGACATTGGGAACCCAAAATAGTCAGACAGATGAGCAGGAAAGTGAGAGAGAATGAGAGAAGAGGTAATGAGAAGTGACAGCTCTGATAGATTGGAGGATGACGCTGGAGGAATGAGACAAATAAAGATAAAAGGAAATATAATGGAGAGATGTACAGTATGAATATTTACATGTATGATTGAAGGGAAGATAGTAATCTCACATGTGTCTCCTCTAGGTACACAATTAAAGTTCCAAGAGGTCTGGTCTCTACATTTCCTTTCCAGCAAAGGTCTGGATAATAATACGTTGCTTAATCAAGACTTCATCAGTCGAGGGCACTTGGATATGAATATTAATAAGATCAACAGTTCGTTTTGAAGGTGAATGACAGCAGTTCAGTTTTTGTGTTTGAATACTTTTACATTCATAATATATAGTATATGTATGGGACATAGGAGGCATTATGATGGATAAAAAACACTGTATGGGGGTTCAAGGGCGTCCCTGAGAAAACAAATAGAAATGTCTGAATGGACCATTTTTTATATTTTTCTTAAAGTGAAAATTTATATACAAACAAACAAAAAATGTACATAACAGTGAAGTGTAAAAATACCGTTTGCTAAATTGAAGTTTAAATAGGCTTTCCTTGCCACCCTTGATGATATCTCTGATACATTTTCACAAAATTAGAACAAAAATCTGTTTGTTTATTATGAAAGGTTCGTAACATGCGGACTAAACTCTAAAAGCGGCATGTTAACTTGTCCTGAAACAAACCTGGCTTTGCTGAACCGTCTGAATCACAAATCAGTCAGACGAAGAGAGTTAATTTTTGTTTTCTTCAGTGTTTATAAGCGAAAGATGCCAGTATCTGTAGCGGGGTCTCTGCTACTGTTGTTAAAATTAGAGTGCCTGCTACGTACAGTAAATTAGGCTTTGTGATGCCTCTATAGCAGGGAAAGAGGCAACACGCGGAGAACAGGAATAAAAGCGTGTTTAGTGCCAGGGAATAATCGAGTAGCGTTGAGCACGCTTTATTCCGGCTGCACGTGCGTATAACGTATGGTTACAAAATCACTTAGCCAGGTGTCAGATAACTAGCACGAAGATTTAGATCTCGGTCCGGATTGAATTATCCTTTGGTCCAGATCCAGACCGGAGTCCACCTATTGAGTACCCTTTCTCTAGATTTTCAGAAGAGACCTAAATTTTGGATGGGAACCAAAAGGAATGTTCCGATTCCAATTATAATTACCATTCCTTTTAATGTTTCTGGTTCCTTAACAGTTCCATTAATGATTTAAACTTTTGATAAATAAATATTTGTAAATAAGATTTTTTATTTTTTTTTGCATTTACTGTCCTCAGCTGTCTTTTGACAAATGGTGAGATCATTTCAGATTTGATTAGAGCAGATATATGTAATACAATTGCAAAACGCATGTTTACACTGATTTTTAAAAATATTTTTTAGAGGTATAAATGCAAAACATTAACTGGTCCAACTGTAACTACATTTTTAATAAAAGAAAATAACATAAAGGATATGAAATCGAAGAACGAACAATGTCATTTCAAACAAAATTTGGACAAAACAATGGTGTTTATGAGTTTGTTTTGGTGGTTCGTAACAGCTCGCCAGTGCAAAATTTCAGAACAACTTCGTATTGGGTGCTAAACATGGTGGGTGTGACTCGGTCCAGTCATGTTCTTTACTTAGTTATGATCAGTCAACATGAGCACACCAGTGTGCAGAGATACTAAGCTGGAGTGAACTTATCTACCGTACATCTGTTTGATCTTTCACGTACTAAAGGAACCAAATCTACTCAAATACTCTTTAAGTGCAAATTCATGCTGCTGTTTGATATGCTACTTCATACATGTGTTCTCTGCTGCCAAAAGCTATTCACACATTCACATAAGAGATGTCTCTTTTTTTCTGTGTTCTGCTCATTTATGCCTGTTATACACCCATCTTTGCAGTAGTATAAAGTCATAAAATACTACAACAAAGGGTTACCGGTGCATATTGCAGCGTTTTTTGCATTAGCGTCATAAATACTGAATGTAAACATGA
The DNA here is from genome assembly GCF_025860055.1 of Xyrauchen texanus. NCBI lineage: Eukaryota > Metazoa > Chordata > Actinopteri > Cypriniformes > Catostomidae > Xyrauchen > Xyrauchen texanus. The sequence continues at coordinate 19,278,918 of NC_068319.1, forward strand.
AACATTATATACTGCTTACATATTATTTTAAATCATCAAAATAATAGTGTGAAACTGCATCTTATACTGATCTAATGTGATTTCTATGCAAAATGAGGCATATAGTCATCAAAATCAAATTTCTTTGTCATATTAGTTTAGTCTTGTGCATCCTCATACTGTTTCAAACTTCTTTTTAGCTCTGAGTGAAGAACCTTAGCCTTAACTGGCTCATAAAAGTTATTTGTTCGGCATCGCCACTGAAAAGAGAAGGAAACACCATCAAGAGTACTTGAGTATGGTTTCCGTCCGCATCTGTGGAAAAATGAACATTCAGAAACCGTTAACAAAACCAAAAGTCATGATAATCATAAGCTCCCGAATGCTTCCAAGCGGTTCTGAACATGAACCAGTTTTCGGTTCCCAAATCAAATCTCAACAAATTCACAAACTGTGCTCAGATTTGCCAAGACATCAAAGTCTGCAATCTAAAGTCATAGTTTCCAATATGAACCAAACTGACCAAATTATATAAATTCTTTCAAAACATTTCCCAAAACAAAATGAGAAATTAAATCCATACAGCTGAAAAGATTAGATCTCTTGCAATGAATGAGCAACCTTGAATGAATGATGTTCTTCTTGGCATAAACACAAATATATATGGTGTGTGTGTGTGTGTGTATATATATATATATATATATATATATATACACCGTATATACAGTGCATCTGGAAAGTATTCACAGCGAAAATAAAGAATGAAAAAAAAATTAAAAAAAATCAGTATTCACGGCCAGTTTTTTGGTCAGTTTGTTAATCCCCATTAATCATAAGCATTGTCTCAGAACAAGCCGTTTGCAGATTCTGTACAAAGTGATGTCACTTTGTAAAGGGCCTGACCAATGTTGACGGACACTGCCGCACCTGTACACCAATTAATAAGTGAACATTACACAACTTGTTCGTTTGTGTGTGTTGTTTCATTATAGCGCATAGTGAACGTTGTAACAGTATTCGTTGCAAAACTCCACAACAAATAAATAAAAATATAAAATAACCATTCGGAAACTTCCTGGTTCATTCTCAAAGTTGTTACTTCTGGCGGAGTCTCTCCCTCATCAGTGTCTGACTCCGGTTCAAACATATAGGGCTGAACACCACTATTTCGCTGTCAGTCATTTGGTTTATGATGTCTAGATATCCGAAGCGGAGATGTCAAAACTCCACCCTATTCTGGATACGGAGCGGGGGGCACCAGCTCATTGCATTTAAAGAGACGCACACAAAGAGTGCGTTTTTATTCCCACCCAAAAATTGGCATTTTCAATATGGTATAATATATGATCTGTGGGGTATTTTGAGCTGAAACTTCACAGACACATTCTGGGGACACCAACGTTTTAAATTACATCTTGTGAAAAGGGGCATTATAGGTGCTCTTTAAGACATGCCAGTCTATTGCATACTGTGGCAACTCAAAAACAAACACAAAGACAATGTTAAGCTTCATTTAACAAACCAAATAGCTTTCAACTGTGTTTGATATAATGGTAAGTGGTTTTCTAATACCAAATTAGCAATTTAGCATGATTACTCAAGGATAAGGTGTTGGAGTGATGGCTGCTGGAAATGGGGCCTTTCCAACTTTTTTCAAATAGTGATGGTGCTGTATTTTACATCAGTAATGTCTTGACTATACTTTGTGAGCAGTTGAATGCCACTTTGGTGAATAAAAGTAAAAAATTTCTTCCGAAACAGCAAAATCTGTACATTATTCCAAACTTTTGGCAGCCAGTGTGTGTGTGTGTGTATATATATATATAATAAATTAAAACATTGTTTCTTCACTATTTTCAGTCAGTGACTTGTGAGAGGTGTGTAGAGGTCATATTTCTGAGAGCACTAAACTGCAATTAGAGAATATGTTAAGTTTGTCCCCAGAGCAGTTGCATCTTATAGCTTATTACATATGCTAAGAAAATAAAAACTTTTGTCCTGTGTTGCATACTGAAATATTTTTGTACTGTGTGGGTGGAAGTGCAATGTGGATAGAGAGCAAGCAGGAGAGAGACTTTTGGTTTTATTGATTAAGAGATTTACATAGCTGAAGTAATAGAATATGCATTAGTCACAGTTTTATGCTCCAGATTTTCTTTTACATTATTTTTCCAATTCTACATCCATGCTTTAATAAGCTGATGTGCAACTCGAATAATGTATTGTCATCATGACATTATCTTGGGTATTACAAATGTTACAAAATAAATTGTTGTCAGTGTACTAATTATAATGTAATTTGCATGAGCTGTGCAGAATGCATGTACATGCACAGAAAAAAAGCATTACTATGGACGAGACTTACTATGAAGGAAGAGACAGTAATACCACTGTATGCTATACACATCTACAATATAACATCTATTGTCTGTGTGTGTGCATGTGTTTGTGTGTTATGCCTGAAGGTACCATTGGAAGAAAGAGACTGGATTAACTCAAAATGGAGCTCACCAAATCAGTTCTGAACAGCTTCAGTGAGGTTCAACAGAGATGGGTTTCAGTTCTGCAGGTCGATTCCGCGCATTCCATTCGTCCAGTCATGCTGCAAGCTGCTGTGATGCAAAAAGGTATAAATGATATCTTCTGAAAAAAACGGTATTATTCATGTAAATGTGTGACTGTGCTCTTTGATACTAGAGCATCTGCTCATGCATGCATGTGTTATGGATAATTTCACCTAATATATTTATGCATCAAAAATGAATATTCTAATCTATGAAATGCCATGTTACTGTTACAGATAGGTATAGCCTGTATATAAAAGCCTATGATGCTTTTGGGAAATACTGCCCTGGCCATTCTCTGTTGACCTTTCTCATCAACCAGGCATTTCCATCTGCAGAACTGTCACTCACTGGATGTTTTTTGTTTTTGGCACCATTCTGAGTAAACTCTAGAGACTGTTGTGCATGAAAATCCCAGAAGATCAGCAGTAACAGACATTCTCAAACCAGGCCGTCTGGCACCAACAATCATGCCATGGTCCAAAATCAATGCTTTTATGCATTGATAATTTTATGCATTGCACTGCTGCCACACGATTGGCTGATTAGATAAATCGCATGAATACGTAAGTGTACAGTTGTTACTAATAAAGTGTTCAGTGATATATATATATATATATATATATATATATATATATATATATATATATATATATATATATATATATATTTATTTATATTTAAGCAATATCACATGAGCAAGAGTGCGATATGGCCCTACATCAGAACTGCTGTGATTCGGCCGCAGGTAATTACAGCAGTGCTGATGTAGGGCCATATAGCATGATTGCGAGTGTGATATTGCTTATATACAACAGTTCAATGAACAAGTACATTTTAAAAAATTTGGAAAAACTGAGTACGGTCATAAAAACACATTTGTGTATGGAACTACTTTATTAAGCGACTGAACAGAATCTGCCGTTGCTGGTTAAAAACAAATATGCGTCCAAGCCTTTGTAAGTAATTCATAATGTTCACTTCAGAAATAGTATCACTGCTTGTTTTGTTTCTAACAAATGTGTGTGTGTGTGTGTGTGTGTGAGAGAGAGAGAGAGAGAGAGAGAGAGAGAGAGAGAGAGAGAGAGAGAGAGAGAGATGGAGCATGTGTGATCAATTGTTGCCACACCCAATCAGAGATTCTTACAGCTTTCTGAAGATCAGCTTTCTCAGTGGAATATAGAGATCCAAGTGGGGTATTCCTCTATATTTTGGCATAGCCGGTGAGCAAATGTCATTCACTATAGAAACAGCGATGTCCTCCGCCATTTTAAACAGTATGTATCCAATGTGGAAACTCACAGAGCACTGTTCTATGTAAACAATGATTAACGGATTCACTTTATGTCACCAACTCGCTCATATTACACACAAAAATTATCTTTTGCCACCACCTGCTGGCTAACATATGTAATTTCAAAAATAAAGACAGTAACTCCTAACACATCTGCACTACACTTTCACTTTAGTTTAGAACAAGCAGGAACACAAGCGGAGTGATACACACAGTGAAGTGTCTGAGTGCATGTGAGGGTGAGTAAGTTAATTGTCACATGTTGAGATGCTTTAAAAAAAATCTAGGATTTTCTTGAGGATTCTTCTCGGTGTGACAACGGCCTTTATCCATAGACTATAAACTCTCATACCATATTTTTTTTTAAATAAAAACTGTGGCAAACACTATATATTTGCAGGGCTAGCCATTGTAATTAGTGGTTATCTCAGTTTTTACATTTTGAGACCAAAAATGTCCTGCCGTTGGGATTGCGACATTTTGTTAGGCCGCACGAGACTTCCGCAACGCTCCGACTCAGATTATACACGGCCAACAAACGGAAAATCAATTGATTACTAATTAAAGTAAAATGTACAGCACAGAAAGCGGTACGAATATTTATTGCATTGTTTCAAACACACTTGATGATATAAAAAATAATACAAATTGATATAAAAATGACTTTTCGATTTTAAAAGTCCACTTCATCATCCAAAATAAATGCAAATACTTATTTTTTAAATTATAGTTAGGTTTTTATTTGCATTATCCACTAACAAAAATAACTGTGATGCCAAAGCTGTGTCCTGTTAAATCACTGATTGCCATTTGGAATTCTGTTTATAATTATGTCACTGCAATTATTAAATTCAGCTGTTTGTTACTTCTGTGTTCATGTATGTTTCATGTTTTATTATTATAATCTTTATATTATTTCAGAATTTATTTGTTAGCTCTGTAAAGTGTTCCCACAGGTTACTATTTTTTTGTGTGTACTTTACCTTACAGGCAGTGGTGCAGTGTTTCAGCCTCAAAAACTCTGGTTTAGTGCATGGTTCTAATTGATGGGTAATTACATTGTACATTTCACTATCTCTTTTATATTATAGACAATGGAGAGACTTTTGCAATTGGGCTGACGAAGTCTATGGTTTCAGTCCTGTTTGAGGGATCATTTAAGAAGCAGGCAAAATTCCATAGATTTGTCCAACAAATGAAGGAAACGGTGACGTTAATGCTTGAACCTTTGCCTGCAGAATGCCTTATGCAGTCTTCGGCTGGAGCAAGGTTGTTGCTACTTAATGTTTCATTTGTTTCAGGGAACTATTCTTAAAGTTAATCTTAAAGAAGCTGGGGTTTTCCTTTGCTTCCCCATATTAATTTACTGTAATTATACTTGTGCTTAATTCATTTCTTGCATCTATAACATTAAGTATTAGAGATGTTTTGAAATTTCTGCCTTTTCCTTTGCCAACAATATAAACAGAAAACACTACTTAAACAGATCAGATAACAGACTATTTGACATGGTGAAAAAGCAGTTTTTAGTACATAACTATTATTTATGTTTACTGTGGAACCATTTATTAAGGGTCAGTTCACCCACAAATACAATTCTGTCAATACTCGTCCCCGTGTCATTCCAAAATCTCCAGAACACAAATTAAGATATTTTTTAATGAAATCTAAAAGCTTTCTAATCAAGCCTTGAGTGGAGCCGCTGCCAGGGGTGGAGGAGAGCCCTGCCATCCCCCAGAAACGCGGAAGGGTCGATGGAAGACCACCGTCCGCGAGGGGAGGAGGGAAGTGTCTCCCCGACCGCCTGGAGCGGTAGGGCCGCTGCCAGGGGCGGAGGAGTGTCCCCATGAGTCATCGTTCTTTCCGCCGGGGGTCGTGAGTCTGACTCCGGTCTGCCCGGGGAGAAGCGGCTGTCGTCCGCCTGAGAAGGTGGAGTAGTGATCGAGGACCATGCGACGGTGTATCGTAGAACCGGCGAGAGGTTTCACCAGTTTAATTATTTCTGTTTCCCTCCCCTTGTCCCCTCCCTCATCCAGGTAGATGGGGATGACCTGCTGGCAGACGGGGCTTAGGGCTTGGGGGGGTTGGTGTACGTCATGCTGGGGGCTCCCCAGCCTGAGAGAACGAGGGAGGAATGTGGCAGGGCGGAGGGCGGGCCAGATCGTGATCTTACACACCCGGTCCCGTATTAGGCTAATCAAGCCTCCCGAGAGGGATAAAGGTCGACTGCAGAAGATCGTGCGGGAGAGAGAGATAGTTTACGGACATGTCCGTCATATGTGTGTGTTTGTCTTTTGTTTAAGTTTAAAATTAAACTATTATTTATATTGAAAAGACGGTTCTCGCCTCCTCCTTTCCATTGATCCCTTTACAGTGGTAAAGACATGATTAAAGTAATCCATGTGTCTCTACTGGTTTAACCTCAATTTATGAACATAATCTACTACTTTTACAAAATATTAATCTCCAGCGTGCGTTCATGAGAGCACCACAACGCATACATGTTGTATTGATGCAAGAGCAGACGTTGTGTAAAAACATGTGTTCAAGATTCATATTATGTAAATAAAGTGGTAAACTATGTTGTAAATTACAACACACACAAAGCACTCGTGTGGCTTCATAAATTGAGGTTAAACCACTGATTTGGATTTCCTGCCTGACATTGTAAATACCACAAGCACCCGCCGTTAACAATCTGTCCCTCACAGACTGCGTAACTTCGCCACAATTTTTTTTTTTTCTGTGACTAACCGACTAATACAATTTTTGGTAGACTAATCCTCTTTTAGTCGACTAATGATTAATTGAATATTATGGGACAGCCCTTGTCTTTACTACCTATCTGGGCCTTGAAAGTGGTAGTTGCGTAGCTGTCAATGGAGGGATCATAAAGCTGTCAGACTTCATTAAAAATATCTTAATTTGTGGTCTGAAGATGAACGTAAAGTAATACAGGTTTGTAACGACATAAGGGTGAGTAAATAATTACATAATTTTATTTTTTGGGTGAACTAACCCTTTAAGTTGTATGAATTGACAACAGTGTATGAGTAGAGCTAAGATGATCAAGAAAAGTGTAGGGCAAATATTTCAAGTAAGACTTGTTTTGAAAAATTCTGAAGTTAGTGTTGATTGTATTAATTTGTCAAAATTGCAAAGGACTTGAATTGAAATGGTTAAACTGATGCCATCTTTACTGTGTAATGTAATGTAATTTAATTTCTGATATGCGCTGTCGATCACAACAGACTGGGCCATCTGACCAATTAGAGCAGAGTAGGCTCTCAGAAAAGAGGGGTTTAGAGAGACCGAATCATTTATAAGAAGAGAGATAATACTGCAATGAAAATTACAGTGTTTTTTGACCTTGGATGCATGTAAACCTAACCTCCAAAACCAATTTAGCAATCTTTAAAATAGCATAATAGGGGCACTTTAAAATTATTATTGTTATTATGGTTCTTCTTCTGAGACTAATTTTCCAAGTAAATCTCCTCCTAGAGCCTTCAACCTACAAACACAGCAAAGACCTTTAGGCTGTAATTCCCTGTAGCAGACTTCCGACTTCCATTAATTTATAAAAGATACATGCCATTAGCATAACACACTAATGGTTTATTCTCTGTTCTTTGTCAGTCTTTCTTCCAGAGCAAGCCATCAAGAGGTACAACAAGGTCTTGGACTATTTGAAAGGTGGGACAACAAAAACCCAGGCATACTTCAAATGTGACGTGGATAGAAAGACCATAGCTGATACTGCTGGAATTGTAGAGCTCGAAGCTTGTGACATAGAGGCCTACAAAAATTTGCGAGGCACCTTCCAAAGAGGACAGAAACTGTCTGATTTTGCAGAGCGGTGCAGAGAATTATGCAGACAGGAGCCAGTGCAATTGAAAACAAAAAGAAAGTTGGCTTGCTTATAGACTTTTGTGAGAGACAAATATAAGCTGTTTATGCATGTGTATGTGTGTTTCTTTGTATGATAAATACCATTCCATGCATGTTCTAGCCCAGTGGCTATACACACAGTCACTTTAACTGTTTCTTGTTTCCTGATCCATGACTACTGTTTAAAGTCAGCCATCATAAATATGGCCAAGTGGCTATACACACTACCACTTTAGCTGTTGCTTGTTCCATGCGTCTTGTTAAAATCAGCAATTTTTCCAGTCATTATGAATAAATATCATGTGCAACCAAACACTGAAGTCATTTTAAGCTTTTGAGGTTTTTGGTGAAGTTTTAGATAGTAATTCCCATAGAAGTATGCAGTAACACTTGAGTCATTACTAGTTAGTTACCATGATTATTACAGTAGTTACTAATGAAAAGCCAATCCTAAAGTGTAGAATCTTCTAATCATTCACAAGATATTCACACACACATATATGCATATTTGAGAGGTAGGTTAAATAATAAAATAATTGTATATGGTATCTGGATGGCTGATGACTCAATATGTTCCAGTAGTCACCATGACTCTAGTGATTCAATGCCAGTCCAGAGGAATGCCGGAAAATTGGCCACAGGACAAGTAAGGTCCCGACAACGGCATTTAAAAATCCATTTCTTTAAAATTATTCAGTTGATAAATAGTTCTCTAGGAGACAGCATAAGCTAATTATTGACAGTTTTCCAAATCATAAGTGTGCTATGCTATTACATATTGATAATGTAAACAACCTTGTGTAATCGTTTACAGTAGCAGTTAAAATGTTAATGTAGTTATTTAGTCATTTGTCCTGCATTAGTTATTGATTAGTTTTGCATGAATTATGAAACTTTTTCAGTAGTTCTCTGGGAAGCATTACAAAAATAGTTATTGATTAGTTAATAGTGAACTACCACTATTACCACTACTAACTACCTGTGTGTTGTTACTTACTAATTCGTTAATCAGAGTTTCTTGTTAGTTAATAGTAGTTACTAGATTGTTAATATTGTGTTACTAATTTGTTCCTGTGTAGTTATTCATTAACGTTCGGGATAAATGTGAACCAGGTGATGAGGATTACCGCTCTCTCCCCCGCAGACCGTCACATGACCCCGCCCCCCATGCCACAGACACTTAATTCCCAAATAAAGCCTAATTTTAACTGCAGCATGACTGTTTTGTGAAACGAATGTCTGTCTCCTGAACAGACATTCAAAAATATAAATTGTTCATATGGATCTACCAAGGAGGTCTATAAATCCTGGAAAAATCTATCTAATAATATTTGTGATTTAAATGTTGCTTGCAATAAATTTCGTTTCATCGTGGTACACGATTATGCTGCGCTCCATTCAAGTTGGATTTGGGATATTCCTACTTGGTATGGTATCTCCGACCATAAATGCATTCCATTCCCCAATATTCGGAACTGCAACGTTCCCGTTAGCTTAGCAGGGGTTTGACTCTCATTAGAGATGTCTCCTAGCAACCCAAACAATGCTGCAGTGCTAGCGTGTGTGCTTCAGGTGTACACTTATCAAAAGAGATTATAATGTTTTATACACCAGTTTCTGCAGGCGTTTGTTAAACAAGCTTTAATATCATGTAATGTGGAAACAGACTCATTTATCGATATTACTTAATAAAGTGAATGTTTATCACTGTGTGACATCATCCCCCTGCATATCGGCGAAATCGGAGTTGAGAATTTATGCACGAGCCTACACGTTTTTTCTAGTAGGAAGTTGTAAAATCCAACTTTCCGAGTTGAATGTAAGGCACCACTACTTCTCAAAACTTGATCTGACACTGAATGCTCAAGCAGCCTAATTTACACTTAGAAAACTCCTGATGATGCTATAACAATGTAAAATGAACTTACCAATTCGCTTTAAGTGAAAATCAGTCCTCCTTTCCTGATTAATAAATTAAGCAATCAAAGCATTAATGTATGATGTCCAAAGGTCATGCAGAACATCTCCTGTTTGTAAATCCATAAGAATCTCTTTCTCAACGACAATACCACCAGTGATGACAGCCGACACATCAGACAGCTTGATCTTACGCTTTTCGCTATTGAATTACGTGTATCACTTAAAGCGTGATTGCGTCACTCAAGGCCAGATAGAACCCACAAATAACAAATAAATCAATATGATTGGCTGATGAATTTGACAATCTGACATTACATGCGCATTCATTTGCACTGTGGAGGGATTCTGTGGAAATTGTGAAGGTCTAAGGGGGGAGGAGCTCAGACTCACGCGCTGCTTTGGGCATGTGACTTGTGAAACAGTTTTCACGCTTCGCTGGAATAAATTGTGACTGGATAAACTTTCCGTTTTTCTCTATTTGTTTGTAGATTAATTAAGAGTGGAAAGCTATTAAAAATACATGAATGAATGGATGAAAAATATTTATTTATTTGGCATTATACATATTAGGCCAGCAGAGAAGGCTTTGCTGGCCCAGATAATTCGCCATTGATTTATATATTAGTATAGCCTTCTGTATATATGGGAGGATGGGCTTGTCACATTTTTAACCCCAGTGAATATTTCCCAGGGTAGGCTTATTTTTTGATAGGCAATTTCTTCATAGCCATTTTCACCATTATTCTCCAGGAAAAAAAAGATACTGTTCCCTGAACACAAATTTACCTTTTGTAACAACATTCTTCAATAGTGGGGCATATTCTCAGACTATATGTGGCAAGGTTGCCACTTAACCAGTGGCGTAGGTTTTATGTGAACATTGCGGGGTGACGGGGGAACGTGTGTCCCCACCATCACAACCACCAAAACAAAATCTTAAAAAAAAAAAAAACACTTCTCTTTAAATCTACACCCTGCATTAAACAGCCTATTCACTGATGATATGACTGTGGTAGGTCTGATCATTAACAATGATGAAACAGCCTATAGAGAGGAGGTGCCCACTCTGACATGCTGGTGTCAGGAGCACAACCTCTCTCTCAACGTCAGCAAGACCAAGCAGCTAGTGGTGGAGTTCAGGAGAAAAGAACACAGCCCCATCACCATTAATGGAGCACCGGTGGAGAGAGTCCACATCACTGAGGAACTCTCATGGTCCGTCCACACTGAGGCCATTGTGAAGAAGGCTCAACAGTGCCTCTTCTTCCTGAGACAGCTGAGGAAGTTTGGAATGAACCACCACATCCTCACACAGTTCTACACCAGCACTGTAGAGAGCATCCTGACTGGCTGTATCACCGCCTGGTATGTCAACAGCACTGCTCTCAACTGAAAAGCCCTGCAAAGGGTGGTGCGAATTGCCAGACACATCATCAGAGGTGAGCTTCCCTCCCTCCAGGACATCTCATGCGGTGTGTGAAAAAAGCTTGGAGGATCATCAGAGACTCCAGCCATCCTAGCCATGGGCTGCTCTCACTGCTACCATCAGGCAGGTGGTATCGCAGAATCAGGGCCCGCAGCAGCCATCTTCATGACAGCTTCTTTCCCCAAGCAATCAGACTTTTGAACTCTTGATCGCTCACAATACATATATCAGCACTGCACTTTATTAGCCTCAGACTGGACTCACATTTTATACTTCTTAATAACACACTGGCAAATTACTATCATTTGACAACTGAATGTCAACACAACACTTCATATTTATTTCCACTTTTTATATTATTATTAATATATACTTTATTTATTAATTACAATATTTAATTACAAAACCATGTTTTGATATATTTTCCATTACCATTTCCATTGTTGTTTCATGATTTGTTTTGAGCTTCAGAATTCATAAATGATTAAAAAGAATACATTATGTTGAAAAGCCTATAATCAAATCAAATCCCTTTATTGTCACTCAACCATATACACAAGTGCAACAGCGGGTGTAAGTCTTGGGTGCAAATCCAAGAAACATAGCAGTATGACAATTACAATAAACATCTGATTTACACACAACACGGTTTACACATCTTTTCCTTTTGCATTTTTGGATTTGCTGACATCGGATTGGCTGGCATGTCATTAGACTGTGGGTTTTGGAGAAAGGGCGTTTCAGAATTCCATGATCGGTTCAAAACAGAGACTTCTCAACGACTGATGATTTGCATATACTGGCTAACAATCCTCCAGTGTGCCCATTAAAAATGGTATCCCATCCCGATCTGTCCCACCAAGTCTGTGCAACATCAAACATTTCTAAACATTCGTTGCCACACACACAACAGAAACTCAGTTCTGCCTTTACATCACAATGTCTAAGCACACCCATTGCAGGCTATTTTTACTGCAAACCATTTAATGAATCTGCCACAGCTCACATTTACACACAAACACAAAGTGATATACGCACACACACAGGCAAGGATCTGCACTCAGCACTACTGAATTAACCTCCTCTTTATCTCCCCTGAACCTACTTTGTCCCACACCACTTAATGACATGCTCTTCTCTTGACTGCTGAGAGTACACTTGTGTTTGCTCTTTTGAAAATATAAACATTGAATAACTGAGTCTATTTAAATTCTTCAGAATCATTAGCAAGTTCATGCAAAAATCTAGTTGTGATTTTGGGTTTGTAAGATGTCTAATTGACACGAACCACCTGCCCAATAACTGCTATGAATTAGAACTGCAATATGTTTCTGACAGTGAATAAAAATCTCCTTTGCTGGAAGGTGTGGATTTACTATAAGAAATAAGCAGCAGGTACATCCACATGTTATTATTTGCTTAAAATAGACAAGTGACTCCCATTCATTTGGAGTCTGAACACAAACCTCTTAAAGATTCAGCCAGTTTTGAAGAAAACAATATTTTCACCCATTTCCTAACAACACACTTCTTTCCCAACTTACAGAACAGTCATTTAACAGTGTCATCAGAACTAATGGTCAACTGATTTGTGTTTTTCAATGGCCGATCGTGATACCGATATCTAGAGAGCAGGATAGCTGATGGCCGAAGTAAATACCGATAAACATAATACTGTTGTAATATCAGATGTACACAAAATAAATTAAAAAAGACTTATTTTATGGAAGATTTCCTCAAATTTACTTTACTTAATTGACTACACAGCAAAATCCCCACTGTTAAATTAACACTTGTTGGTGTCTCCACGAGTCCACTCTACAGGAGTGTTAAAAAGTAACTCTGAGCAGTGTTCAATCTACTCTGTGTTGTGTTGAATGTTGAATTGGCCAAACAGTTAATGAGATCAAGTAGTTACACTCTCTAAGTGATGATTGATCATTATTAATGATACCTGCTGTTAGCAAGCAGAGTCTACTGCAGAAAAGAGTGAAAGACAACAACAACAACAGAAAAACAAGAGAACAAACCAGCAGACACAACAATTGTATCTGTCTTAATAAAATGTACATCAACGGCAAATAAAATAGATTATTGGACAAAAATCTGTTACTATTTTGTGTTTCATATGTGTACAAAAGTTATTTTTAAGAGAGGTTTGTCTCTATTTATTAGGGATGGGCGGATGGATTCTAAAGTATCGATACTTCCGATACTAATGTGGCATCAAGAATATCGATCCTCACACAAAAATATCGATTCTGTAGGGTTTTTTTTAAACTAGTGATCTTATTATTCAGATAACATGAATATTAATGCATCTCATAAGTTTCAAAGTAGAAAATAATAATTTTATGAGCGAATTGTAGGACATTTTCTTCCGCTCATCTTGACATGCAGTTAGACAGCGCCCACCCTTTCAGTCATAGTGCTTGTTCAAAGAGGGAGCAGTGCTTTATGAGGTAATGACAGAAAAACAGCATCTGGAGTTATTCACACCAAGTGATGACAAACCTAGACATGACATGTATTATAATGGGCTTCTGTGACCATTTTTACAGGTTTATTTAAATTCATAGTTATTAAAACATTGATAATGATCTATAATCCTCGTTAATAAATGATACCCTAATGAAAACTACTCATGGATTTACTGTAGTAACATTGTATTAACCATGACTGTAGTAACCATGTCTTTTTTTTCTTTTCTTTTTGGCAGAAAGCAAGGGTTTGATACAGTTAACCTTGATTTTGCTACAGCATTACTGTAGTATCCATATTGTAAATGGTTTTTGTATCATATGTAACCATATGATAATATCTATGGTTAATTTTAAGGTTTTATTTATGTGGCTTATACTTACACATTTTTAAAGGATAAAAAAGCAGCCTATTAATGTTCTGTTTAGGCCTATAAATATATAAAATAATAAAAGTAATAATTTAAAGTCATCTGGGCATTTCTTGCTTACTGTCTTATGAATACTCGGACACTTCACTTTTGTTGCATTTTGTATGCTGAGTCTTGATGTCTATTTGTATCATTGACAACTCAAGAAGGTTATCCCTGAGAGGAAGTATTTGGTCACTTTGTTAAAACATAATTGCATTTACCCATCTTTATTATTTACAAATAATGTTTCCATAGTAAATGCAAACTTAAAATTAAGCTATGACTTCTATTCTTTACACTTTGAATGATGTCTCAATGAGGTACTTGGACTCATCAAAACGTATCCTCTCCATTGTGCATCAGAAATGTTCTCTTGAACAATACTGCACTGGTTGGAAAAAAATTATTTTACAATTATACAAAGTTCAAGTGTCAAACCAAAGTAAACACGAATCACTATAATGGTAACTTCAAATGAAACAAATGACATCCGAAACACTAAAGAGACAAACCTCCCTTAAAAAAATATTTTTTGTACACATATGAAACACAAAATAACCTGCATTTCTTAAACATCCTAAAATTACTCATTTGAAGACCTCAAATGAAGAGATTGTTGTCTAATAATCTATTTTATTTGCAGTTGATGTACATCTCAGTAAGACAGATTCAATTGTTGTTGTGTCTGCTGGTTTGTTCTCTTATTTTCCTGTTCATGTTGTCTCTCACTCTTCAGACATATCTGCTTGTTAACAGCATTACTAATGATCAGTCATCACTCAGAGAGTGTAACTACTTGATCTCATTATCTGTTTGGCCAATTCAACATTATACACAACACAGAGTAGATTTAACACTGCTCAGAGTTACTTTTTAAGACTGGCCGATACTAGCCAGAACTACTTGCTTTCATCCACACTAGGCGTGTTTACTTATCTCAGTAGGCTAACTAACTTTAGTACTGCAACTGTATCTGCACTATATTTGTGAGTTTTTGTGCTTTGCACTTTAGAGATCTTCTTGGCAAATGAAATTTAACATTGACTTGTACTCATTCTAGTAATTACCAATTGCACAATACGTGCACATCCGTGTCTGTTGCTTTGATGAGAAAGCGTCTGTCGTGAATGTAAATGTGACTTCATATCGCTTTTTTTTCCCCATCTATACCAGTGCTGTCTGACTTTCGTAATTGTGTGTATTTGGAGAGAAAGAGAGAGAAAGTTAATGATCTAGATAGTTAATGTGATAAAATGAGGTAGTGGTGACAGAAGGTAATTATAGAAATATAGAATAATTTATGAGGAGAGATAATATATCGGGAAAATGATATAAAGCAGGAATAATTTGCACTCACAGGCCAAAATTACAGAGTTTTCTGGCTTCTAATGGATTATAACCTGTCACTATCCTGCTATTCCTGAAATGCAATCAGGTTACAACAGCATTTGTTTAGTACAGTATTATGTGTAATAATGGATCAATATAATGTGTAATTTAAGTGAGTCTGAAAAGTGAGAGATAGCTGGTGCAAGACATGTTGCAGTTCATATCAGAAGCAAATTGGAGGCAGGTTGCATGATCATGTCATTGTTACAGCAGTTTCGAACTGACAGGAAGGTATTATCTGTATCTGTATTCAGACATAACTGATGTGGGCGGGGCTTAAACCAGAAGTTTATTGGAATATGGTGTAAATACCTGCAGCATGCTATCAGCATTTTCTTGAGTCCATGCTTCACAATGGATTTGAATGATTGAAGAACATGTTATTGGTGGAGATGATGATTTAATAACAGTAATGGCATAAGACAGGTAAAGTTTGTCAAGACAAATTGTGATGTAGGCTTGACAAAGCCTTGTTCTTTCTAAAGTTTAACTTTGATGGTTATACAGACATAACAGTAAGACAAACTGCAAGCTAGCTGGTTAGATTGTCAGATAGACTGTCGGACAGCCGGATGATGGATTTATGACAGAGTAAATGAGCATTCCTTTGGTCAATTTAAACATTCCATCAATGTAAAGTGATGGGATTTTTCCAATTTTGGATCATTCTACTGTGTGAAAACCATAAATGATATCAGCTAGATACACTTTTCAAGAACGGTCTGAAGATCTATGCCTATTTGGTGGATGTAGCTTGAAAGATCTAGGAGTTAGTGTTAATGTTAGTCTCGGTTTAGGGATTTTGAATAAAGTTTGTAGAATAACAGTTGTCTTCACTAAGTCAACATTATATTATAAGGAAGGGCAATAATATTGGGGAAAACAATGGCAATGCAACACATTTCAGCTTTTCATTTCACTGTCCATTTGGGCTTGAAGGAAACAGAGTCCTAAACCTAATGTCACCTGAAGTAAAAATAGACACTGTCTTCAAGATCCTAACTCGCTTGCATGCCCTTGAATGAAACCATGTGAGGCTTCACTCTTTCCCTCTCACTCACTTTTTTCTCTCTTTCTCTCTCTCACCATCTTTTTATTCTCTTTCAACACAATCTAAGGAATAGACGATCCACTGAGTTGGGGTGGTCTACTCTGCTCAGACCTTTTCTGTTATATGAAAGTTTCTTTTAACAAATAGAGGTCTTTTCTGGTCCCATAACTGATTGTAACCTTATCTTTCATTAGTAACAGACATAATGTTTGTACTGTTTGACTTATATTCACACATTTAGGCAATTGTTTTTCTTGTGTTCCCTTTGTGAAAAAAATCTTTAAGAACAGACTATGTGTGTGCTTTTATCACGTTTTCTTCACTGCTCTGACCATGTCCTAGAGAATTCCATTTAGGCTCTCTCTCTTATAATCTTGCTTTCTCTCTCTCTCTCTCTCTCTCTCTCTCGTGTGTGTGGTAAATGTATTTATTCTGGTTGCTGGCCTCATGTGATATGCATTGTTCTTTACTCTGGTGTTTTGCAGTATGGGCTTTGTGGGCTGTTTGGAGAATGCCAGCTTTGTTTTTATACATAAACATGAAGATCTGTTTGGTTTTACTGAATCAATAAAGAAAACCTTTAAAGTCAAATCTCTCTCTCACTTGGTCTAAGATACAAGTGAAAGTTGTGTAATGGTGTGTTCAAGTCAAGTTGGGATGTTAAAGTTGAGCACACATGAGCGTTACCACAAAGTCATAATGACCAAACTCTAGATGATCTTTGAGCCCTGACTTTCATAGTTGGGGGTGTGTCGATAAAAGGATCATGGCCGAAAAAAAACAATGGTATTGGTATTAATTCAGTTTTACTTGTGAATTTTGATTGCAGTTTAGTTTTATGCATTTGTTGTACTGTTGAAGGAGAATAATAATAAACCTTGCCAGAAAGCAAGACTCATTTAGCTGGTTTATGAGGCGACAGATTTGTGCAAACAAAACTACAATCATTACTATCATGTATACTGTGGCTGCACAAAAAATGATAAAATAGGTAAAGCATCAATAACACACCTAATGCATGGCTTTGCAATTCATTTTGTTGCATTGGTGTTAAAAAAGCTTCCTGTCTTTGTCCGTTAGTGAAAAAGAGGGAAATATTTTTTTTTTATTGCAAAACGTGTCCATTTGTGTCATGTAGTAATTAAGACTTCTGAACTCATAAGTACGAACTTCCTATGAAGGACGGGAACACAGCATAATAATGTGTTAAACTCAGTCCCATAAGCTTTCCTGTGTTGTCTGCCCTATGTTCTCTGTTTCACCCATCACGTTTATGTCATGTTTCCGTGTTGTCTGCTCCGTGTTTTCCGTTTCACCCGTCACCAATCCTGTTCCATGTCATGTTTTCCCTGTTGCCCGCCCTGAGTCTCACTGTCCGTGTGTAAACTACAATTCCCACAATTCCTGGCCTCTCTCACTGCCTGCACTCTTCATTGTTCTCACCTGTGTCTCGTTTAGTCTTCATTGTGTTTGTGTATTTAACCCTGTGTGTTTCTCCTTTCCCCTGTCGGTCTTTGTTGTATGTAGATGCCTGTTTCCCGTCGATGTCTGCCTGTTTCCCGTCGATGTCACCCAGCCTGTTCCATCTTCGTACGCCTTCCGTGTTTTTGTTTTACTGTTTCCCATTGTGGATGTTTTCTTTGTTCGTGTGTTTTCGTTTTGCCCCGTTGTTCCAATAAAGTATCGCTGCAGTTAGATCCTCATCCCGTGTCTTCATTCACCATCATTCGTGACAGAAAGACCGACCACCAAATGGATCTAGCAGCGGTTTTCCTCGAACTGGCCCAGGCGAACTTTCCCGTCCGCGAGTATTCACGACTCTTCTCCACGGTCGCCATCCACACCGGGTTCGACGACAACGCCCTGAAGACCATCTACTGGGTCGGATTACCGTCATCCCGGCGGGGAGAGGCGCCGGAACCCGGAGACCACCCGTGGAGGGAGTACGTGAGTCTCGTTTTGAGGAAACTCGCGCCCGAGGGACCACCCCTCGTGACCACCCCTGTCGAGCCTGAGCCTTCTTCCGCCCGGAGGAGGAGGAGAAGGAAAGCCTCCGCTCTCCAGCTCATGCCTGCCACGGTCAGCGAGCCAGCGCCCACACCTGCCACGGTCAGCGAGCCAGCACCCACGCCTGCCACGGTTAGCGAGCCAGCGTTGCCAGCCTCGACCGTCCCTGAGCCAGCGCCTGCAGCCTCGACCGTCCCTGAGCCAGCGCCTGCAGCCTCGACCGTCCCTGAGCCAGCGCCTGCAGCCTCGACCGTCCCGGGGCCAACGCCAGTAGCCATGACCGTCCAAAGGCCAGCGCCAGTAGCCAGGACCATCCAAGAGCCAGCGCCAGCAGCCAGGGCTCCGCCTCTCGAGCCTTCCAGGGCTCCGCCTCCCAAGCCTCTCGAGCCTTCCAGGGCTCCACCTCTCGAGCCTCTCGAGCCTTTCAGAGCTCCACCTCTCGAGCCACTCAGGGCTCCGCCTCTCGAGTCTTCCAGGGCTCTGTCTCCAGAACCTCCCGGGCCTCCTACGACTCCGCCTCCAGAGCCTCCCGAGTCGCCTCCCACGGCTCCACCTCCCGAGCCTCCTACGGCTCCGCCCCAGATCCTCCTACGGTTCCGCCTCTAGGGCCTCCTACGGCTCTGCTCTCAGAGACTCCCGAGCCTTCTACTGCTCCGCCTCCCGAGCCTCCTATGGCTCCGCCTCCCGAGCCTCCTACGGCTCTGCCCCCAGAGACTACAGAGCCTTCTATGGTTCCGCCAACCACGGCTCCGCCTCCTGAGCCTTCCTCGGCTCTGCCTCCTGGTCCTGCCTCGGCCCGGCCTCCGGGGCCTCCCTCGGCTCCGTCTCCTGAGCCTCCCTTGGCTCGGCCTCCAGAGCCTTCCAGGTCTCCACCCATAAAGCCTCTTACGGCGCCACCTTCCTCGGCTCCGCCGCCTGAGCCTTGCTTGGCTCCACCTCCTGAGCCTTCCTCGGCTCCGTCTCCTAAGCCATCACCTCCCTCGGCTCCGCCTCCGGAGCCTTCTAGGCCTCCGCCTCTAGGACCTCCTACTGCGCAACCTCCCTCAGCTCCGCCTCCAGAGCCTTCCAGGCCTCCGCCTTTAAAGCCTCCTACGGCGCCACCTCCTACGGCGCCACCTGCCTCGGCTCCGCCTCCAGAGCCTTCCAGGGCTTTGCCTCTAGAGCCTCCTACGGCACCACCTTCCTCGGCTCCGTCTCCCGAGCCTCCCTTGGTTCCGCCTCCCGGGCCTTCCGCGGCTTCGCCTTCCACGGCTCTGCTTCTTAGGCCACCTCAACCAGCCTCTGTCCTGTGGCCACCTCCCAGGTCCCCTGAACCGGCCCTTGCCAAGTGGCCAGCTCCGGGGCCATCTAAACCGGCCTCTGTCCTGTGGCCACCTCCCAGGTCCCCTGAACCGGCCCTAGCCTTGTGGCCGTCTCCCAGACCACCTAAACCTGTCCTTCCCCGGTCAATACCTCCCTGGCCTCCTAAACCTGTCCCTACCCGGTGGACACCCCCCAGGCCACCTGACCCGGTTCCCTTCACACATCCCCAGAGACTGCTTGCTTGCCCTCTCGGCCTCCCTGGTCTGCCTAATTGCCCCTTGTGCCCCCGTGGACTGCCTAATTGCCCCTTGTGCCCCCGTGGACTGCCTAATTGCCCCTTTTTCCCCCACTGACTGCCTAATTGTTCCTTGTGCCTCCTTGGTCTGTCTCTGTGTCCCTTGTGCCTCCTTGGTCTGTCTTTGTGTCCCTTGTGGCCCCTTTGGTCTGTCTGTTTCCCCCTTGTCCGGGCCCCCTCTCCTTGAACCTTTGTTTATTTTTTCAACTCCTTTTCTTAAGACCGTCTGGAATCCGGTCCTTTTGAGGGGGGGGCTATGTCACGTTCCTGTGTTGTCTGCCCTATGTTCTCTGTTTCACCCATCACGTTTATGTCATGTTTCCGTGTTGTCTGCTCCGTGTTTTCCGTTTCACCCATCACCGATCCTGTTCCATGTCATGTTTTCCCTGTTGCCCACCCTGAGTCTCACTGTCCGTGTGTAAACTACAATTCCCACAATTACTGGCCTCTCTCACTGCCTGCACTCTTCACTGTTCTCACCTGTGTCTCGTTTAGTCTTCATTGTGTTTGTGTATTTAACCCTGTGTGTTTCTCCTTTCCTCTGTCGGTGTTTGTTGTATGTAGATGCCTGTTTCCTGTCGATGTCACCCAGCCTGTTCCATCTTCGTACGCCTTCCATGTTTTTGTTTTACTGTTTCCCATTGTGGATGTTTTCTTTGTTCGTGTGTTTTCGTTTTGCCCCGTTGTTCCAATAAAGTATCGCTGCAGTTAGATCCTCATCCCGTGTCTTCATTCACCGTCATTCGTGACAATAACCTCTAAACCAAACCTAAACCTTACAATAAAGTCTAACACCTTACCCAAACCCTAAACCTAACCATGATTTTCACATACATCTGACATTAGTATTGCATAAAAACTAAGTAACAAAATTTGTTCACAGATATGTAATTTCTTAAAATAAAGTATTGTATAGGAGGATAGGCAAAATATGATGTGTGTATTGTTTCATCGTTAACACTTTCCAATAAAGTTCCATATGTATTTATATAATTTTTCTGTAAAGCTTCTTTTGAAACAATATATATTGTGAAAAGTGCCATAAAAATGACTTCATTTAATGTATCAATATTAGTTCAGTTTTGTAAAAATGTTGCTAGTAGTGATACGAACAAAAATATTTTGTCACACAAATATTGCAGAAGTGGTGCTCCATGAGACTCTCCAGTGATTGGACCATCATGCCAGGAGACCCCTTACATCAGCATATTTCAGCTGCCCTGAACAGATTTGTTGAGTTCATTGAAGTTTCACCCTATAGTGAGCAAATTAGAGCACAGTTTTATGATCATGAATAATAAAAGACTGAGAGTAAGCAATGAAGATGCTGACATAATCAGATCTTTAAGAAAGTAAATTCTGTGAGATTCAATGGGTTTAAAGACTTAAGAGAGAGAGAGATTTGTGAGTGTTAGGGTTAAAGTTACATATACAGCACAAACACCAACACTCACACTAACACTTAAACACACAGTGGAGTTACATAACCAAAGGAGACAGACAGCTTTTAGACCACAGTGTTTCATACCTCACTGGGCTGGAGACATTTGCAGTAACTCTCTCTCTCTCTCTGTGTCACATAGTGCTTCTTGTTGTAATATTTGGTTATGACTGCAATAACTCTTCTGCTGACTGATATAATGTGATCCAAACAGTAGTTAGTTCTAATGAGTGTGCATGTGTGTGTGTGTGTGAGAGAGAGAGAGAGAGAGAGAGAGAGAAACAACTAATTCAGCCCAGAGATTCATTTAAAGAGCAACATGCAGGTTGGACACCCCTATATAGCATAGTGTATGTTGATGATAAAACAACTAGAGTTTCTGAACTGGAGTAATATATATTTAGCCATTAACGATATTTTGAGATAAATTGTGATAAAATAACTTCCGCGTCTATAAAGCACTAACCGGAAGTGACGATGGGCGAGGGAGTCTGGTCAAGTTCAAGCTCAGGTTACAATGGATGCGAATGAAGAAACCGAGTTCTCCGGTGTGGACGAACATGCCTATGATGGCCCACAGGCCTATAATTATGAGCAAATTAAGAGTTAAAATAATTAAAAGTAAGACTTACTCTGCTAAGTCCTCGTTTTCGTTGCACAGAATGTCTGCTAACGTTAGCACTTTGTCCTCCAGTCCAGCCCGCGCCAAAATCCGGTGTAAAGTTTGACGGTGGACTTGATTCCATCGAGTGCACCGAGGGAACAGCGTCAGTAATCAGCCTCACGTGGTCCTTACTCCGAAATCCCATCCGAGACTCCAACAAATCTCCAGGTCGATAATTCTCCGGAGTGAAATGTGCGCCACAAACGACCGAGTGTGTGGTAACAGACGCGGCAGTGAAGTCTGCTCTCTTCACCTGCACAAAACGCACTCAAGACCAAAAAGCCTTGTTTTTTCTAGAAGGAAAATGATGGACACGATGTCCTGACAGGCTGGAATTCGTGCAACCAGCACAAACACAATAATTTACCATTATGGCTTCTCTAAAAATTTCTGTACTGCTCTAACTACATCAACACCCACAATGAGAGCTGACCATGAGCTCTTTTGTTTGCCTCAGCCCTACGTCATATGACGCGTTGATAGCGGGAAAGGCGTATTCCAGAGCCTAGCACATTTTCATCAAAATCTCTACATCAAATGAGATTTCATTAGTAATTTCTACATATGTGTTTTTAAAAGACCTCTGCAGACAATATAAAGTATTAATTCAGTTATAAATTCAACCTGCATGTTGCTCTTTAAGACAAAGGTCATCCTTGTGGAGGTCAGCTTTGATTCTGTGCATGTTACCAAGGCTCCATATCTGCATATAGGATGTGTGGAGATCAAGCTGAGCTTCACAAACTACTACAGTCCTCCACTCATGTCATTACTTTCTTAAACCAAAAGCAGAAACTGTGCACAGCGCTCAAGAAAACTTCACACTGACTTCCTCTTCGATCTCTGCTACAACAATGTGTACAAAATCAATGGAGCATAGACTGCGCTCTTTCTATGTGTCTCTGCTTCAATTTCTAAGGATGAGCTGGGTGTGTTTTAGTACATACTGTTGGCAAGATTGTAGGGGAGGAGTTTAATTCAATATTTCATGAAGGATTTTTAAAAGAGGGATCTGAGATGCATGCTTAGAACTTAAGGTCAGGGTTATTTACATAGGTATATTATCTATAATTAAGCTTCAACCACATTAATTCAGTTATATAATTTCCTATTGTGTTTCTATATAATGTATGTCCATATTTTAGTACACAAAATGTGTGAATTCTATTCTCCAGGCTTTTGTATATTAGTGGAGTGAAAATTACAGTAATTTCTGAAGCTTTGTTTGGGCTGGGACTCAATGCTCACAGTAATAATAATTTATTTAGATTAGATTAGATTAGATTAGATTCAACTTTATTGTCATTACACAAGTACGGGTACAAGGCAACGAAATGCAGTTTGGGTCTAACCAGAAGTGCAATAAATACTATTAGTACAAATTAAGTTGGACAAAAACTATCCGAGTAAAAGTGCAGTGGAAAGTAATTGCATATTACAGTTAAAGTACGGTTTTGCAAATGTATATGTAAACAATTGGTACTGTAAATAAACAGTCGGCAGTGCAAATGATATTCCAGTCAGATAAGTAGTGCAAGATGCATATGTAAACAGTTGTTACTATAATATAGTCAGCAGTGCAAATGAACATTATAGCAGTGCAAATAACAAAGTGTATGAGGTATGAGGAGGGAGAGGAGAGTTTATCAGTATATGAGGGGAGTGGGATCAGTGAGGGTTAGAGTTCAGTAAAGAGACAGCTCTGGGGAAAAAGCTGTTCTTTAGTCTGCTGGTCCTGGTCTGGAGGCACCTGAAACGCCTGCCAGAGGGCAGGAGAGAAAACAGTCTGTGGGCTGGGTGAGAGGAGTCCTTAAGGATGCTGCGAGCTCGGTGCAGACAGCGTTTCCTCTGGATGTGCTCGATGGCAGGTAGTTGAGTCCCAGTGATGCGCTGGGCGGTTTTCACCACCCGCTGCAGTGCCTTGCGTTCTGCAACAGAACAGCTCCCATACCACACTGTAGCACAGTTGGTCAGGATGCTTTCTATTGCACAGCGATAGAAGTTCATTTAGGGCCCGTGTCTGCAATGAAGTACTTTACAGCACATGGACAGGCATTGCCCTCATTTGCTGTTCCTCATACCTACATACAATTAGGTGAGTAGAGGTTAATGATCTTGAGAAGCTGTTAATACTTTAACTTAAACTCTAAAAAGGTCACAAGAGATCAAACAACTAATCACAGCCCAAACCTCATGAGGTACATGTTATACTAAAAGTTTGCATGTGCTTCAGTGTGATTGGCTGACTGGTAATTGTGAGATTCCTGCATTGAGGTTTAATTACAGAAGAGTGAGTGAGGATGACAAGCTTAAACTTTCAAACCTGCTCCATTTGACCATGAGAGGAACTAAAAGCCCTGTAATGTTTTATGTAATGAAAGAGAATGGTCCAAGTACCTTAACATACCTGTCTTTCTAAAGCAAAGACCTATTTACAGACATGCATACAGACAGACAATAGATATATGGATGGATGGATGGGTGGATAGATTTCAATGAACAATTTTCTTTCCAAAAGTTATACAAAAAGTGTAAATAGTATGTGTAAGGGAGAGTGGGGTCAGATGAGCCGATTTTTAAGAATGATGTCTACTATACAAGGAAAAATTAGACAGAGGTGAAATGAATAGAATTTACCTTAATTTCAAGGTGTTTATATCACTTCATATCATAAAATTATATGTGACCGTAAGCCACAAACATATTGCCTTTTAAAAAAAAAAGTGATCCACTGGGTCAACTTGTCCCAAGTTAGTAAGATGATTAATCTTCTTAATTATTTCAGTAAAACACTGAATACAATTACACAAATTATTTTTTTTATATATAAAATCTAATCTATAATCTATTTATTGGTTTATTATAATCTACTTTCCCCATCTTTCATTTAACACTGAGGATTGCTTTTGCATGTAAATTATGGAACAATTTGGATCAATCATGCCTAGTCTTTCCCAGAAAAAAAAGAGAAAAGAATTCCTTTACACCTTCTTTTAAACTTCAAACATAAACAGAACAGCTATCGGAACAGATTTGTTTGGACAATCTTGGTGAGAAAAAAATCACCTGAGACTATTTAGCAAGGCTTTGAAATCACTCCTTTAGGTCCTCTTTTTATTGTAAACATAAACAGAACAATTAGCTATAAGAACAAGTGTGTTGCAGCAAAGAGCAGTGTCTCAACTTTCCCAAGATGGTTTGGTTCATTTAGCCCCATAGTGATGATTTTGGAAAAAAGCACCTAGCTTAGTACTTCAGGCTAATATTGTGCTAATCAACTCGTGAGTATTTATACACTGGATATACACATGTCATTTTGTAACTGAATAAATTTGCTTTGGCACAACATTCAAATTTGTTTTTGCATAAATCATACTTTTCCCATGTGCTACTCTTTACAGCCTGATAGCATTGATACTTCCTGCTACAGGGTCACATGACAAAAAAATATGTACAGTTGCCTAGATACATGGGGTGGGTCAACTTACCCACAGGCGCATCTTACCCCAATCTCCCCAAATAAGTGTTTTTAAATACATTCGTACCAATACTTTTTAATATTTTCAAGGCTTATGGCTTTTGTCAGACCAAAAAGTCTTTTATCAGACAGTAAAGTACAAGTAAAGTTATACCGCCCTCTGTTGGTTTTGTGGGGTACTCTTATTGCCCAAAGCAATCTTACGTCACCATACGAAACTCGAACTATGACGCGATGGTCATGAACTACATGCCCCCTCAACCGTAAACAGTAAATAATAATAATAATAATAATAATTATAGTCACCTCACGGCGGTTAATTTGCACAACTCAAAACCCAATGGATGTTTAAAATATAGATTTTCGCATTCTTTTCTAGGGTCAAATGTAGTCTTTATGAACAATAAAAGTCCCACCCCTAACCTCTCTGTCGATAACAGGCCAGTTTCATGGTAAATTATCAAAGAAACAAAAGCGAGAATAAGCAGGAGGGAGTGATTCAAATATACATACACCGACTCGACAGTCATTTCCTCATTATTGTGAAGACGGTTCAGGATGGAGGACTATCCTTTCCCGATCATCGTAGAGGGAGACTGGCGACCTGAACACGCAAAAAGTGTCAAAAATAAACTTCAGATTTACTTTCAAAGTAGGAAGAAATCTCAGGGAGGAGACTGCGTCGTGCAATACGATCAGAAGAGCAGCACTGCTACGATTCAGTTTAAATCATCCGACAGTAAGTGCTAACTCAAACAATCATATAATGCTTATTCATTGGCTAATTTTTGTTATTTAGTTGTTTAAGCAAGCAGTTAAGGCACTAGAGGTCGGTGTATTTGAAGCTGCAATATAGAAAGTGCGACAAGGTGATGCATTTCACGAAGCCAGATTGTTTGTCTTTTAAGTTCGAGATGGTGTTCTCTCCAAAGCGGAACACGTTATTACCATTGAACAATACGAAGTGAAGTTGAAAGTGAGCAACCCAAGCGATGAAGAGAAACAGCCTGACAGAATCGAACAGCCGGTGAGTGTTGATTAGACTTCACCATCATGGTGGGAGTTTTCTTAAAAATGGGCCTCACACTTCACAAATTAACTCTCCTCTCATCTGCTAGTGAAAAGGACTGCCTTAAAATATTAAAGCATACATGGTTAAGAAGTATTTTAAATTAGACACTTCACATTTTAGAGTTTTTCTGGGACACCAGGATTCTTGTTTATGTACACTGAAAAAAAAGGTGGAGAGGAATCAAAATTACTGAAAAAAAAGTTGGAGAGGAATCAAAATTACATTTATGTAATTATACATAATCTGAAAGTTTGTATTGTTTCAGATGGAGCAGGCATGTGGATCTGAGGAACCAAGTAAGAAATCATTTGGATTTTGGCTGCCTGACTGCCTGTGTAGATGTGATCTTTTATTGGTTTGGTTATCATGTGATTGCAATGTACTTACACACATATTTCTCGATATCATAGATTTTATTTATTTGGATAGCCTTACAAAAATCCCTGTCTCAGGTCAGTTAGGATCAATATTTTATTTTAATGTGAAATGTCAGAATTATTTATTTAAGTTTTTATTTCTTTCATCACAATCCCAGTGGGTCAGAAGTTTACATACATTTTGTTAGTATTTGGTAGTGTAATGGTAGCTAGCTGGTAGATAGATGTGCAGTTTGTAAACCTCACACCCCTGGCCTCAAGAGGTACACTAGCGACTGCACCCTGAAGTCAGGGCTTTGTGAAGGTCACTTTAATACCTTGACTTTGTTGTCCTTGAGCCATTTTGCTACAACTTTGGAGGTATGCTTGGGCATTGCCCATTTGGAAGACCCATTTGCAACCGAGCTTTAACTTCCTGTCTGATGTCTTGAAATCAATATATCCACATCATTATCCTTCCTCATGATGTCATCTATTTTGTGAATTTCACCAGTCCCCCCATGCTTCACGGTTGGGATGGTGTTCTTCAGCTTGCAAACCTCACCCTTTTTCCTCCAAACACAACGTTGGTCATTATGGTGAAACAGTAAAACTTTGTTTTATTAGACCAGATCTTTGTCCACATGTGCACTTGCAAACTGTTGTCTTTTTTTATGGCTGTTTTGTTGCAGTGGCCTCTTCCTTGCTTAGCAGCCTTTCAGGTTATGATGATATAGGACTTGTTTTACTGTGGATATAGATACTTTGCTGTTTCCTCCAGCATCTACACAAGGTTCTTTGCTGTTGTTCTGGGAATGATTCACACTTTTCACACCAAACTACATTCATCTCTAGGATACAGAATGCATCTCCTGCCTGAGCGGGAGGATGGCTGCGTGGTCCCATAGTGTTTATAGTTGCATAATATTGTTTGTACAGATGAGTGTGGTACCTTCAGGCATTTGGAAATTGCTCCCAAGGATGAACCAGACTTGTGTTAGTCCACATTTTTTTTCTGAGGTCTTGGCTGATTTCTTTTGATTTTCCCATGACGTCAAACAAAGAGGCACTGAGTTTGAAGGTAGGCCTTATAATACATCCACAGGTACACCTCCAATTTAGTACACCTCCTATCAGAAGCTAACTGGCTAATTGTCTAAAGGCTTGACATACAGTACATCCGGAAAGTATTCACAGTACTTAACTTTTTCCACATTTTGTTATGTTACAGTGGTATACCACGGTTTGAAAATTGATGGGTATCATACCATGTACATTTGCTTATCTACGGTATTGAGAAAAAAATGTAACCGGACGGAGAATCTCACATGCGCATGCACATCTCCTTTATTCCTTGTCTGCTTGTCAGACTCGTCAACTTGCAACACACGCACGCATGCGCGCAGCGGAGAAAATGTCTGAGAGAATCTGAGACGTGAAAGAAATTTGTTTGAAATCTATGCAAATTTATAAAAAATAAAAAGAAGAAAATCACATGTACCAATACTTTGTTGAAGCACCTTTGGCACCAATTACAGCCTCAAGTCTTTTTTTGTATGATGGTACAAGCTTGGCACACCTATTTATGGGCAGTTTCTCCCATGCTTCTTTGCAGGACCTCTCAAGCTCCATCAGGTTGGATGGGGACCGTCGGTGCACAGCCATTTTTAGATCTCTCCAGAGATGTTAAATCGAGTTCAAGTCTGGGCTCTGGCTGGGCCACTCAAGGACATTTACAGAGTTGTCCCGTAGCCACTCCTTTGTTATCTTGGCTGTGTGCTTAGGGTCATTGTCTTGTTGGAAGATGAACCTTCACCCCAGTCTGAGGTCCAGAGCACTCTAGAGCAGGTTTTCATCAAGGATGTCTCTGTACATTGCTGCATTCATCTTTCCCTCGATCCTGACTAGTCTCCGATTTTCCTGCCACTGAAAAACATCCCTACAGCATGATGCTGCCACCACCATGCTTCACTGTAGGGATGGTGTTGGCCAGGTGATGAGCGGTGCCTGGTTTCCTCCAGACATGATGCTTGCCATTCAGGCCAACGAGTTCAATCTTTTGTTTCTCATGGTCTGAGAGTCCTTCAGGTGCCTTTTGTCAAACTCCAGGCAGGCTGTCATGTGCCTTTTACTGAAGAGTGGCTTCTGTCTGGCCACTCTACCATACAGGCTTGATTGGTGGAGTGCTGCAGAGACGGTTGTCCACAGAGAAATGCTAGAGCTCTGTCAGAGTGACCATTGGGTTCTTGGTCACCTCCCTGACTAGGGCCCTTCTCCCCCGATCGCTCAGTTTGGCCGGGCGGCCAGCTCTAGGAAGAGTCCTGGTGGTTCCAAACTTCTTCCATTTACAGATGATGGAGGCCACTGTGCTCATTGGGACCTTCAATGATCCAGAAATGTTTCTGTACCCTTCCCCAAATCTGTGCCTTGATACAATCCTGTCTCGGCGGTCTACAGACAATTCCCTGGACTTCATGGCTTGGTTTGTGCTCTGACATGCACTGTTAACCATGGGACCTTATATAGACAGGTGTGTGCCTTTCCAAATCATGTCCAATCAACTGAATTTACCACAGGTGGACTCCAATCAAGTTGTAGAAACATCTCAAGGATGATCAGTGGAAACAGGATGCACCTGAGCTCAATTTTGAGTGTCATGGCAAAGGCTGTGAATACTTATGTACATGTGATTTTAATTTTTTTTATTTAAATTTTAATTTTTTTTATAAATTTGCAAAGATTTCAAACAACCTTCTTTCGCATTGTCATTATGGGGTATTGTTTGTAGAATTTTGAAGAAAATAATGAATTTAATAAATTTTGGAATAAGGCTGTAACATAACAATATGTGGAAAAAGTGAAGTGCTGTGAATACTTTCCGGATGCACTGGAATTTTCAGGAATTTTCCAGGCTGCTTAAAGACAGCGTTAACTTAGTGTATGTAAACTTCTGACCCACTAGGATTGTGATATAGTCAATTAAAAGTGAAACAATCATGTCAAATTACAATCAAATTACTCATGCCATGCACAAAGTAGATGTCCTAAACGACTTGCCAAAACTATAGTTTGCTAAAATTAAATCTGTGGAGTGGTTACATTTTTAAAATTTTTTATTACGTCAACCTAAGTGTATGTAAATTCTGACTTCAACTGTATACATGTATTGTGTACTATCATATATGTATGTGATATTTGATAAGTAAGTATGTCACTTTTATTTTGCCTGAAGATCAAAGTGCCCCTCAGACTGAGTTGGATGTGGAGGACCCTCACGAGTCAAGTGCTGTAGTCCTGGAGAATGTTCCAGATGATGCTAAGAAAAATTTCTTGGCTCTGTTTGTGGAGAACGTCAGTAATATTCCAGAGAAAGACTTCAGC
Source organism: Xyrauchen texanus (assembly GCF_025860055.1). NCBI lineage: Eukaryota > Metazoa > Chordata > Actinopteri > Cypriniformes > Catostomidae > Xyrauchen > Xyrauchen texanus. The sequence goes on from NC_068319.1 coordinate 19,309,321, forward strand.
ATTGAGTTAATACCAGAATTAAACACAGCAGTTGCGACCTTTAATAATCCTAGCGGTACGTTGTATTGCAACATGTGTTGTAAGGCCCTGGCACACTCTCTGCAAAGTGTTTCTTAGTTCTTTGCTCAGAGCCAAAAATATGTTTGAAGCCTCACACTGGTTGCAAACATTCAGACACCAGTCACATCACTTGGGGAGGCATTTTAGAGGTAAAATTTAATATGAAGACTTTAAGATGTGTTATCAATGACATGCTTCATTCTATGAGTATAATTCTCTCGAGATCAGTAAAAGAAGTTGTTCTAATCACTAGATGATTTAAAGTAATATGTAAAGTACGCTGTAATGTTTACCTTTTTGCATTCATGGCCTTAAGTAGTATGCACCAATTGTAATTTATAATGACACCGATACTACTGCAAATATAAGTGTATAAAAGTGTGTTAATGGGGAGAATACAGAGAAAAGAATGATTATAGGCACACCTTAATATGGGCAGATTTGTTTATGGCTTTCACTCCGATGGCACATGAATGAATGGGCACTTGGAGTATTTGAATAGATTTGATTACTTTTTAAGACTAATTAAACCAAAAAATTGCATGCCGTTCTTACAGATGTTGGTACGTTTGCACCAGCTCACTAAGAACTGTACGCCAGTGTGATTATAGTTGAATTAGCTGTCAGACTCAAAGTAGGTGGACCTCCAGGTCACACCTAACGATGGTGTGGACCAATGACAATAAGAATGTGTTTAGCAGCAGGTGTTTTAACATCTTTTTGTTTTGTTTTTTTTACAACCCCATTTGGGATGTAAAGCTTCACTTTAAAAGGGGTCATATCATATTTTGTAAGCATTTTATTTTTTTTCCTGATGTCTACAGAATTCCTTGCACCAAAAATGTAATTTAATTTAGCTTTACATGGCGATTTGCACCATCTCTCTTAGAATTAAACGGGCTGTTTTTGTAAAATTAAGACCTCTGTTTCAATGCCCTCTTTCATATTAGCCCTCTTACATGATTTACAATGCTTGCTTACTGGATTTGCTTTTGAATCCAAACAGTTAATATCACGTTTCTAACACTGGGTTCCAGGAACAGCATACCATTTGGAGATTTTCCCCATAATTTTTTTTATAAGTTAAATACCAGCTAGAATAATATTATCTTCGTCTTCAGGTCTTTATAATAATATCTTATGTTTTTCTTTTTTCAAAACCAAGACTGAGTGGGCCAAGTTGCTGAACAATGATGTCTAAATGTGGGCTGTGATTATGCGTTGTGACATCACAAAGTCACAGATTTCAGAAAGATAAAATTTTTTTTATCCAAAAGTTTTACTATTATTGCATAGTATTGAACTAATGTTTAAAATTTCTTTTTTTTTTTTTATGATATAACCCCTTTGTGTTTTTGAACATTGTTTTTATTGCTTCATTAAATGTGTCTCCCACATTGACAGCTGCAGGAAATTTCCTTGAGAAGAGTAAGACACATAGAAATTTCCAGCAGTTTAATCTGAGGGCCCATGCACTAGAGAGGAGCACATGTGTGAGGGTGGAGGATCTTCCAGCTGAGGCCAGTAAGATGCTGCTGGAACTTTATTTTGAAAAATGGGGTTGTCCACAAGAAGTTATCACTGTTCCATCAGAGAAAGCAGCCATTATAACCTTCAAGGAGGAAAAAGGTAAATATAGAAGTGCATTTGCTTGTTACGCTAGGTGATATCCAGATTCATATGAGATTCAAACTTGATTTGTGTGCTAACATGGAATTCAAGTGGCATGTTCTCTTATATCTTATATAGTATGATGTCTATTGATTCTCAAAGCATCTTTTTGATTCTCAAAGTCATCTTTTATAGGCAGTGCCTGTAAACTTTCAAGCTTCCTGCAGACCATTCTACTTTAAATAGACAACCATTCTGATCTAAGTTTTGTGGTCACACATTCTTCCTCTCTACAGTATCAGTACATTTTTCAGTTAACCTGCAGCTTTTATTCTTTTTATCAGCCACAGATAAAGTTTTGAAGATGGACCATATCATCTGCAATGTTCCAGTCAAGATATATCCATATTTTAAATCACTGGGTACAGCATTGTATGGTAGCAACAGGCCAACATGGAAGCTGCCTGAGCCCATCACAGTCAGTGTACATCCTGCAATCAGGGAGTTCCTCCTCAAGAAAGGGCTGATTTCCTCTATAAGAGACCAGATGAGCTCACAGTTCTGCCAAATAAACACGGACAAACCTGAAGTTCTGCTCAGTCCTGATCCAGAATTGCTGAAACAGAAAGGTGTAACCAAAAGACACATTGATGGCTGGAGTAAGAATGCCTCAGATGCCTTCAAGAAAATTATCTCCAGCTACACAGCATTTGAGTGGCCAATATCGAACACCTTGTGGACCAAAGTGGAGGGTAATATTACGGAAGTGGTGTATGATCTTGTTTTTATAGATATGGATGCCTCTAAAGGGATCCTAACACTGGCAGGTGTGGCCCATGATGTAATTGACCTGAAACACATCTTGGAGAAAATTTTAGAAAGAGCAACAACTCAAATGGAGAGAGAGAGGAACCGTGTCACAGAAGACATGGATATGTCCCCTGCTATGTACTTTCTGCTCGTACAAAATGGTATGCAAGGTGCTATGACTGTTTCTCCACAACTGCAACTTGACTACAAAAAAGACCTGAACAGATTGGTTTTATCAGGTCTTAAAATGGAAATTCTCACCTTCAAGAATGGGGTCCTTGAGAACAAATTAAATGTGAAGCAGAAGCATTTAAGTATGGACTGTTCAATCCTGGAATTCTTGAGATCAGTGGATTGTGATGAGATGTCCAGAGATCTGTTCATATCTCATGGAATAAGTGCTGTCTACACAGTCGAAAATGTAAATATTATTTTGTTTGGGAGTACAGACAGAGCACTTGCTGATGCAGAGAAAAAGCTGGGGGCAGTTCTTACATTCAATAACCTCACTGTAGAAGATCAGGGTGTCCTTGCATTGCCACAGTGGCAGGATCTCAATAAAACACTGCAAAATGCATACAATACTTCCAAAAAAAGGACTGTGCTTATAAACTTTTCAACACAGAGAGACAAAGTAATAGTGTCTGGATTCAGAGAACCAGTGGCAGAGGTCAGTGAAAACATAGGACATTTCATTGAGAAACATTCTAGAATTGAAGATATTGTTCGTGTCAAATCACATGCAGTGGTTGAATTCATAAAAGATAGAAAATCTCAGTATTGGAAGAGTTTTCTTAAATCTGATGAGGTGAAAGTGTATTTTGATTCAAAGAGACCCTGGATCAAACTGTCTGGAGAGCGTGCATTTGTTCAGCCAGCTATGTCCTTCTTTGTGAAGATGGCAGACACTCTCCACACTGATACACTGACCATTAAGAAGGCAGGCGCAAAGAAGTACTTCAAGGAGCAAGGCGCATTTATGCTTTTAATGATTTTGAAGGAAAAAGAGTTTGTGGTGGTGCTCCAGGAAGATCACATGTTGGAAGATAAGAAGGATGAATTTAGCGGAGGTAGTTCTGAAGATTTTGGGCAGCTGTCTTGTGAGATTCAGATGCCAGGTAGTGTAACTGTTACAGTCAGAAAGGCAGACATTTGCAAGTTAAATGTTGATGCTGTTGTCAATGCTGCTAATGAAGATCTGAAGCACATTGGTGGGGTTGCTTTAGCACTTCTCCAAGCTGCTGGACCACATCTGCAGCAATGCTGTGACTTATACACTAAAGAAAATGGATCTCTAAAACCTGGAGATGCCATCATCACTGATGCTGGTCAACTTCCTTGTAAATATGTGGTGCATGCTGTTGGACCCCGCTTTAGTGATTCAGACAAACCTACTGCTGTGCAACGCCTAAGATGTGCTGTGAGGGAAAGTTTGAACAAGGCTTCTGGCAAAAACTGCTCCTCCATTGCAGTTCCTACAATCAGCTCGGGTATTTTTGGCTTTCCTCTTGAACTTTGCACTGAGACAATTGCCAAGGAAGTGCATGATTACATTGAAGATCAGAACCGCAGTGGCTCCAGGAACAGCCTGACTGAGATTAATTTGGTTGACAACAATGACAGCACTGTGAAAGCCATGGCGCTTGCTGTCAGAAAGGAGTTTGCTGCTTTTAGCCCTAAAATGAATTCCCCTCATCATCCCTCATATAAACGTCATGGGAATGGCAACCATGGACCCAGAGCTCAAGGCTATCATGGTCATGGTAATCATGGACATAGAAACCAAGACTTTGGAAGTTATAATCATGAACCAAAATATGAACGTGTTAATAGAGTCTTTGTCCCTGAAAGACAAGCACGTGTTAGAGGAGAAACCGCAGACTCCTTTTCTGGTGCCACATCAGAGAACTTTGAAGGTGCTCTCCTGACCAAAACTACACACAAGGGGCTAAAAATCACCTTGAGCAAAGGGAACATCCAGGATGCTTGTGTAAGTGAATCCTAGATTACTTATGAACTGAACTATAGTTCTCATCCATGGGACATTTACACATTTTCAAGCTTTCCCCAAGATGACTTATGTTAAAATAAGTTACATTTACATAACTAACTTAAGATGCTAAAAAACTAAATGTAAAAACACAAAATCAAGATGTATTCTTGGCACCATTCTGTGTAAACTATAGTGACTGATGTGCATGAAAATCCCAGGAGATCAGCAGTGACAGAAATTCTCAAACCAGCACGTCTGGCATAAAGAATCATGCCACAGTCGAAATCACTGAGATCAAAATGTTTTCCCCCATTCTGATGGTTTATGTGAACATTAACTGACTCCTGACCTGTATCTGCATGGTGTAATGCTTTGCACTGCTGCCAAAGGATTTTCTGATTAGATAATCACATGAATAAGTAGGTTTACAGGTGTACCTAATAAAGTGGTCAGTGAGTGTATATACTCTACATATATGCACATACACACGTTGTCACATAAACAACAGTTGATAAACCCTTTATAAGTGCCTCTATTGTTTTACCTGCAGGCTGATGTCATTGTAAACACTGTATCAGAAGACCTGGACCTTTGTAAAGGTGCTGTTTCCAGATCAATTCTTCAGACTGCTGGTCATCATCTTCAGTCAGAAATCACTAGAGTTGCTCACTCAAATAATCCACATTATGGAGATACAGTCATAACTGATGGATATAACCTTAAATGTTCAAAAGTCTTTCATGTGATTTGCCCATTTTGGAATGGTGGATATCTCTCAGAAGATGAGGTTAGAGAGAATAACTATTTTAGCCTTTTGTTTTATCCTTTGTTTTTGTTTTAAAACTTTAATTAACATTTTAAAGATGTAATTGCGGTGTAATTGTTTCATTTTAAATTGTTGAATGGACATTTGCAGATTTACTTATGTATAGGCTTTACATGTGTACTTTGGAAATACTTAATAAAAGAGAATAACAGATGTGTTTCTTTCAATTATAAAAGGTACTAATTCAGATCATTAGAGATTGCCTGAGAAAAGCAGACACTCGGGGGATGGCTTCAATCTCTTTCCCAGCTATAGGTACTGGGAACCTTGGCTTTCCCAAGGATCTGGTGGCCAAGATCATGCTGAGTGAATTCCAGCAATTTAGCCCCCAGAAACTTCGAGAGGTTACTGTGATAGTGCACCCTTCGGACAAGGAGAGTATAGAGGTGAGTGTTTACATAATTGGAAACTATTCAAAACCACTTGACCATAATTTAATCATATCATAATTTTTTTTAAACTAAAGTTTGTTTATGTTATGTTAATGGAATCATGTGCTTCATCTAACAGTGCTTTACCAGCATCTTTAGACATGGGATTCGGGGTCCCATCACAAAAGGAGGAAGTCAAAATTTCTTGTCTAAAGCAAGTCCTTTGGTCAAGCCAGCACAGACCTCTGGTAAACCTGTCTTATCTGATGATCATCACACTTACTTAAAACACAGTTTAACCCTTAAGGAGATAGTTCACCCAAAATAATTGTATGCTATTTTATCATCAATCACCATTGTATGGAAAAAAATCCATCCATCCATCCATCCATCGTCAACCGCTTATCCTGTGTACAGGGTCGCGGGGGGCTGGAGCCTATCCCAGCTAACATTGGGCGAAAGGCGGGGGACACCCTGGACAGGTCGCCAGTCCATCGCAGATGGAAAAAAATATGCAGTTAAATTAAATGGTTACTCAGGGATATGGTTCTTCCAGAATTATTTGTTTTCCGGCCTAAAAATGTGACCTGCATGTAAATCTGTAAAAAAAGGGGAGGGCCTGTTAATATTTAATTGGTTGTTCATATGTTATCGACAGTCAGTTGTTGAGAAAGCGCGAGACTAAGGCTTCTGATTTTCGGTGTCAGGTCTTCATTCAAGTAAGTCAGGTTTATTTTAATTAAGTGAAATAAAATGGTGGGATATCAAACAGCTTTGAACGGTTACCCCTGTTGCTAACAGGTTAAGAATAGCTCTACAATTACAGCGTTACTGATGCAATATTTGCAGTGAAATCGTGACAGTTATCTTTTCCCCTTTTAGATTAGCTTTTTAAAATGATCCCCGGCCAGATGTTGGCTATAGGTTTCCTAACATCACTCAGTTTGGATGGATTTGTGCTGATAAACAATTCTATGTGTTAACGTTAGTTAATGTATTAGGTATCATGAACTAACAGTTAACAATATCCTCTTTATTTTTTTTATTTATTGATTTTTTTTTTTTTGTTTTGTTTTTTTTTTACTGCATTTATACATTTTTGTTAATGTTGGGAAATAAATATAAATTTTTAGTTCATGTTAATGGCTAGTGCAGTAACTTATGTCAACATATACAACATTTCATAAAAAATATATAGATATATATCTTGAAATTAGCATTAACCACGATTAATAAATGCTGTAGAAGTAGTTTTAATTGTTAGTTCATGTCAATTAATGTTGTTAACTAACTGCTTTTTTGTGCTTCGATCACATGCCTGGTATGCTTGTGCTCCACAAAAGAGAGAAAGTCACAACATGAGGGTGGGTAAATGACAATCATTTTCTACAAACACAAAAGAAGATTGGGTGAATGGTTACTTTTAAATGTTGTTTGTATCCTGGGGAATACAGACATTTGAGAGGCTGTGGTATGGCCAGTGATTCAGTGGTCCAAAGTTCGGAGAAAATTATTAAGAATGGAGCCCTGATACTACTTTGTTCAAGTGCCACAAAAAAACTAAAATTGGGTTTCGAGAATAGTCTAAATGTTTTGAGAATAATCCAATAACATGCTTTTTATCCAAATAAATTTATAAAGATTTAAGAATAATGGTGAAAAATGGTGAGAGTAAAGCTGTAACATTATGAGAATTAAGTAGTATATTGCATAAATAAAGTAGAAATATTTAGAGGTAGAAAGTCGATAGAATGGACATCGAGCCAGCAGCTTCATCAATGCATGAAATGGATGTGGAGGATTTTGTTAAATCATATTTTAGGATTTAGAAATCCTTGGTCTTTTGGCGAATCAACACTGAGTTATTATTATTATTCGAACACTGCAACGGTTAAGATGAAATGTAATTTATTCATGAGAAAAAACAGATAGACATTTGCGAAGTCCCGCACGGCATGAATGATGCTTGGTCTGTTTTTTTTGTTGGCTTTTGCTCTCAAAACAAAAATATAACAGGAGATATTACCACATACAGTACAATGTCTTGAAATGGACCAATACAATTCACACCAGTTACAGTTATTTTTCACTTCAATTGAGTGTAAGCCAATAACTTGTATGTCCCTTGATAGGCGCCCACAGATTGAAAACACCTGTACTAATATCCCATGTTATCTCCTGGTTCGTGGTGTTTACTAATTGTAATGACCCAGATGCACCACTTTGCTGTTGTCCACCATATAACTTTGATGTTACTTTCATTATGACTTGTTCTCAAAATATTACAACTTTGATTTTATAATGATACAAATTTATTCTCCTAATTTTTACTTCATTCTCAAAATATAATGTTTTTATTTTTTTGTGTGGCACACTGTCGTACTACAGCCCTTAGTAATCACTTGGGGCAGTACGGAAAAATTCTAACGAAGGGTACATGACAAATTAGGATGAGATTTAATTACATGCACTCATAGTATCAAATAAACAAGTTTAAAACCCAAAATTACATTAAATCTAATGTCACAGGACATACACTACCTTTTATCACAGGAAATTCTGTAATCAGGTTAGTGATAGAATAAAAATTTAGAAATGTTCCATATATTTCTGTTTTTTCTTTTCCCTTCTTATCAGTAGGGCTGATTGGCAAAGTCTCCACTCCCTCTCTTGGGGTTCACACAATGAATATGGGTCAAGTGATCCTAGAGGTTTCATCAGGAGACATAACTAAAGAAAAAACTGATGCCATTGTCAACTCCTCAAATAAGACATTTTCTCTGAAAGCAGGTTAATCCAACTTCAAAAATAGTATTACTTTTTTTGATGAATGTTGGTTTAATTTATAATGTAATACATTTAAATTCAATGAAAATATAATTATGTTGCTACTAAGATGTACGTTACATTTATAATGTAAAAAAATTCCCTTTGTAATCCAGGTGTTTCCAAGGCCATTTTAGATGCTGCTGGATTACAAGTGGAACAGGAATGTTTACAGATTGGTTCGTATTCCATTTGATTTACTATTTACTATGATAAACATTGGATTAAACACTTTTTGTTTTATACCTTAAAAGGGATCTAATGAACCTTGTTTTTAAGGTGCTATTGATGAATTTGATTTCCATAGTGAGTTTATCAAACGTTCAGCAAACAGAGATTGTGACCTCAGCTGGGCAGCTCCCTTGTCGAAACATCATCCATATTATTGGACGTAATAGTCCAGCTGACATTAAGGAAGTTGTTTTGTCTGTTCTTAAGTTATGTGAGGCACGCCAGTTTACCTCTGTTGCCTTTCCAGCTCTTGGCACAGGTAACTGCCAACATTCCTTACATTCTGTGTGTGATTTCATTTTTGCTACATAGATGCAGTATCAGTGATTTCTTTTCTAGAAAACCTTTCTTCCTGCTTGCATATGATGTGTATATTACCAGTTTTACCTTTGCATCCCTACATCTTCTGAAATATACCTCTAACCCTTTAGGTCAAGGTGGTGCAAATCCAGCTGATGTTTCAGATGCAATGGTTGATGCAGTTGTTGACTTTGTCAAGAAAAAGAATGTAGTGTTTGTAAAATGTGTAAAGTTCCTTATATTCCAGACGAGCATGTTAGCAAACTTCCATCAAAGCATGCTCAGAAGATCTGGCGAGAGAGTCGAGGAGGAGAAAAGCCTGTTGGGCAAGATTAAAGGTCAGTAAAATAAAAAATTGTCAATTTGATCCATTCTTGTTAGTGAGTTTATGATTGATCCCTTTATGTTTCTTAAGGTTTCTTTTTTGGGGAAAGTCCTGAAAATCCCACAAATGAAGAGTTTGTGATGGTGAGCGAGGAAATTGAGCCAGTTGTGTTTCAACTATGTGGGGAGACACCAGAGGACTTGAGAAATGCCAGGGACATGATCAACAGCTTGATAATAAAGGAGCACCTGAACGTCCCCATCCGGGATCCTGCCATCGCTCATTTCAACAAAGAGGATGTAGAACTACTGAACGCCATGCGGAGGGAACTTACAGTCAGTTTTAAACTTGAGAAGAAAGGCCAAGACTCTGTCATTACTTTGGAGGGACTGACAAGAGACGTACACACAGCAGAGAATCGTATTCGGGACATGATACGTAAGGTGGAAAGGAAAGAAAACCGAAGACGTGAGGCATTTATGGTCAGCAGTGCGGTTGAATGGCAATATCTGGAGCGTGGGCACAACCTCAGGCCCTTTGATATGTTCACCAATTATGACCTGGAAGAGGCCTTTCAGAAAAAACATCCTTCAGTGAAAATCAAGATTGATAATAATGAATATGATGTCAGTTTAGTTCAACGAATGGCCACAAGAGGGAGAATGAGGATTGAACTAAAGAGAGTAGATCTTCAAGGTGAGTTATTTTATAATAAAAATTGAAAGTTAAAGCTGGAATTAAAGTTAACTGTTAGCTACAGTATGTGTAGCAGTGCTGAAGGTGAAGACACTGATTATAAGGTCATCATGTGCAAAGATTAGTTACTCAAGGTTTTTTTTTCTGCCTGCTACAGTAGTTCAAAACAATTTGCCTTCACATTGGGAGGACATGAAAGGAAAGTCAGTTGTTCTGGTACAACTCACGGTAGGCTCAAAGGAATATGCATTCGTGGAGAAACAGTTCAAGAAAACTGGACTGACCATCATTCAAGTAAGACTAAGGAAGGAAACATCTAACCCTCTAAGGTTTAAATATGTTAAAATATAGGGAACTACCATGAATATATTTTTCATGGTAGGTTTATTTTTGAAAGTCAGTTTTTGTGAAGGCACATACCTTATAGAGTATGCAAATTCTGTCATTAACTCACCTTCATGTGTTTGGAAACATGTATTACTTTCTTCCTCCTGTGGAATGGACATCACAATTTACTTTCATTGTATGCAAGTTATTCTTTTAAAGTCTTGGCTACAAAATACAAAAACAAAGCTCTGGGCATTTCCACTTTTATTACCAAGGGAAAAAGATACAACACCATTTACCTTTTGGAACAATAGTGGGGCATGTTGTCACTCTATTAGGGGTAAGTTGTCACAATGGATTCAGCCATTAAACAGTCTATTATAGAGTTTTAAGATAAAATTAAACGGAAAAACACAAAACGTCATGAAACAGCAAAAATTAAAACTGTATAAACAACTAAAATATCAAACCATTATTTTGGTCAATGAACATGCAATTAATAAATTGCATATATATATATATATATATATATATATATATATATATATATATATATATACCATTTAAGACACATGGGACCGCTTTCTGCGATATCCATCTATCTTACATTTTTTTTTTTTTTTTAAATGTTGTAATCATGATTACATATATGTTTGACCTAAACTCTCTTAATAAATGTAAATGTATTAGATTTAAAAGTTTCTGATCCGTACATTCTAGTGCTGTAGTACTATTTTGTACTACTTTTATTACCTTGGTGCAATAGGGATGTTTGCTGAAAAGTTATTCTGCATGCTCGTGTGTTTCATACACAGATTGAAAGAGTTCAAAACAGCACACTTTGGAAGAACTACATGATCAAAATGGAAGAACTGGAAGAAAAAAACAAGCACAAAAACAACGAGAAGCTTCTCTTCCACGGCACAGGCCCTAATACAACAGATCAGATCAACCATCATGGCTTCAATCGCAGCTATGCTGGGATGAATGGTACCAGCCACAATTCAGTGTTTTTTTGTTTTGTTTTGTTTTTTAATGCATTTGTCTTTTAAATTAACTGGCTTTTGTTCTGGTTTAAGGAGCCATGTTTGGGAATGGTACATATTTTGCTGTTGATCCAAGTTACTCAGCTCAAGGCTACTCTAAACCCGATGCCAACGGATACAAACGCATGTACCTCGCCAGAGTGCTTGTCGGAGACTTCACTCAAGGAAAACAAGGTCTTGCCATTCCTCCTGCGAAGAGCTCAAACAGCGTTGATCTTTATAACAGTGTGACTAATAACCTAAACAACCCAACCATGTTTGTGATCTTCAGTGATGTACAGGCTTACCCAGAATACATAATCACCTTCCAGTAAGGATTCAGAGTTCTGTCAGTGAATGTTTAAGGACTGTTTTATTACACTGATTAGATGAAACTGAAAACACAGGTGTATATATGTAATGTATGTTAGCAGGAATTATTAGGAAATAATCATAAAAATGAAGGCTGTGGAATATTCTTCAGACATTACAAACAACTGAGAGAACACAAAAGGAATCTCTACATCTGTGCTGGAATATAATCCTGAGAAAAGCCTAGTCCTTAGCTGAAGACTGTTCATCTTTCGCAACCAATTGTTCTCTTTCTATGCCTTTGTATAACTCTAATCAGGCTCTGTTTTTATCTTTCTTATTACATTGAAATACTTCAACCTTTTTTCAAAGATTACCCAATACACTCCCATTTTCTATGGCTATATTTACATCTCAAATTTATCAGAAGTTATAAAAACAGTAAAAAACAGTTACATTTGAATAGTTTAACTAATTACTGTCTGAAATACCCCCCAAACTGACTTTGTGTAATTTTTCTCTGTGTAATTAATGACTATTGTCACTAAATCCAATCTGAATGCAGGTGTACGGCAATAAATATTCTTATCCGGCTTTGACCATGGCATTACAATTATTCTTTTAATTTTTTTTCACTAAAAACGTTACACTCATGATGTGAACTATAACAATGTTAAAAGATGGGTAGCACAGTTTGGCAGGCAGAAAAAGGAAAAAAAAACTACAGCCAGAGAATGTTTAGCAGCCTTGCTGAAGTACCCTCAGATCATCACCGATCATCACAAAATTTCACAGTGGGTGCGAGTCACTGTGGCTTGCAGGCCTCTCCAGGTCTCCATCTAACCATTAGATGACCAAGTGGAGGATCAGTGATGATGGGGTGCTGCAGCAAGGCTTGATTCAGGCAGATTTATCTTTGTGAAGGACGCATGAATCAAGCCACGTACAAGGTTATCCTGGAAGAAAACTTGCTTCCTTCTGCTCTGACAATATTCCCCAACTCTGAGGATTGGTTTTTCCAGCAGGACAATACTCCATGCTACACAGCCAGGTCAATCAAGGTGTGGATGGAGGACTACCAGATCAAGATCCTGGATTGGCCAACCCAATCTCCAGACCTGAACCCCATTGAAAAATTCTGGAATGTGATCAAGCGGTAGATGGTTGGCCACAAGCCATCCAACAAATCCGAGCTGCTTGAATTTTGGCACCAGGAGTGGCATAAAGTCACCGAACAGCACTGTGAAAGACTGGTAGAGAGCATGCCAAGACGCATGAAAGCAGGGGTGACCAGGCGTCCCCGTTTTCTAGGGACAGTCGCTGTTTTTGATGGTATGGTCTGGCCTGACTGGAGCTGTCCCCAGAAATGTCCCAGTTTTTACTGCGTGTTCAAATCAATCTGCAAAGTGAAAATATTTTTTTTTTTATGCATTTGGCAGACTCTTTTATCCAAAGTGACTTACATTGCACTTATTACAGGGACAATTCCCCCAGAGCAACCTGGAGTTAAGTGTCTTGCTCAAGAACACAACGATGGTGGCCGTGAGGATCGAACCAGTGACCATCTGATTAACAGTTATGCGCTTTAGCCCACAATGCCACCACCTCTCTCAAGAAAGACAATATTGAAGCCTACTCCAACCATGTTAATCACATGCTGTTTATTGTGACCAACATAGGAGGCTGCTCGATATAGCAGCTTTAAGTCATCCGTCTTCCATTACTGATTACCTGTCTGCAAAGAACAACAATAAATAAATAAGTCAGCATATTACAGCATAGATTACATTGTGCTTTGCTGGAAAAGAAGTGACTGAAAAGAAGCATCATTACGCATAAGTTTACATATAATTAATAAAAACAGGTCCATAGGAAATACCATTTAACAGAACTGATGACAGGTGAAATAGTGTAATAATAAATAATAATTATTCTTATACAATATTCAATATCTTTGTGTCATGACTACAAAGGAAAATTATTTTCAGAAATTAATTTCAGGCCCTGCTTGTACATAGTGTAAGTGCGTCATATGATTTCAGTTATAATGCTGAGGGAAATGGTGGTCAAGTGAGCTCATTTCATTAGAAATTTCTCTGCCAGTTGCCAACAAGCAAGTAAGCAGCATACCGTCTTACTTTTATGAAAGTACCAGGTAAAGGTGAAGGAAAAGAGGAGAAGAGAAGGAATTTTAGAAGAGAGTTAGAAGATTGATGTAAAGAGTGACCAAGGGCATGTGTCCCTGTGTTGTGGAGTCAGCTGCAATAGTTCGTATAGTCAATCATTGTTTATATATGTTTTATTTTGTTCACATTTATGCCACAATGTCATTACTGTATTCAGTGTAGAAAGAATGAAATGCTGTATGTAAATGAAACTATCAACTTTACCTCTGTATCGGAATTTCATTGAGACATATTCAGTAGAGTATGATATAACATAGTTCATGACATTACATTCACCATGGTCAAAATAGATCAAATCCAAATTGTCCAAATTTTTTGAATTCGTAATGCGAATTTTCAATGGCATATTTACCACTGAACTAGAAATCTGGTCACCTTAATGAAAGACTTGATTGAATCAGGGTTATTCCACCAAATATTGATTTCTGAACCCTTCCTAAGTTAAATCATTAGTATTGTATTGTTTAAAAATGAATATGAACTATTATTTGAGATCTTAAAACACTGCATCTTTTTGACCGGTTGTCATTTGTTTTTGCAAATAAATGCTCTAATGACAATATTTTTATTTGGAATTTGGGAGAAATGTTGTGAGTACTTTATTGAATAAAACTAAAATGTTAATTTTACGCAAACACATAACTATAAATAGTGAATCCAGAGAATTTGATAATATTTCAGTGGTCTCTTAATTTTTTCTAGAGCTAAATATCTATACACAAACATATACTGCACATATATATATATATATATATATATATATATATATATATATATATATATACACATACAGTACATATACGATACATATAACGTGTACTATAGGCTATATTGTATGCATTAAAATGTATAATAGTTCTAATAATAATCCTATTAACAAACATGATAATGATGAGTTTGATGATGATAAGAATAATAGAAATCATGGTGGTGATATAGTTTTATTTATGGGTTAGAATATTATTGTTCAGGGGTTTATACAAATATCTACATACACACGGGGTGTTAATTCACCAATCAAGTCACCACAAAGTCCAAGGCCTGAAGGAGTGGAGTGAAGACTTGAGTGAATTTGTGTAATTGCATCTTGTCTTTCTTTAGTGACGTGTTCTTTTAATGCATGTATCCAGATTGTGATAGAGATTTTCCAGTTGATCAGAATTATTCTTTTTGCGATGGCTAATTACAGTAGGATGGGAACAGTATATTTGTGAGAGGTCTCCTAATAAGCATAAGGATGGCAGGGGGGCTGGGATATTTTGATTTGAAAAATTTTAATTGTGATAATAATTGGTTCTATAAATAAGCAAATAGAAGCGAGGAAAGCAGACACTCTTGTCTAGTTCCACATTGTAGTTGGAATGTTGGAGAAATACCATTCGTGATAACTGATGCAGTTGGTGTAGAATATAATGTTTTGATCATGTGAATAAATTATTTGCCAAATCCAATTTTTTCTAGTGTGGTAAAAAAGTTCCAATTTACTTTATTAAATACCTTTTCAGCATGAAGAGATACAATAATCAAATGTTTGTTTTGTTGTTTACAGAAGTTTATGACATTGAGTAGGCGTTGTGTGTTGCTTGATGAGTGTTGTCCTTTTATGAAGCCTGTTTGATATGGATGGTTGAGAGACGAGATAACAGATTCTAGGCATGTGGCTAGGGCTTTACTAATTACATTCATATCTGTGTTAATGAGAGATAATGGTCAGTAATTTGTTGGGTCTTTATTTAGTATGAGTAGGACTAAGATTAATGCTGTATTCATGTGTATTGGAATAGATGATAACTTTTTAATTTCTTCAGTCATCCTTAAAAATTGGGGTGACACTGTTGGCCATGGTGGCTAACAATCTAATCCAGGAGCTTTATTATATGAATATAGAGCCTTTTTCTATTCATCTTCTGTTAATGGTTCATCTAGTGCTTTCCTTTGGGAGAACAAAACCTTCAGGATTTGTTATTGTTGTTAGTGATTTTTTTCTTTGTTACGTTTAATCAAATTGGCAAGATATTTTCCTAATTTATCATTATATTCAAATTCAATGCATCTTAGCAGTTGTTCTTAAAATTGTGGGGTTTTTTTATGTGCAATTTATCTTGTGCTGTGTTTAGTTTATTTAATATTTGTTCTGTGAGGTTTTTGAGCATAGGCAACTCAGCCAAATATATCAGCCATATATTTTTTGATGATATCGGAAAAGTCTGGATTGGTTGATTTGTCAATTATTGGATTCAAAACTGTATTAAAATATCCTCCAATTACAATAGTAGATTCAGAGAAATTGGATAGTGATGAAAACTAATTATGGAAAAATTGCTGATCATCAGTGTTTCGCCCATATATATTAGCATTAGTCAGACATTATTGTTTATAGAGATATTAATATTAATGTAGCAGCCTCCTGGGTCGGCTATGCAAGTTTTATGAAACATTTATATATTTTTACTGATTAATATAGCAACTCATCTTTCTTGTGTTTTTTAGTTTCTTATGTTGAGTTTCCAAAAGTTGAGTTTCTTGAAGAAGGTAACAAATCTGGATTCAGTTTTCTTAGATGGCCATGTACTTTGGTTCTTTTGATTGTTGAACTGATGCCCTGCACATTCCAGCTTATGCATTTTAAGTTTGCCATATATATTTAGACTTCTTTCTAAACAACATCCAGTTACATATTCTGATGTACCAAAAGAGGAAAGAATATACATAAGATTCAGAGTCCAGAAAAGCTTTGGGCAAGTACAGAGAAGATATACTATACATATAAGACAAAACATGAGATAGAACATATAAAACAAACACACACCTTTTGTGTCTGGATTGGCTGATTTGTCAGAACTTAATAGGTGTCTATTGCTGCGGTGTGTTGGTCTATGTGTGTTTTCATGAGAGTGAAGGTGTGTTTATTAATTGTCTGTTGTTTGTGGCATGGATAGTAACAGCTCACTCCAAACACTGGAAGTACACTGAGGAAGTATAGCATTACATCATATCTGAATTCCTTGTTTCTTTAAATACAGCCATGGAGTGGCATTAGAGTTCCTATACAGCTGCCTGTATGAATATATATACATACAGTATATATACACACACAGCCGTGGCCAAAGTATTGGCAGTGACATAAATTATGTCTTTTAGTTGTTGTGGTGTTGATTCACATTGTTTCTAGATTATTGTGTAGAGTGATCAGATGCATTTTAAATAATTGCAAAAAGCTTCATTGGCCAAAACTTTATCACAAAAACCCAAATTTCACTGTTTTTTGGCCCTGGCACAAAATGACCAGCTAATATAATTTCACGAATCATATCAGCAGCACCTGGGAAAGTGTGAACGAGTTCTAGTCAGGTGAAATCACTCTATCATTCTGATTGGATTATAAGAGCAGACTAATTATAAAAGGAGGGAAGAAGTGCTTCCAATCATTGCGTTCTTGTTAGCAATGGTTAAATCTGAAGGAAGGTGTGCAGCCATCATCGCTTTGAATCAAAATGGTCTATAGTGCAAGGAAATTGCTGCAATGAATATTGCACCTGAAAGAACCATTTACAGGATCATCAAGAACTTCAAGGAGAGAGGTTCAGCTGCAGTGAAGAAGGCTTCAGGATGTCCCAGAGTGTCCAGCAAGTGCCAGGACCGAGTCAGCTACGGAATTGTGTCACCATCAGTGCAGAGCTTGCTCAATATTGGCAACAAGTTGGTGTGAATGCATC
This sequence comes from Xyrauchen texanus, assembly GCF_025860055.1. Classification (NCBI taxonomy): domain Eukaryota; kingdom Metazoa; phylum Chordata; class Actinopteri; order Cypriniformes; family Catostomidae; genus Xyrauchen; species Xyrauchen texanus. The sequence continues at coordinate 19,326,936 of NC_068319.1, forward strand.
TGCATCTGCATTCACAGTGAGGCGAACACTTTTGGACAATGGCCTGGTGTCAAGAAGGGCAGCAAAGAAGCCACTTCTCTCCAAGAAAAACATCAAGTGCAGACTGAAATTCTGCAGGATGTACAAGGATTGGACAATAGAAGACATCTGGTGAAAAGTTATTTTCTCTGAAGACAATAGCCCCCTTCCGACTGTTTGGGACATCTGAAAAATCAATAGTCTGGTGAAGAAAAGGTGAACGTTACCATGAGTCCTGTGTAGTGCCAACAGTGAAGCATCCTGAGACCATCCATGTGGGGTTTCTTTTAATCCAAGAGGGTGGGCTCTCTCACAATTCTGCCCAAAAACACTGCCACGAATAAAGAATGGTCAACTTCTCCCAACGATCCAGGAGCAATTTGGTGGTGATCCGTGCATTTTCCAGCATTATGGAGCACCATGTCACATGGCCAGAGTGATAATGAAGTGGCTCGGAGATCATTACATTGAAAATCTGGATCCGTGGCCAGGCAACTCACCAGATCTTAATCCCATAGAGAACCTGTGGTCAATCCTCAAAAGGCGAGTGGACAAGCAGAAGCCTGCAAATTAAACTCAGAGAAAAAATAAACTCAGAGAACTATTAAGGCAAGAATGGATCACCATCAGTCAGGATTTGACCCAGAAGCTGATATCCAGCATGCCAGAGCGAATTGCAGAGGTTATGAAGAACAAGGGTCAACACTGTAAATATTGACTCTTTCCATATATTGAATGTTTTTGCCAATAAAAGCCTTTAAAAGTCATGAAATGCTTATCATTGTTTTTCCAGTATACCACAGAAACATGTGAAAATTATTTACAAATACTGAAGCAGCAAACTTTGCAAAACACTAAATTTATGTCACTGCCAATACTTTTGGCCACGGCTGTATATATATTCTCTTATTTCTCGAAGTAATTGGTCATCGAGTATGAAGGCAGTCCCCTTCAGGTCCCTGTCTTTGTTTTTCACAAGATCCTTTTATAATGTTTGAACTTGGCGACTATTGGCTGAGTGGTCTTTTTTTTTTTTTTTTTTTTTTTTTAAGTTGGGAGCAGAGAAGATGCACAGGTTACATGAAAGGTAACGTTCTTGACGATATCAATGGGAGTTTCAGTTCACGGTGAATTAGGTTTTGAATTGTGGATTCTAGTGTTTCAGTGTCATTCTCAGGAGTGCCATAGAATATAAGGTTGTCTCGCATGCTTCTCACCTTAATGTCCAGAATATTTGTTTAATTTCTTTATTAAATTTTTTTATGATCACTATTTGCGAGGAAAACGATAGCATGGTAGTTATGAGTTCTTTGTCTCTATGTAGATCGTTGATTTGTTGGTGGGCAAATTCAAGGCTAGATCGTAAGTTTTATTTCTTTTATCTCTTATACTCCTGAGTACGTCTAAATGGTTTTTGATGGAATTCAATACACTAACCTCAGTGCCTTTGGAAATCAGATCATTCGTGTTAGTGGACGAGTGATTTTTTTTGTTTTTGCATTTGGCTGAGTTGTGTAGTTCTTCCCGTGTTTGAATACCAACATTCATCTCGCGGTAGTAGTAGTAGTCTATGAATTGTTATCCACGGTAAGAGGTATGTTGGTTGTATTATAGAAAATACTTTTTATCTGTGTGGTATTGCAAATATCCGAATGAAATGCAAAGAGCAGCACAGTAATACAGTCTAGCAGCAGAGCTCCGGCATGTTGAACGCACCTCCGTGTTCACGTGAGCTCACATTTGACGTATCCCCATTTAGACTAAGCAATTTTAAGTACTTCTAACTCAAAAAATCAAGAACAGAACTGAAGCTGTGGGGGAAAAAACCCATAAGCCTTTGTGCTTCACTAAATTAAGCATGTTTTTAGTAATTCATAGAGATTTTAGCTCTTTTTAGTATTATTGATGTTATTTTACTGTAATTAGTTGTTTCTTGTAAAATAACCATTAGGGCGATTAGTGTTTCCTTTTATTAAAGTTGTATCCTGTTAAAGCCACATAATCCTACCAACTAAATTGCAGCTATATCTGCACTTCTTTGGGGAATAAGTTGTTTAATGAGTAACCTTAGTCATCGTTTTTATTTTAAGGCAATTAAATTAGGTTGAAACAATAATACTAAAGTAAATTTAATAAGTTGTTAAATCTTATTTGTGTGACACACCTTTTAAGTAAGTAAAGTTAAATGAACTGATACATTTGTGTATATGTAACAAAGAATTTCTAGTTATGCTTAAATAAAATGACCATAAGTTGATTTTAATTAAAAAGCATGATGCAAAGTAAATCCAACACATATTTTTCTCATTGTTAAGATGAGTCTGTCTGCTTTGGGTCATTCTGGTGCCTGTGAATGATGAGAGTCTGTTTGTTTTGGAATGGAGGGAAAAATAAAAATCCCCCTTGATTTGCACATCTGCAGCGAAGCAACTGGCCATATGCCCGACGGAAATCCCTGTTGAGTGCCGGGTAGAGGATGGGGTTCAGTGCAGAGTTGAGGTAACCCAACCAAAGAACAACAGAGTGGAGGAGATTAGATGGGGTTTTCTCTGCCCACATGCCCATGCATATAAGGTAGGTGAAATAGGGGAACCAACAAATTACAAAAGCGCCAAGAACCGCGGCCAGGGTCACTGTAGCTTTATGTTCCCGCAGAGTGGCGGCTGCAGAGTCAGACTGAGCAAAGGACGGAGTGGTTGCCCTGATACGGCGCACCTGAATATGAGATATGGAGGGAAAGAAAGAGAAAGAGATGAAGGAAATAAAAAAAGTACAAGTTTGGTGACAATACATTTTGTCTTTGGTAAGCAATGAGACATCTGCTTTTTACTTAGAGGTGGCAGAAAACGACTCGGTTACTAACGTAACCTCGGTTCCCTGAGAGGAGGGAACGAGTATTGCGTAAGTAGCTTACGCTATGGGAAAACTCAGTTTCTTGAGAAATATTGAAGTCTTTATGTAAAACGCATTGCAGCTGCACAGCAGACAGCAATGAGCGAGGCAGCTCGGTCATTGGTTGTGCTGCGGCAACTTGCTCGAACCAATGACGGGGGGACTCTGAACGCGTGACCAATGAGCGCGCGCTTCGCACCCGCGCGCTCCAGACATATCCAGCTGCAGACCCGCAGCACCACCAGTTTCAGAACCCCAGTTTCAGAACCCCAGCGCCAGAACCTGAAGTGAGGGGCGGAGTTATTGACAATGAGACAAGCATGGCGGAGAGCATGGTGAGTCGTGTAACGTTTTTGACATCATGTTGTGAAAAATTATCGCATATATTAAGTTCAGCTTTATCTGCTAAATATTTAATTTGTGCATAACTTTATCATCTTAATGAAGCTTGAATATGTTGTCATACTTTACTGTATTAAAAAAATATACAGAAAAATTCTACGGATGGTTCGATACATTTTTGCGTGTTGTAAATGAGCCTTGCGGTGACGTTTTGAAGACATCTTGTGAAGGTGTTAAAGTGTTTGTTCCACGTTCCTCTGTTATATGCATTGTTTGTGAGTTAATGTTACCTTATAGTTGAGGGTTTTTTTTTACGTTGAGATTATTGTGTGGTGCTTTCATCTCTTGTAGAGACATTTCGAATGAATGAAGACCACAAGGAAAAGGCCCAGAACAATCTCCTGGAACAGTCAGAAGCTTCCAGAGAGCCCTTTCTATTTCATTTTGTGTTCAGGTATGACATGGAGTTATTTTAGCAAGAATGTAAGGACAAAATGGGCCTGAGAGTGAATTCCTCATTTGATACATTTTAAGTTTAATTTATACAGGATTGTCATGATAAAATGGGCCTAGGGGTGAATTGGTCATTTGTTGTATATATTTTTATTGTTTCTTTTAAAATTATGCTGTATTTTCTCTCTTTTTAGTTTTTTGACATGTTTTATTTTACATAAAGAAAAATGCATGCTGCACATGTTCTTGTGAAATAAAGTATATTTTATATAAAATGCCCATAAGTTTCAAGCATTCTTTTTCACCATCATGATCAGGAAGTAACTCTCATAATACAATGAAACGGATAACTATATACAATTATATTACACAAGATCAATGTTTTAAAATGCTTATTGTACTGTACCTTAAAGAATCATTATAACATACATGATAAAGTATGATGTTTCGTTTGTAATAAAAGCAAAGTACTCTCCAAAACGTTAGGTGGCACTACTCGGTTTCGAACGTAAGCTCCGCCCCTCACTTCAGGTTCTGGCGCTGGGGTTCTGAAACTGGTGGTGTAGCCTACTCTCCAAAACGTTAGGTGGCGCTACTTGGTTTAGAACGTAAGCTCCGCCCCTCACTTCAGGTTCTGGCGCTGGGGTTCTGAAACTGGTGGTGCTGCGGGTCTGCAGCTGGATACTATTGGCGCGCTCAGAGCCAGCCAAGATTAGCATGGCTAAGGCTATATATTAGGCGCCCCGTCATGAGAGTTCTTTAGGTTCAATCGACTGAAGCGAACTGACCAAGCATAAGCACGGCAGCTTACGCAATACTCGTTCCCTCCTCTCAGGGAACCGAGGTTACGTTAGTAACCGAGTCGCTCCTCTCGAGAGGTCTCTCCTATTAGCGTAAGTAGCTTACGCTATGGGAACACCATGCAAAACGCCGTGCGTGCTGACTTCGCTGTATAAAGCCAGAGGCGGATGCCTGAGCCTTAAAGCAAAGTGATTATCCAACAAGCCGCCAACGGCGAGCTATATAATGGGAAAATACAGAGCCTTTGCCCCAAGGAGGTCCATGGTGGGGCGCTCATTGTAAAAACACAAGCACATAACTTATGTACTGATTTTTCTATGTATTGATATGCATAAAAAAGTCAGTCAGAGACGGACCTATAAGGGAGGAGATAATGCTCAGCATATACATACTCCAGTCCATTCTACAGTCAGGCTGATAGAATGTTGGAATGCAATGAGGGGACCTGTAGGTTATAAAACCTGATAAATGTCGAAGGCGAGGCCCAGCCTGCCGCCGCACAAATATCTTCAATGGGTATCCCACTCGACCACGCCCACGAGGAGGCCATGCTCCTCGTAGAGTGAGCTCTGACGCCTAAGGGGCATTGAAGAACCTTGGCTTCATAAGCCAGCGCTTTAGCATCCACTATCCAGCGCGATATTCTTTGCTTTGAAACTGCGAGACCTTTAGTGCGGCCGCCAAAGCATACGAATAATTGTCCCGTCTGTCTGAACGGGGCAGAACGTTCCAAATATACTCTGAGCGCCCTGACCGGCAGAGTAAATTAGCGCCGCTCGTCCGCTGGGGACGATAAGCTGCCAGAGATATCACCTGTACTCTGAAGTGTGTGGAGAGCACTTTAGGAATATACCCTTGCTTTGGCCTAAGGACAACTCTGCAGTCGTTAGGTCCAAATTCCAGGCAAGCAGCGCTTGATGACAGCGCTGCAGGTCGCCCACTCTCTTGACTGAGGCGAGCACCAGCAAGAGCGCAGTTTTGAGCGAGAGCTGTTTAAGGTGCACGGTTCGGAGAGGTTCGAACGGGCACTCTTGAGTCGCCCAGGACCGTGGCCAGGTCCCAGATCGGCACCGAGGGGGCGAGGGGGTTCATCCTCCTAGCCTCTTAGGAAACGTAATGATTAGGTCGCTTTTCCCTAATGAACGCCCTTTATCAGGATTGTGTGATGCCGCTATGGCAGCCACATAGACTTTGAGCGTGGAGGGTGTGCGGCCCGCCTCCAGCAGCTCTTGCAAAAAGGCGAGTACACTTGGTATCTCGCGACGATTTGGGGTTCAAGCTCTTGGTATCACACCAGTCACTGAACACTTTCCACTTTTGGGCATATAAGCTGCCTCAGAGGGCGCCAAGGCCTCGTGATGGTCCTCAAAACTCCACTGGGAGGTTCTCGGAACCCGCTGAGGGGCCATGCATGGAGGGCCCACAGATCGGGCGGGATGAAGAATCATCCCGCTGGCCTGCCTGAGGAGGTCTAGCCTCAGCGGAATCGGCCATGGGGCAGATTGCATCATCTGCATCAGTTCTGGAAACCACGCCTGGTTTTTCCAGAGAGGGGCTACCAGGAGCACTGCATATTTCACTTCCCTGATCCGACTGATGACCTGAGGTAGCATCGCGATCGGGGAAAAGCATACAAGGGGCGGCTCGGCCAGACTTGGGCGAGCGGTCCATGCGTCTTTGAGAAGAAAAGGGGCAGTGCGATTTTCCCTGGAGGCTAAGAGGTCGACCTCCGCCTTGCCAAAGGTTTGCCATAACCACTGAACCGCCAGGGGTGGAGAGACCATTCTCCTGGGAGAACCTTGTCTCTGGACAGCATGTCCGCTCCCTGGTTCAGGACGCCTGGCACATGCGCTGCTCTCAGCGAGCGCAAGTGCTGTGACCATGAGATGAGCTCCCTGGCCATAGAGTGAAGGGAGCTCGACCTGAGTCCACCCTGGCGATTTATATACGATACTACCATCATGTTGTCTTTCGGACCAGGACGTGTTCGTTTTTCAGGTACGGAAGCAGGGCTCTGAGAGCCAAGGCGACCGCTTTCATTTCCAGACAGTTTATATGTAGGCTTTTCCGGTTTGACCAAAAGCCGGAGACAGGCCTGCCCTCGTAAAGGGCCCCCCATCCTATTTTGGAGGCATCTGTCGTGATAATATTTCTCCGTGTGTTCACGCCCAGACTCACGCCGGTTCGATACCAGTCGACGGCTTTCCAGGGCGTCAGGGCTTTTATACAGCCGTGATTTGCTCTGATTAAAAAGTGGCCCGAGCGCCACGCGTGAGTGGGGACACGGCTCTTGAGCCAGCGTTGGAGAGGACGCATGTGCAACAATCCTAGCTGGAGTACAGCTGATGCCGAGGCCAAGAGCCGAGCATCCTTTGAAATCGTTTGACGGGGCACGCTACCGGTCTGAATGATGTTGCAAGGCGCCGAATAGAGAGCGCGCGCTCTGATGAGAGGCGCCGTCATCTGTACTGAGTCTAGCACTATTCCCAGAAAGGAGATATTCTGGCTGGGGATAGCACGCTTTTGCAAAATTGATTCTCAGACCCAGGCATTCTAGATGGCTGATAATCCAAGATCTGTGCGTCGTTAACTGACTCTCTGATTGTGCTATGATTAGCCAATCGTCGAGGTAATTCAGTATTCGCGACTCCCGCTGTCTCAGGGGAAAGTGCTGCGTCCATACATTTCATGAATGTACGGGGGCCAATGATAGGTCGAATGGTAGTACTGTGTACTGGTATGACTGTCCCTCGAAAGCTTAATCTCAGAAAAGGCCTGTGATGAGGCGCTATCGAATGTGAAAGTAAGCGCCTTTCAAATCCACTGATAGAAACCAATCCCCGGGCTGAACTTGCACGAGGATATGTTTGGTCGTTAACATTCTGAACGAGCTGAATCATTAAAGCTTTGTTCAGATGTCTGAGATCTAGGATGGGGCGGAGGCCACCGCCCTTTTCGGACGAGAAAATAGCGGCTGTAAAAACCTGCCTCGCTCATAGAGGGAGGAACAGTTTCTATAGCGCCCTTCTCTATTAGTTTGAGCACCTCGGTGCGTAGAACATGTGACACATCTCTCCTCACTTTCGTCTCGACCACCGCTGAAAAGCGGGGTGGTCTGCGAGCGAATTGAAGCGAGTAACCGTGTTTTATTATGTTCAAAACCCATTTCGGCATGTCAGGGATTTTTTCCCAGGCTTTTGCTCGCACAGATATGGGCTAAATGCTGGCTGGGGGCGTGTCGCAGTGACGTATGGGCCCCACCGGCAAATTGCCTTGTGCTAACACTGAGCTTACAGCTGTCAGAGGCGCGGGCGCGCGCTGAGCAGCCTTGTTGAGTGCCGAGTGCAGGGGTGCATGTGAGATTACAGGCACGCACGCTATCTCCGAAATGTCGCAGCATGAGCTGGAGAAATGTTTGAAACTGTATGGACAGTGTTTTCGGGTGGGGGTGCATACATTGTAATAGGCAGGCGCGCCACTGTCATAAAGCTTCCCGCTCTTAGCGGGGAGTTTCTTGGCTCGCGCGTCGCATCCGTGATGCTTGCGGCATGAGACAGAGAAATGTTTGAAACTGTATCGACAGTGTTTACGGGTGGGGGTGCATACATTGTAATAGGCACGCGCGCCACTTTCATAAAGCTTCCCGCTCTTAGCGGGGAGTTTCTTGGCTCGCGCGTCGCATCTGTGATGCTTGCGGCATGAGACAGAGAACTGTTTGAAACTGTATGGGCAGTGCTTATGGGTGGGGGTGCATATACCGTAGTAGGCATGCGCGCCACTTTCATAAAGCCTCCCGCTCGCGGCGGGGGTTTTTTGGCTATGCATACAGTGTTTGTGTGCACAGCAGGCACGCGCACTACCTTTATAGTATTTCCCGCTTTTACTGGGGAAGTGTTTATAACTGTGGGAACAGTGCTTGCGTGTAGTGGTGCATACATGACAATAGGCACACGATCTACATATATGGTGCGTCCAGCTGGAGCTGGGGAAGTATTTGGCACTGTTTGGACAGTATTGATATGTGGGAATGCGCTCTTTAGTTTGGACACGTGACCCCTTAGTGACACAGGCAGAAAATGACTCTTTTTGTGATTTCTGTGTGTTGCCGTTAAAACGGCGTTTGATTGCAGGTGAGCGAGTTCTGTGATTGGCCCATTGACTTCTGTACAGACATTTCCAGCCGCCTGTAAGGGGACTGGGTAATGTTTCACACGTTTTAGAGAGAGTGGTCCGGCTTTTGCGAGACACGCACTCTCTCTTTTTCTTCCTATTGCTAGGAAGACTTACGAGGCTCCGGGTTCAGCACGATCTTGGGCCGAGGACCCGTTGCTCAGGCGGCTTCCTTCAGTTAGCGGAATGCGAGCAGCGTCGAGCATCCGTTTCAGGTCTGCTCTTTGGCTGGGAGACGGGAGGCGCCGCCCTGGCTCGCTGCTGCTGCTGAGGCAGTCTCTGGCGGCTCTGAGACGAGCTGGAGCGCTTGGGCAGGAAGTGACGCATAGCCTGCGAATCCTTCCGAGCTTCAGTGAAGCGTTCAGCAAACTCTTTTACCGCCGGTCCGAACAGGCCGCTTGGAGCGATAGGCGCGTCAAGAAATGGCGCCTTATCCGCGTCCTTCATCTCTGTTAGCGTCAGCCACAGATGGCGCTCAAGGACAGTCAGGTTAGCCATGGCCCGGCCGATGGATTGGGCGGTGGCCTTTGTGGCTCACAGGGCTACATCAGTGGCGCTGCGCAGGTCCTTGAAAGCCTCAGGTTCAGGTCCCGACTCGTCCATGGTGCGGAGAAGTTTGGCCTGATAAACTTGTAGAACAGCCATGGAATGAAGCGCTGATGCAGCTTGGCCGGCGGCGGCGTATGCGCGGCCGGCGAGAGCTGAGGTAGATCGGCAGGGCTTCGAGGGATGAGAAGCTTTGGCTTTCCATCCAGCAGTGGAGGGTGGGCACAGATGGTTGGCCACAGCCTCCTCGAGGGGCGGGGTTACCTCGTAGCCTCTTTCTCTCGCGCCGTCCACCGAGGAGAGCGAGAAAGAGAAAGAAGGCTTCAGGTGAGCAGAGTGCGGGGCTTTCCACGACTTTGTGAGTTCGTCTTGAACTTCGGGGAAGAAAGGGGAGGGTCTCTGTCGAGGGGCCTGCCGGCGCCCCTGCAGGAATCACTCGTCCAGCCGGCTGCGGGCGGGTTCTTCCGGAGAAGACCAGTCGAGCCCGAGGTCTTCCACGGCTTTGGACAGGATGCGGACGATCTCAGAGTCCATGCTGGTGCCCGTGCTCGTGTCCGCTATTGTCGATGGCGCGGGGTCGAAGGCCGAGCCCGGCCAGTCGTCGGATGCAGCGTCAATAGAAAGGCTGTCATCCTTTTCACCGTCGTCCCCTGACGCGCTGAACGAGACGAGACCCACCGCTCTGTTGGAGGGGTGCTGGTCCGCCTGCGTGAAATGGACTGGCGGCGGGAGATCCTGGGTAGTGGTGAAGCACGCGGGACTGGCCCGGCGTGACGTCACTGAATTCGCGTGCTCTGGCAGCCTCTGTGAGCGGCACTTTTTCTTGCGCGGCTCGAACGGAGGAGACGGCAGCACGGTGGAAGCAGGCTCGATTGCGGCGAAGGCGGCAAAGCGAAGCGCAGCTCGGCGAGGCCCAGGGAGTCACATTCGGGCATCCGCCCTGAATGAGAGCAACTTCTGCGTGGTCAGGTCCCAGGCAGCGAGTGCAGATAACGTGGACGGTCCCCGCCAGGAAGAGGGCCTCTGCACGAGGCGCAGGTTAAAGGCATTTGGAACAACGCCTCGAAAATTGCTCTTTTACTTAAATCAAAAGCGTCGCAGAGGCGAACACTTGTAAGTAAAATACCATCAGTGATGCGCGCCGGATGGCGTAGCAGAAGGCTTCGATGGCGGCTGAAGGCGCCGGCGTCCTCTTAGCAGTCCTGCTGTAGGCTTGTCAACGGCGGGCGAAAAGACTCCAACAATCCGGAGGATCCAGCGAAGAGAAGGTCTTCGCTGAAGGAGATTAAATCTAAAGAACTCTCATGACGGGGCGCCTAATATATAGCCTTAGCCATGCTAATCTTGGCTGGCTCTGAGCGCGCGGGCACGAAGCGCTCAGCTCATTGGTCGCTGCTCAGAGTCGCCCGTCATTGTTTCGAGCAAGTTGCCGCAGCACAACCAATGACCGAGCTGCCTCGCTCATTGCTGTCTGCTGTGCAGCTGCAATGCGTTTTACATAAAGACTTCAATATTTCTCGAGAAACTGAGTTTTCCCATAGCGTAAGCTACTTACGCAATAGGAGAGACCTCTCGAGAGGGAACTGTACATTAGTAGTTGACCTGACATGTAATTTACTTTTCTTAAAGACAAAGGGCAATATTTTTCTGTCCTCATCATGAACTGTGAAATACAGATATATATCAAAATGAAAACTGTGAATAGAAATGGGCATTACCCATGAATGGTCATGAGCTACATTATACCTTAAAAATGTTACCGTAACATTTTACCTTTTTATTTAATATGAAATATTTATGTGGAACTACATCTTGCAGTGACACCTCTATGTAATAAAAATATTATTGAGAGATTTTCAGCAATAATAATAAAACAAAAAGTTTAAGGTCTACTTAAAATGTGTGGATTATATCATATGGGAATTAGAAATGAGTCAAAATAGCCTGATGACATGAAATGTCCTTTAATATGAAAACGGTATCGTCTGGTGCCCAATTGCAACTGAAACTACGTTAAACAGCATTTATCAAATTTTATTATGTTATTCTGCATGCACTTTTATATTGTCATAATAATTGAAAAAAAAAAAAAAAAAATGCTGTCCAGTCAAAGCATTTAAAATATACATTTAGCTATATACAAATACATTTAATTCAAATCATAATGCTGGAAACATAAGATCAAGTCTACAGACTACAGTATGCCCAATCTCTACCCACATACCTGCTCACGTGCAACACAGAATATCCGATGATACATTCCGCATATGACCAGTAGAGGGAGGTAAAAGATTCCAAATGCACCCAGGAGCACATAGTTATTATTCCATTCATAGCGGCACGTTCTGCCTTCCTCTCCCTCGTCCCACATGTCCCAGTGCTGATTCTGCAGTCTGAAGTCAGGTGTGTTCCAGCCTAGGTGAATGGACAAAAAGGACACAGCCAGAGAGCACACCCAGATAGCTGTTAGGGTGATCGCCACACGTAAAGGTGTGACTTTCCTGGGATAGCAGAGAGGACTGCAGATGGCAAGATAACGATCAACACTAATGGCCAGGAGAGTGAGGATGGATGCAGTGCAGAGCATCACATCTAGAGAGATGTAGATGTTACAAAGGACTCCCCCAAGAGGCCATCTCCCATTGCGTAGTTCCAGCATGGCAGAAAGGGGCAGTACCAGCAAGCCCAGCAGCAAGTCTGTCACAGCCAGTGATACTATAAAACAGCTACTGATCTGGTGCAGATGGCGGCTAGTTGCCACAGCCAGACAAACCAGCATGTTTCCACAAATCGTCAATGAGATGAAGGCCACCAGCACTACCCAGCGCAGGGCATTAGACATTATTGGTACCTGCTTGGAGCTTATTTTACCACAGGTCAGAGTGATGTCAAAAATAGTCCAGTCATCAATACACTCCTCATCAGTTTATCTCAAATATTTAAAGGAACATTTTGAAGACTTTCTTATTGGAAATTGATGTTGTAGTGGACAAAATGGCTATAAAACTGGCATTAGAAAACCTCAGTCACTTTCCTGATTTCAGACCAGGTTCATTCCTGCAAAAGAAAGAACATAGTTACTTGCACAGCAAGCAGATAAGCTGTTAATCAGGTTATAAAGTGAATTTATTAACACAATGTAGTACTAGACATTTTCATCTGAGGTTATTCTCTGCCATTCATATTTAGCAACGTGTGTTTGCTCCAAGAAATGTTAATGAATGCACTTGTCTGACATGCTGTGGCGTTATGTCTTCTGGAAGGTCACCAAATAAATTTAATGCAAATCTAAATCTAAATTGAATGCAAATTGAATGCAAAGCTTTGGCCCATGTTTAATGCAAGGACAAAAAGCCCTGAGTTATACAGGACAAGTCCTCACAGAATCAGATGAATCTCTCTTAGCTGGGCTATCTTCTGATTTAATTTGTTTTTTTATCTACTGTATATGAGTTAAGGTTATCTGTAACTAGTCAACGCTACTTAAAACATTTCAAAGTTCAGTTATCTTGAGCCAAAAAAAGTAAGATTACTTAGAAAAAGCATGCAAGCCGATTGCCTTAAAAAGTTAAGTTCAACTAATTATATTTTACAGTGTAAACTAAACATGTATCCTTTTCAGCCTGAAAAGACAAATATTTTAAATATTTATCTAATTTCCTGGGTACAGTGCATCAATTTTATTGTCCATCGTTCTTTTTAATTTTTATATATATACTTCCTCATAAAGTTAATTATATTGTTTTTGTCATATTGTCAGACTGTGTTGTGCATTTATGTGAATGAAATATTGAGTGGTGTTATTCCCCCATGTGACTGAAAATAAAAACTATGCTTAATCCAGACCTGGGACATTCAAACTACTATGTTCTGGAAGTATGCTATAATTAAAAAAAGGTAAAAAGGCTCAGGTAAAAAAAATACAAATAAATACACACACATATATACATATTATCATCAAAAACATTATAATGTAATGTAATAATGATAAATTTAAAAATCACAACCAGTGGCGACGCGTAGGGGGCACGTACTGGTCACATGCCCCCCATATTTCCAGACTTCTGCCAGGTTTTATAAACAAAATTTAAATAAAAAATAATATATATATATATATATAAATATATTATAATATATATTTTTTTGTTTGAATGTTTTTCAGTAAGTGGGTAGAGAATATGTAGTTTATTTAAAAATGTCAAAGGTATTAACATAAACACACCTTTATATTTTTTCTCGCGAGAACGACCGTTCACTGAATGAGTGTTTTCAGTCAGTGCGCGGCATTCAAAAATATTTTTTAAATGGCAAAAAGACAGCTAAGTTTGGAGTTTTTCTACAACAAAAAATCTAAACCACCAACGCCAGAGACATCAACAGACACAGAACCTGACTCTTCTGTAGTTTTGAATGTTAGCAGCAACGAGTGTGACGATACTATTTCATACGCTCAGCTTACTGCGGATGCAACTGTCGAGTCTGTCGATAAAAGAGACCCTTGCCTTGAACCGGAGGCAGATTTGGAATATATTAAAGAAGGCCCATATCAGCCAGTAATTAATTTTCCATCCAGTGCCTGCGGGATCAAAAACTGAAAATTCAGGCAAGTGTGGTACAATGAGTATAAATGGCTTGAATACAGTGTACGTGATGACAGAGCTTTCTGCTTTCTGCTTTTGCTGTCGAGCATTTGGCAATGGGCCAAACAGTGACCTGGCATTTCGAGTTACTGGTTTTAAAACATGGAAGAAAGCAAATGAAAGATTTCGGGAACATTCAAAGTGTGAAGCTCATCTAGAGGCCGTAGCTAAATGGAAGGGTAGGCTGCAGTCCTGTAAAACAGGGAGCGTTGCGTCCCAGCTTGATAGTCAAAAGAAAAAAAAACAGTGGCGGACAATAGAGCATATTTAGAAACTGTAATAGAGAGTACTTTATTTTGCACTTGCCAGGGTATATCTTTGAGGGGACATGAAGAGGGAATGGATTCCACAAATCAAGGCAATTTGCGGGAATTGATGAAACTGCGGAGTACAGACAACGAACTGATTCAACGATTTATGGTTAACCGTGAGAAATACTTCACCTACCTACACAGCTTGTGTCAGAATGAAATAATCAAAATCATGGCTTTACAAGATCGATAGTAAATGAAGTAAAAAAAGCTGAAGTGTTTTCCATCATTGCAGACGAAACAATGGATCTGTCAAGACACGAGCAAGTTGCTCTCATAGTGCGTTACGTAAACCAGTCATTTGAAATACAGGAGCGGTTTATTGGCTTCTACAGGACGCTGCAGACGGACGGGGTTTCACTTGCCACACTGATCAAGAGTACATTATCAGCTTTGGGACTTGATATTTCAGCTCTAAGAGGTCAATGTTATGATGGAGCCGCCAACATGAGAGGAACCTACAAAGGTGTGAACACACAGATACTTAACGAAAATCCCCTCGCTCACTGTGTTCACTGTTATCATCATATATTAAATCTCTGCATAGTGGACATGGTTTCCTGCATTCCAGTTGTCCGAAATGCTTTCGGAATTATCCAGGCTCTACGAAATTTCATTGAAGTAAGCTCAAAGAGACATGCTGTGTTTGAAAAATTTATGTCACAAAAAACGTATTCTGCGGGGCCAACTACACTTAAATCACTCAGCGACAATCGTTGGAACTGTCGAGTCGAGGCTATCAGAGCTGTGTTGGAAAATTTTGATGAAATGGTTCAAGCTCTGAACGAAATTGCACATGGGGGTTCAAAAGCTGGAACTGAAGCTTATGCACTTCTCAGAAACGTGCAAGACTTCAACTTTCTGTATTGCATGTTTTTTATACAGAGAGTGCTAATGCAAACAAAAAACCTGTCCAAATTTCTTCAATCAAAAGACTTTACATATCAAACAGCAATGGCGATGGCTAAATCCGTAGTGTCTGTACTAAAGGAAATAAGAAGTGATGATTTTGCATCCCAAACCTTTAATCACGCCTTGTGTGCCATGCAAACAGGTTATTTCCACAAAACTGGGAGGAGGGGTAAAGTCCTCATTTGAAAAGCCCGAGGACTACTACAGAGTTGAAATACTACAATTCTTTTGACAAGGTAAGGTTTTTAAAGCATACATTTGTTATTGTCATTTACATTTGTTATTATTTAGTTAATGGTAAGTTGTCACAAAAATAGGATTAGGTCATATGTTTGTTAAGGCATTTCGCAAGGTGGCGTGGCTATATTTATTATGAATGGAAAGTTAGCACGCCACCTGCTAGTTGTCTCATTAATGTGATGCAGTCGTCGCTGTGTTTTTTAAGATTTTTGGGGAAAACTTGCTATGTGGTTAACACATACCCGATAGATTTGGGTTAATTAAAACTAATTTTTCTACTGATCCTGAACACTGCGTACCACCAGGAACTATAAATTGTGCCCCCCCACTATCAACAGTTACGCATCGCCACTGATCACAACCAATGACATTTCTCTTCTAAACATATTTTATTACAACCCTGTTACATTTGAAATGTTTCAGGGTCAAAGGTCAGATGTGTAATGGCTTATAACAGCCTTAAGTAAAGTCAAGTGTGCATTTTAACAAGTGATAATACAACAAAGAGAACAATTAATGATGATAAAGCATGAAAGAAACATTTATTCCTGTATTTTTTTTTGTCAAAGTTAGACAAATCGAATGTTAGACAAAGCAAATAAATAAGATTAAAGGAATCAATCTGTATTGTGTAATTTCTCATCTCTGCATTATGTTTAGAATGTCTCTGTAGTCAATACTTCAATCTCTCTGTATCTAAACCATTCATTTGTTACTGTGTTTACACAAGATCAATCATTTCTATTTTTGGAGGAAATTTTGCCTGGCATTTCAATATCTGCTTCAGCTTTGTCTGGACTGCCTTGGACAGTTGGACGGTGACCACTTCATCTCATGGCTATCGCTAGAAGTACCATATCAATGGGTTTTGTCTATGAGCCCTGACTTTTCAGTTCAACTTCCATAGCCAGGAAGCCAGCCTCATCTCCATCGAGGTGGAGTGAATTAACAAAACTTTTGTCCACTGTGTTGTGCATCAGGATTGCTCTGGTTAATGCTAGAATGACACTAATGGCTTAGAATCCTTATTCAAATACAAATTTTGGATGTCCTTACATTTTTTTTACATTTTAAATGAGAGTAAAACATGGATCATTGCATTTGGGCCTTTAGATATTTCTGACAGTATCACGCTCAACCTCAGTAATTTGGCATCCTATGTTAAACCCTCTGTGAAAAATGTAGGTGTTGTATTTGACTATGCACTGAAGTTTGACAAAGAAATAAAGGCAGTAGTCAAGTCAAGATTTATTCATTTAAGACTTTTGGCTAAAGTTAAGCCTTTAAGACAAAAAGACAATTTTCATGTGTTATGAGCCAGTTCAGTTGATGTTCATTTGAGTCAGCGCTGCTGGTCAGCAAGTGGTTTATTTGAAGTAAACGACATTGCCACTCACTCGATGATCACATGGATTATTACTACAATACAGTTTACAATTTAGTTATCCTCTGCTGTGCCAGGGAAGGTTAACATCAATTAAAGTGTGTGTTAACAATTTTTGGTTATCCTCTGTTTTATCAGGGAAGGTTAACAACAGTTATGAATGTTTTTTCTCTTTTTTATAAATTTTAATCATACATTTTTCAATTAATTGTATTAATTTATTCTTATTTCTTGTTCTTAATTGGTTTTTAAATAAAATTTTATATATCTTGTATTTTCTTTATAATTTTTATATAAAACACTTTGAATTGCCATTGTGTATGAAATGTGCTATACAATTGCCTTACAGATGGGAAATAGAGTCAAAGTAACAGCTTCAGCATTAAGGCTTAATGCAGCTGAGATTTCTGCGTTGAGAGGAGACGTAAACATTCAACATGACGGAAGAGAGAACGAATCTGCAAAACATTTTCAGGGAGGACCCCCTTGGATGGCTATTTTTATACATAGAAAATAGGATGAATTTCACCAAATTTCCATTATCTTCAGCAAGCTGTCAAACTCTACAGCTGAGGAATAGAGTTAAACAGCTACAGCTTTACTGGTGTTGTGACAGACACAGGTAATCACACACGCTCAATCTCTCTCTCTCTCTCTCTCTCTCTCTCTCTCTCTCTCTCTCTCTCTCTCTCTTTCTCTCTCTCACACACAAACATTCCAGAAACAAACACATCTTTGTTTCTCCAATAACTTGTAATAAAATAGCCGAAGCCATCATTGCTAGTTCTAAAGTATGTTTTTTGTATTAGTATCGGGGGCTTGGGCGCATCATTTAATCTAGCAAGGGCAGATCCTGATCCATGGCATAAGAAAGTAGCTTCATGCAAATGTGTTTTTTTGTGGCAGTCCTTAGTTTTTCCTAATTTATTTATTTAGTTGTTCATCGAACTGTTTTATAAAAGCAATATCACAATCGCAATCTTGCTGTATTTCCAGATATCAGCACGGCTGTGATTACCTGCAGCCGAATCACAGCCATGCTGATATAGGGCTATACTGAACTCTTGCTTGAGTGATATTGCTTTAATATCATTAAGGTCCCCAGTGTCCTATTATACCTTTCAAAAGACTTGTTTCTTTACCTCTTTGTTTTGAATGGCATGCCATGAATAATAATAGATTGACTGATGTATCAATCACATTACACATGTACCACCTCTGCTGTGAGATCACATGCATTGTGTGTTTATGCACAGCACTAATTTACTCTTTTAGTAAATCACGCCAAAATAAATGAGTGGTATATTCTCCAGGAGTGTTAAAGTGTGAGGTTGATGAATCTTTCAGTAGTGTCTCCTTTAATAAGAAGTGAATCAAACCACTTGTGATAAATTGGCTGCCAGGGTAAGTAAAGACTGAATGTCCCTTCTACACTCTCTGTCAATCTAATCAACCTCCAAAACTAACAAGCCATCTTCTAAAATAGTAGCCTACATTTTTTTTTAAATGTGCAGAAACTTTATTGGCTGATGTGTAATCACAAATTATGGCCATGCAACCATTTAACTGATTCTAGGTGTGCGGTCTCATGTCACCCAAATGATTTACTGAAGTGTAGTGATGTTATCTCATACATCCTTAAACAATGATGAGAACTAATAATTCTTTCGACATTCCAACCAACAATCTTTGTCAATGTTTAGCTTCTTGGCTTGAAATCTCAAATAAATTATCAGGAAGCAGTCTGCACATTTTCCAAAACATAGGACACACAACTTATATTTTATCATGCATATGGTAAACATAGCTACATATGGCTTTAGAGCTATATGGTACTGTTCAGAATGGTGTTCACAATGATAATGTTCACCAAATCAGGACATTCCACTCTCAAAAAAGCCCCAACCAATTATTAACCTTAAAAAAACAATTCTGGAAATGTTACAATTTAATTTCTTTGGTAAAATAAAGTCATATTTAATAAACTACCCTTCATCTTCTAAATATTAAACGTTTGAAATGCAAGCTTATTAAATGCATAACTTTTAATGTCTTATGAAATTATGAAATCCAAAGACATGTATCAATAAATTTAACCTTGAATCCGATTTCTGCTTTCCACAGACATTACATTTTAAATGGTAACTTTCTTAATAAGAAAGGAAAGGAAATAACTCACATTCTGCAGGTGGATCATGTGCACAGTGTCAAAACTCCAGATTGCTTCTGGTGAGCACAGTACTGTAACAGTGATTGTGAGATAATGATTCTGAGTTTGTGACTCTCTGTGCTTCTGTCCCGTTTCTCTCTTTTTGCCCTCTTCCCTTTACTCACATTTCTTTTCCCTCCCTGTGTCTCCAACTTCCTCTGTCAGTCTCTTTATTTACAATCTGTTTGCTCTTTTCTATCTTATCACTGTCCACTTTCACTCATTCTCTTTTTCTCATGGGACAACATGCTACTGTTTTTTGCATATACAGAATCTCTCTCTCCATTTCTTGATCTTATTAATGCTGATCTTATTACCTTCAAACTCATATGAAGGAAACATTTAGCATCAGGGTTAATGGGTTCCTTAGTGGTAATGGCGCCAATGTGAAAAAAGAAAAGCTAAAGTCTGTGACATGATATGCTGCCTTTTATGAAAATCAGTAACCACAAAATCCAGAAACATGTCTCAGTCACTTCATATGCAAGCAGGCGATTATCAGTGCCCTCAAGAAAACAATCGCACAAAGAAGAAATTTACCGGCCGATGTGATAATTAAAAAATTCTGAATATTGTCAGATTTATCTGCCTCAGCGATATATCAGTCGACTACTAATAAATAACATGTAATTAATAAAGTGCTAAGTGAGTGTATCTGCAAGCAGCACATTATGGGGCCAAGCACACCAACAGCATATAAGGTAGCATGACTGGATATCACTGATTATTATTTTAAGAAAAGCAGCATAAAAAAACAAAAGTAGTATTGGTTATATTACAATGCAATTTCTTCTAACTTTTGACCAATAGGTGATACTGTCACCAAATGTATATGATGTTTTCAAGGTGTGGTAGCAATGACACATAAAAAGTTCCATGTTAATTTGCTAAAGTGTTGCTGAGATACAGTCTCAGATCCATTTTGGCATCTTGCCATGAAATTCATTGATGCGTTTCATGAAAATGGTTTGGTCTATCAAAAAGCTTTTCAATTTGTTTTGCCAGGAGTGTCCTTAGATGATACACAGCACATTTTATGCAAATCATATGTATGGCCTAGGATATGTTTGAAAAAGTATGTTTTCAATTACATTCAAAATGGCAGACAGGAAGTTTGACCGACCATGGCAAATTGGGTATCATTGTACTCGGAATGACCCAAGGAATCTAAAGAGAGCAGTCACAGGATGAAAGGCCAAATTAATCCAACGATAAGCATTTTTACACATTTCATTATAACTTTTGACCACAAGGTGGGGCTGGGCATGGTGCCGATGATGCATACCAAGTTTCATAACAGTGTGCCAAAATAATAATTGGGTATCATTTGACTCGTTATGCCCCAAGGAATCTAAAGAGACAAGTTCATGATTAGGCCAAACTATTGAGAAGTTATAAGCAAAAAGGGCAATTTTTCACATTTCCTGACTGTTAGATGGTGGAGTGCTAAAACTCTGCAGGTCCCCTCAGGTCATGCATGTGAGGACATATAGCAAGTTTCGTGTCAATAAGATAAAGCATTGCGAACATAGAGCCTCAAGTCCATTTTGGAGTGCTCACCTTCTAATTTGTTGATGCGGTATATGAAAACCACCAAAAAATGTTAATGTACAATCATGAATTCCATAACTTTTTTCATGAGAGTCTCTTGATGATACATGCTAAATTTTGAGTGAATTGGACATACTGTCTAGGAGGAGTTTGAAAATGTAAGTTTTTCAATATGGCGGAACATCTAGTTGGACCGAAATTGAAACTATGGGCTAGGTAGGACGCGTTCTTTGAAGGCTGTGGTATACAAAGAATCCTCCTTTAAAAGGCTTGTTTAAATGAGATGGCCTTCGTAGGACAAACGGAAACAAAACTTATCATGGTTGCTATGACAGCAAGCCACTCTTTAATAAGCACTCGCTCTTTGAGTGAGAAGGGAACAAAGTCCCTTTGGAAGGGAATTTTTGAGGTACATTTTAGGAGAGTTATAATGATGTAGAGAGAAAAGAAAATAGATTTTACAGGTGTATAGACTTTTAGTCTATAATACTTTATTTTTATCATATATTACTATAATTATACATAATATATACTCTGCATCCATCTACTGAGGTACTTCAACTTGGGAATTAACATTCCTTGCATCATATTTTGAGCAAATTGGCATCATTTTATTTAGACAAATGATGTACATTTCCGTTGAAGCAAAGAATTGTGGGTTGTGAGTGCCCATGAAGGATAAACCTCATGCATCCTCCGAATTCCTGTGAAAGAAGGTTGCATTCGAAGGTCGCGTTTGGAGTGACCTACTCGTTTTTACTGAAACGAGACAGCCTCGATGATGTATGCGGCCAACAAATGCGACCTCCAAAGGACATAGACTTCAAAACTAGACGCAGACAATGATATGCATTCGACTTGGCATGAGCCAAGGAATCTAGTTATGCGCATAAAAATAAGTGCAACTTTGAACAATTGGTGACGCTAGAGGGTGTGAGTTAGAGATCCCAAAATTAAATCAGTTACATTTGAGAGTGTCCTCTATCAGTGTCCTCCATTCAGTATTTTCTACAGTAAATATGGTTCTATGGACTGCCACTGACTCCCAGCCAGAAAAAGAACAATAATAAGACATCTAACAGATACAATAGTTGCACACACCTTCTTTGATACAATTCATTCCTTTCATTTATGTGATTACAAATGATTTACATTTATATAAAACAAGTAAAGAGTTATATATTTATACAAGTAAACATGGTTCATATTAATTCCAAACTGTAAATTTCTATATATAATAATATTAATAAAATCATATTAATGACATAATCATTACTGATATTATTGATAGAAGACAAACATGTGTTGTCCTGGTTTAAAATATACTGTTTTTTTTTTCTTCTGTGTGTTGCTTCTCTCTTAAAATGATAGTGTTTTAACACTGTGACAACCAGTCCAGTAACCTGTGCCAACCCAGAACCTGGGGTTGTTTGGCACAAATGCACAACATAATTCTGACTATTAATTAACAAAAATCAGTAAATATTTGGTGATCTTGAATTCTGTGGCAGGGCGGAGGGAGGGGCCGGGTCCTGATCCTACATACCCGGTCCCGTATTAGTCTAATCAAGCCTACAGAGAGGGATAAAGGTCGACTGCAGAGGATCGTGCGGGAGAGAGAGATCGTTTATGGACATGTCCATCATGTGTGTGTTTGTCCTTTGTTTCAATTTATTATTAAAATATTATTTATGTTGAAAAGCCGGTTCTCGCCTCCTCCTTTCCATTGATCACTTTACAAATTCATTTAAAAAAACAAAAAAAAAATGTTTTTGACCTAAGAACTAAAGCTTTCATTTGTACCTACTTGGGGTATCTTAATGATTGTTCCAGCAGAGATATTCTGAAAAGTGTGCCAACCAACACAAGTCTCTCCTATTAATAGATTATTCCAGGTTCAGTACAAGTTAAACTCAATCGAAAGCATTTTGTGACAATGTTGAACCCAGAATATTCCTTTTTAAATAAGATATATGTTCAGTAAATATGCTTAACTTTCTAGTATAAAAAAGTATATACTTAGTTCAGTTACTATAAAGCAGATGTTGCTTTGCAATTTGCAAAATTTTATTGTTTGGAACTTATGAATTTTGTTTAGTAAGATCATACTACTAATCATAAATTTAAATTAAATACTAATAAATTAATTAAAATGTATGCTATTTAAAGATTACTCAATTCAGTTTGATGAAAACTGTTAAAAAATGGAAATTTGAATCTTTATTTAAAAAAATATTTTTAATCTTAAATATAGACTGAAATATCTTTTGATTACTATATACAATGTTTCTTATATCTACTGTAAGTTTGAACTCTCTATCGAGTGTTTAATTTAGACACTCCTCCACAATGCATCAATGTTGGTTTAAATGGCTACATAACAATTATTAATTAATGATTAAGTAATCATTTAGCTGACGCTTTTATAGAAGGTGATATTTTTTAAATGTGTTTGTTTTAAATCAAAATGATAAGGATTCCACAAAAGATTAAACAAAACATTTATTAGTCTATAAGGTGTTTGACATGACCCTTAATGATTGACAGTCTGATGGTGAATTACTACTCTGTGCTTTAGTTTTATTAGTGTAATTAAGCAGCATGCTGTATGGACTGATAAGAACATATAGCATTACATCTTTCATTAGAGAAACGGAAGTGCTGATATTTTCCAGGCTTATATGATTGTTAAAACTTAAAGGACAGATGTTTCTGGTGTTCATGATACTCGCGCTTAGAGGTATTATCAGCAGGCCACATTGTTGTCAAAACTGATTTGGGAAGGAGTTAGACTGCCTTTGAAGAAATGCAATAAATCTTATACAGATATATAGGTATTTAATTAAAATACAGTGTGCTGGATATTATAGGCCATGGTCAATGTAAACATATGCTGTAACAAAGAAGATCTATAAACAACTTGTGACAGGCCGGTATAAATACATACTGTCAACTTGAAGGAGATTTTGCTGTTTCTTTTTTTACACTGGCCCTTTAAGAAACTAACAAGTAGGCCCAACAGGAAGTTGTCAATGGCATGGTGATGAACAAAGAGAGTGTGAACACCAAACTCTGGACACTCAGTACCAGCTTGAATGTCACTATAGTGGATTACAACTCCAAAATCACCTCTTCATGAGCGGGTTTGATTGTTTTACCTGATGCTTCTTGGATTTTGTGAAGAAATATGTCTCTTCGATAAGAGTGTGGGCCGGCTGTTTGTTTGAAGATGAGTTTTCACCTGCTTCCTCCATACTGCTCCAAATACCTTTTGTTTTAACTCCAATCTGTCCCTCCAAAGATCCATAAACACCCACTAAACAATTCTCAAAAAAGAAAAATCAGAAAACCTTTTAGAATTTATGTTTTGAAAATGTTTGGTTTGAACTCCAGTGGCCAGTATTTTTTTAAATTTTTATTAATTAATGTATTTATTTTGCTTTTGGGTTCAAATTGAACATTTGTCTTGAATTTAATTTACTGATGGACTTGTTTGATGTTTACTTTAGGGCCTAAATATGGACTTCATGGACTTTGTAGTAATTTGGCCTCTCAAACCTGAATTTTTTGGTGTTGAGTTTATGAAATTTTCTGTTAACAGGGTTATTTTTTGAAAGATTGATTCAGTGAAGAGTGATTTTTTTTCATGTTTGCTTCTCCAGGTTTGTGTAGCATGTGTATTTTATTTCTACAAAAGGTCATAATTAGACATAAAAATTTTGTCAATAAACCAAATCCTTCCTGTCAGCAAACAGTGAAATTGTTCACCTCTGTAACTGCAGATGAAAATACAAATAAATAAAAACTGCTAGACTGCCGCCTAGTGGTAAAATTCAAATGTTCACAAGGTTCTGTGGAGTCATACGCAAAAACAAGAGTTGTACCAAGACTAGACTCAATCAAATAAAATAAGACCATTTTGAGAGGATGTTTAAGTAACATGTTCAATTTACTTCATAAAACATATGAATTGGTTCAAAAGGACAGTAATGGACTGTATCTAATAATGAATCAAATACTGAATCAATGTTGCGGGTGTGTGTTTGATTATTTGAAGGACGTTTCATGCCAGCAGAATTATTTTCGCTCTATGCCTCTTCTAGGCCAATTAACAAGGATTCAAAATATCTCCTGGTGCTTGAATCCTGTCTATGTATATCATTCTCATCTGAGTGTGGATGTGTGCGCAAACAGGCCAGAAGGAGCCTCTGTTCTTTGTCATTAACAAATCACAGATTGTCAAGGGTCTATAGTCACGTCTGTTCTCTAATGTTCCTGTCTAAAGTCACCTAGCAATTCCAGACTCCCACATGCCCCTTACACTACCTCTCAGAATGTGGATTGCAAAGATGATTTGAGAAAAACCAGAATAGTTCTTCCACTCTGTATCATGTTGCCCAGAAACATCATATGAGGAGATCTTGAAAGCTGTTGTTTCATGTTCATGTTCCATCGTGATGGCATATCATAAGTACATAAAGGCTTTTAACCAAGACGAGAGAGGAGAGAGTTTCTTCCCATCTAATCATTCTGGTGACTTCTTTCTATTATGGAAAAGGGACTTTGCTTGTTCAACATGATTAAAGCTGATGCAACATTAAGAGAAGAACCAAAGTACAACAGAACCAAAGTTTCCTCAAAGGAGCTGTATGTATTTTGTTACATGTATGTTAAAAAACTCTGGGCTGTGTGGATAGTGCTTCACTTAAAAAAAAAAAAAAAACACTTAAAGAGTACCGAAAAGTATAATAAAAGTTGTCCACGTGATTCCTGCATCATATTCCAAGTCTTCTGAAGCAACCCGTTCTCTCCCAAGGCATCAAGTATTGAGTCTCGTTCAAGAGACCCAAACATCAATATGTAGATGCCAAAAGGAGCCTTTGGCATCTGTTTTACTCAAGCGCATTACTGTCAGTGAGAAACCTTTGGCGTCAGTAGACTGATGCAAAGTGCGTCAGAATTTCATCATGGTGTAATTATATGTTGACAGTTTTATCATCGTGACATGATACTGTATGTTAGGATATGATTTTCATTTAATTTGAACTTTGATCAAGATTTATTTACATTAGTTAATGTTTAATCAGCAACATAGTTTGCCTTGATTAATGTTTAATCCATTGTTTTCTGTACACATTCCACTCTGCCGAAGTGACCTGTTTAAGTGTAAGTCTTTATTAAACACTTATGGTCCACCAGCATCTGCCGTACCAAAACCCAGACTCGTTTTAACAATCAAAACTTGCCAACTTAAGAAGTGATACAACAAAGATTTGACTACAGTGATGTCATATATCATTGACTTTCTTTAGTCTCGTGAGTGAATGCGCAGGGGCGGGTCTACGGGGTGGCCAGGGGGGGCACCGGCCCCCCTGAAATTCAATTGGCCACCCCAGGTGCCCCCCCTATAAGATGTCTTGTGATTGGTTCATTTTACGGCCAATCAGTGTATAGACTCTACTGAAGTTTGTGATTCAAATAAGTTTTTTTTTTTTTTTTTAAAGCTTAATAAAGTCATCTTTATTGCCAAAAAAATATGATACAAATAACAAGTGACTTATCAAAATATACATAACAATTTTCTCAAATAACTACTGTCTACAATTGCCGTAAATTGTTTCGACATACTTTTTTTTTTAAATTTTATTATCCTTCAACAACACAAACAAACAAGGTACATCAACAAATCTCTGAATATAACCTCAATTGTTCAGCCATAGGTTGAGCATAGCTAGTACAAAGAACAGAAAACACACTATGAACACTATGAAAAAATATATAAAAAGGGACTTTTTAAATTAATTTAAACGTATCCAAAAGAGAAATCAGTTTAAGGGCTTTCTGATTTTTAACAAATTTTAAAGATTTGCACAAGAGTTTAACCTCATTCATCCAGTGATTAAAGTTGGGTTTAGATTTAAACCATCTGCATTTATGCATGAAAAACTTTCCAAAACATAACAAGAAATTATAACAAAATCACAATCTTTGTTTTCCAGACAAATTAACTTCCATGTGAGAGGTGGGAGTTCAACCCTCCTAGACCTTAACCAATTCTGCACCTCACTCCAAAAGGGTTGCACCAGATCACAATCAAAGAAGACATGCTCTAGATTTTCAATATTTGTTTCACAAAATACACAATTATTCACATCAAAATTCAATTTCAATCTTAAAAATTCTTTAGTAGGATAAATCTCAATTAAAATTTTGAAATTCACCTCCTTAGCTTTAGGAGGGAGAGGAAAAGACAAATAATTTTTCCTAATTTTTTATATTTCAACCTTATCAAAATCTTTAAGCACGTATTCCAGTCTAATTGGGTTTGGGTAATAAGCCTGTAAAAAAAAAATTCTAATGACTCTATTTGTACATTTTTTATCACAAAAATCATAACCTTCTAAGGAGAGCTGTCTCTGTTACGGATAAGATGAAGGCAGACATGGAGTGAGGATCTATTTGCAGGTTTTATTGAAAAAACGTGAAAACAGACAAAACAGGAACAAATGAAATACCCGCAATGGGGAAATAAAACAAAAACACAGAAAGGTTGTACAGGCAGGAGAACCATAGAACAAGCACAGAAACAGGCATCCACAAAAATCAACAATTGACAGGGGAATGGAGAAACAGCAGGGTTTAAATACACAGGAGACATGATGACAAACGACGATCAGGTGAGCACAATGACACAGGGCTGGCAATGATGAGGGCCGGGAATCATGGGAAGTGTAGTTTTTACAAATGGAATAGGAGTTTGAGACAAAGACTATTGAAACACAGGGCAGACAACAAGGGAATCGTGACAGTCTCAGTACTGGGGAGATTTTGGAGTACAACATGTCTTCTTTAACCATTAATCTTAACGGAAGTGGTATAGCTCTAATCATTCTATTAAAAATATTAACGGTACACTGTACTTGGAATTTCTCACAAAACACTCTATACAGTAACAAATTTCCATTATCATCCAAGAAATGGGCAATAGCCCAAATCCCTTTAGATATCCATTCCTCAAGATATACAGATTTTCTGCCAAATTTTATATATCTACTATTAAAAACTGGAGTGTTGTGAGGAGTGAAGTTATGTTTGAACAATAGTTTCCAATAGAGCAGCACTTGCTGATGGAAGGCTGAAAGTTTATCTGGTAACGAGGTGCACTCAAAGTCACAACATAACAGAAAGTGTATTCCCCCCAGTTTGTTAAAGATAGCATTGGGGACAATAAACCAAAAGGAGTGGCTATTTTGAATGAAGGATTTTAACCATTTCAATTTCAAAACACCATTCATAATGTCAAAATCGATAGCATTCACCCCACCGTCTTCATATTTTTTAATCATGTCCTCCTTTTTAATGTACTGACACTTATTTCTCCAAATAAATTTTAAATTCACCTTATTTATTAATTTAATCATTTGTGTCAATATGGGCAAGGAGAAGGCTGGATAGATGAATCTGGACAAACTATCCATTTTAGATAAAAGAACCCTTCCAAAAATGGTAAGATCCCTCTACAGCCATCTATTCAATATGGACTTACATTTATCTATGTTATTCAACACATTGTTATTCTCCATAACATCTTTATCTTTAGAAATAATAATCCCCAAATATTTAACTTCTCTTTTAATTTGTATTTTAGATAATGACTGCAAAGGAAACTCATGCAGGGTTAACATTACACATTTGTTTAGGTTTAAATGTGCCCCGAAGCTTTAGAAAACTGGTTAATAGAATGTAAAGCTAATGGAATTTGATATTCATTCTTTAGAAACAATGTTGTATCGTCAGCAAACTGGCTTATAAGTATATGTCTATCCAACACTGAAAGACCTTCAATACCATTATTTTTAATCAATATAGATAATAACTCTGCAACCATTATAAATAATAATGGTGAGCTTGCCAGTCACCACCGAAACAGAAGAATCCAGCTGTTTTAGTTGAAGTCTGCCTTCTTTCTTTTTCGACTGTTTTCCTCTCTTTCTGCTACTGTTTTTATTGTTTCTAAACTAAAGACTGTTCTTTAATATATTAGCAGAGCACAATGTAATGGTTCCATATTTTAGTTTTAAACTGTGGTGTTTTCATTTGAACTGTTACAGTGCTAAAACTTTAACTCTGTGTTACTCAGCTTTTTTGTCAATTAATCTGAAAGAAATGTTGAATGAAACACTGTGATGTTTTGGCCAAACCATTTGAATTATTACAGTGGGGGAATTTTTTTTATTTTGTATTATTATTATTTGAAAGAGATTGTGAATAAAACTACTGTATATTGTAATGGCCAAACTAATTAAAAGAAAATAGTTGACATCGTTTCTGATTCTGGGTTTTTAAAATTGCTCATTATTAAAATTGCTTTTATTTTATAAACTTGTTAGTTTTATGAAAACACTAAAAATAATAAACACTGGCTCTCAAATTTAACTTAATGGATATATACAGGGATGACAAAAACTAAATTAATCAAAAATGTGCTTTATAGCTACATTTGTTTACAAGTAACTTTATTCAAGTTAAAAAAGAATAAAATCAATAGGATTTACGTAATATACTGTAGAATTTAGCTTTTTTTTTTGGTCACTGGCGGCCACACCGTTTGGAGGCAGTGCCCCAGCATGGCCCCCCCCCCCCACTGAAAATGCTCTAGACACGCCCCTGTGAATGCAACGAACTCAAGTTCAGATGTATCTTTTGATTTATACTGTATGTGACTGCCTTCACGAAGGGGGAAGATTTTCACCTATTAAAACCTTCTTTGCTCACACAAAAGCTATTGTATGGTTTGGAATAATTTACAGTGTTACTTTTATTTTTTGGAACAAATGTTATGCTTTTTACGTCTTTTATGTTGCTGAGAATTGGTTAGGTTTTGGCGTAGGGTGTTCAAAAATAATAATCTAATGTAAATAAAATTATTGTGAGGAAATTTGCCAGTCTGTTAGATGTTTTATATTGTTGAGAATTGGTTATGTTTAGGAATGGGGTTGGGATAGGGGATCAAATATCAATATGATTGTATAATGTAATACACAAAAATGCCTTGGGATTGAGATCAGTAATTTAGCAGTGAAAAACTTGACATCCTTTGCGAGTTCATGAGTGCTATAGGAGAAGCTTGTCCACAATGGTTTCATGCTTTCACACAAGAACTTGTTTAGAGCTAAAAACAATGCTAGATTTTTGCATATTGTATTGAAAAGACTACCTGCGTTGTTCATTAAATGTTCTCATATTGTGTTGCACATAAGAAAGTCATATGGGTTTGCAACTAAATGAGTAATGAGTAAATTATGAAAATGTTTGTGTACTCTGATGGGGTGGAAGGAAGAGGAAGAATTACTCAGATCACCAGATGCACTCTAAACTTTCCAAACAGCTTCAGGTGATGTAGATTGCAAAGTATGCAAAAATACAAAATAAGTAAATACAGAAGCACTCTCGTTGTGGAATAAGTGGAGCTCTTTAAAGGAAACACCCAGGCGTTACATCTTAAATGCAGTTATATTTAATGCGTTATAGCTTTATTAAAGTTCAAATAGTATGTAGGCTGGTCATGTAAATAACTACAAACTCCGAAACTGGAATTTCTCTGTGTGGTCAGCACCTCTTCTATGAGTTGCGTGAAGTGTCCCGATCTAAGGGGGAGAGGTTGAAACTGCACCCGGCTGATGCACACTGTCTCGGGGACGCTCGTCCCTCGACTGCTTGCTTGCTGCAGCTAGATTATAACATGATGGCTCGCAAGTTATTGAATCATAATATATGCATCACTGTGCATTTCCTATCGTGAAGAACATTGGCAAAATGCAGCTTTATTAATTAGTTCAAGATGGATTGACGTGAACAAAAAGGTGAGAGAGGGTAGCCCCCATTATACACTGCAACAAAATACACTTTTGATTTATTTTTGTTTTCACTTGTTTTCCAATATAAACAACTAAAACAACTTTTAAACAGGAGTTGTTGAATATAATATTAAAAATACAAATATTTTAAAATATCTAAAACTCTTTTAAAAAGATACATCTGAAAAGCAGCATATAAGATATTTAGACTTGCTTTTGGAGAATAGATCTTGAATATACATATATTTTGTCTTAACAGGACTTGACGAAGTATAACCAATTGAAAAAAATAAATTTATATTTAAGATACATTCTGTTAAAGCAAGTTTAAATATCTTATGTTGCTCCTAATCTTGTTTGAAGCATTTGTAGACATTTTTAAATGGAAAACAAGACAAAAACACTTGATAACAATTTAATTTATTGCAGTAAATGTCTTTGCTGAATTAAACTTAAAAGTATTTTCCCCCTTTAATTCAGTGAATGTCATTTAATGGTATTTAAAGATTATGTTGTCCTCTATTGTTAGTAAGCATGCTTAATAAAACCTTTTAAGTAGGGCACACGCTGAATAATCGGGTAAGAGCTAATGAGTAATCATTGCAATAATTGCTGAATAGTCGAATGATCATTCTAATAATAATGATATTAATCGATTATCAAAATAATCATTAGTTGCAGCCATACTCTTCAACTGCTGGTTCATTCTCACATCTTAGCAGCCTTGACACCAAAAGTACAACCTCTCCAGAAACAGCTTGAGCAGTAACAAGTAAGCTATCATCAACCCCCCATGCCTGTCAAGACCTGCCTTTGAATATTTAGATATTTCGAGCAGCAAAATGAGTTACTGATTTCAGGTTATCCCCTGCAATGATGCAACTGTTTGTCAGTGGATGTGTAGTCTTGTGCCCTTTGTGGCTTGGCAGCTGTATGTGTGCATGCTCTTGTGTGTCAGTATCTGTGAGCATGTGTGTGGCTCTAAGTGTGTGAGCTGTGGCCCTCCACTGGGATCTGTCATGTCATATTATCATCCTACTAAAGGCTGACCTTATATATCCAGACACCATGCTGCTCAATTGCCCCTCCCTCCGGAGAATACCATTGTGAGAATAATAGAGGGAGTTGTTGCGCTTTACATGTCCTAGCCCACACAAACACAATCTCCCCTGGGAGGGGTCAGAAAAAACACAGTCAGTCTACAGGCTTCTTAGTTACAGAGGCACGTCCGCTTCCTTTTTTAGGAGAAGTGATGGGAAGACACTGCTCTACTTTTCAAATACAGAGAGTGAGAGAGAGAGAGAGAGAGAGAGAGAGAGAGAGAGAAAGTGACAAAGAAATAAAGAGAAAAGAAAGATTAACAGACTAAAAGTGAGAAAAGAGTGAAGAAGAGAGAGAGGGAGAGATAAAGTGAAAAAGAGTGTAATCTGAGATGTTCAGTGTTTGAGATGTTTTTTCTCACTTGTGTTCTGCACTTCACTGCACATCTATTGACTAACAGACCAATAAACAGGAACACAATTTCTCACCCATCTGGAAAGAGTGGAGTATAATCCATTTCATCCTTTGGTAATTGCTGGCTTACATCTTCAGGACTTTAGTCTGAAAATTCTATAAAATAATGTGAAAAAGATTTGTATCTGA
Organism: Xyrauchen texanus; assembly: GCF_025860055.1. Taxonomy (NCBI): domain Eukaryota; kingdom Metazoa; phylum Chordata; class Actinopteri; order Cypriniformes; family Catostomidae; genus Xyrauchen; species Xyrauchen texanus. The sequence continues at coordinate 19,358,906 of NC_068319.1, forward strand.
ATTCCATTATTTGGAACTAATTCTAAATTATACTAATTAGAATCTTTTGGATTTCTACATAACACAATATGGAAAACAGGAGAAACAGGAAAAATCTTCAAGGCTAGGTATGTAGCAAAGGGATACAACCAAAATGAAGGCATAGACTACCATGAGACATTTGCTCCTACAGCAAATCTCACCTCAGTATGGGCATTAATGCAGATAGCTGCTCAGAACAACTTCTTAGTTCATCAGATGGACGTCAAAACAGCATATTTACATGCTCCAATAGAGGAAGACATATATTTAGAACAACCAGAGGGTTTTGAAGAGACATTTGACATAGGAGACAAGTTAGTATGCAAGTTGAAGAAATCTCTGTATGGTTTAAAACAGTCTGGAAGAAACTGGTACAAACGTTTAAATGATCATTTGGAACAAAACAACTTTGAGAGAAATCAGTCTGATCACTGTGTGTATAGAAAGCAAATTGAAAATGAGACAATCATAGTGATCATCTGGGTAGATGATTTGATAATTGCAGCAAGCAGTGAGGATCAGCTCAACAGTTTTAAAGAAATAATGAAGTCCAAATTTAACATGAAGGATGACAAAAATAATACTAAGAAGTGAATAGGACTTTTATTTTGACTGGAGTTTTAATAAAACTTGCTGCTCCCTCAGGCACTGATGTTATGCCGGTGTATTGAGATGTTAACCAACAAATAAATAATACTAAGAAGTTATATCTGGATTCTTCTTTAATGGATGGATGACAACAACATATTGTACATAGACATGACGGATAGAAATGAAACCTTAACATTCAGTCTATTAGCTCAGGATTTCTGTTATGAACATTCTTGGCTACAGTACAATACAATGTTTGAAAGTAAACTGTAAATTATTCATCTTTTTAATTAAACCTTATCAAACCATTCAACAACACTAATTTGTTGAGTTCCAGAGACACTCAGACTCTCTCTGTCTCTCAGATGAGGGTTTGCTATGAGGTCCACTTGCTCTTTGTCATGGAGAGAACCCAACCCCTTGAGCGCAGCTGTGGAGAGATGCTGACATTTGGGGCTCCTGTCACATTACACGCACTGCAGAATTTCACTTTGTTGTAGATTCTAAGTTGAGACAGAATCTAGTCCAAAATAGTGCACAGCCCAAGGCAGCGGCTTAGTTATCAAAGGAAGCTACAGTACCAGGGCATGAATACTGTAGCCCTGAAGTCGATTTGTGTTTAACAGTGTGTATCATTATATAAAGCTATAATAATATAAAGTGTGTTGGGAAAGACAAAGTTTAAACTCAACATAGGCTCTTTGTGGTTCACTAATCACTTCCTAGATGTCATTGTTTGACTTTCAGTAGTTTGCAATTTAATGTAATCCTGCCATGAAGATAGTGTAAACATGTCTTTCTCGCTGTCCCTGGAGGATGGCTTGAGACTTGACCCAAGCTCGAATACCCCTCCGGATATGTTATTGATGAATAGATGGGAGGAGTTGGGGTGGTGGAAGGATGCTAGAGGAATCGTCACATCATGGATGCAAGCAGCTGCAGAGTATATATGTGCTTACTCTGGCGATGTGATTGGACAGATTAAATGAACATGCTCCTCCCAAACTTTGTTACGAAACTCCATTTCAGTAATTTGCTAGTTACAGTTTTCCCAATTGTTTACACACATTTGCTAAATCTTTGGATCTTTGTCCTAAAACTCTAAACACAAAACACAAAATTGAAAACTATACAAATCTCTAACAAAAGCAAAAACTGCATTCAAAACAGTTTTATCTCTTTCCAAAATGTTTTTTTTTTGCATCAAAATGACACACACACACACACACACACACACACACACACACACACACGTAGTGTTTCCATGTTTTATGGGGACTTTCCATAGACATAATGGTTTTTATACTGTACAAACTTTATATTCTATCCCCTAAACCTAAACCTACCCCTAAACCTAACCCTCACAGAAAACTTTCTGCATTTTTACATTTTCAAAAAACATAATTTAGTATGATTTATAAGCTGTTTTCCTCATGGGGACCGACAAAATGTCCCCACAAGGTCAAACATTTCGGGTTTTACTATCCTTATGGGGACATTTGGTCCCCACAAAGTGATAAATACACGCTCACACACACACACACACACACACACACACACACACACACACACACACATATACATCAACAGATCTGTCTACCAACCAACATCACACACTACTATGAATATCCCATCACTAGGTTGCCGCCTTTTGCATTGTCAGTGTTACACTGTAGCCGGTTGTAAAATATTGTTATGTATATGTAATGTATACTTGCTCAAATATACATAAATAAACACACACAAATGCAATACAGTAACAAAAACATTGTCATTTATTTCCAAATTGCAGTATTTTTGAATATTTGTATGTTTTTTTATGTAACACATTCCATACCCTACAGGAGAAAACAGGAAAAACATGTTTTCTGTACAAAAATTACAAATGAAAGTGGCTCATTCTTTCAAAATTCTAAACACAAAATCATGCAAAATATAAGAAAAAAGAAAGTAGGCTGCATCCTGCCTCCTATTTTGGTCAACCACAGCACCTCATCTACATCACAAGTGAGGTTCTCTCTGACTAAACAGCAGGGAAAGAATCTTCTGGAGTGATTGAACCGGCCGCCAAAAGCCCCCACATTAACTTCACCACATGCATCCTCCATTGCCTGGAAAAGAGGCATGCATGCGAGGGGCTGGAGGTCATACACCTTCCAACTCTTTGATTGGGTTTAGGAATGGGGAATATGGTGGGAGGTATAAAACAAGGTATAATAAATTGTGGGTTGTCAATTAACCATTTGCAGACCAGAGCAACCTGGTGGAAACTCGTTGTCCCAGATGACAACATACCTAGGCTGCTCTGGTCCACCGCTCTGCTCGGCTGGTATGAGGATGCCATGAAGTGTGTCCAGGAATGTGATGAGAAGGGACCAATGTTGGCATGGTGATGGAAGACACCTTGCTGGCTAACAGCTATGCACATGGTAATATTCCCTCCATGCTGTCCAGGGACATTCACAATGGCATAGTGGCCAATAATGTTCCATCCCCTTCTTTTGACTAGGTTGAAGACAGCCCCAACAATGTAAATATAAACGTGCTGAACTGCAGTGGCATCAGGCTTCAAGACTCTCTGAAACAGACAACAAGACAGTGTGTGAAATAGTCCTAGAGCAGTCAATATGGTGAGGCACAATACACCAGATTACAGTACTGTAATGTGTCTTTACAGTGCTGATATGATAGTAAATTCACAGTATAGTACTTACTTGCACATATTCATAGCACTATTCTTTAACCTCTCTAACTTTCACTCAGATGGCACCCTGTAGACCTGTTTCATCAGGATCCAGTTGTGCTATAATACATGGCCCAATCTAGATATTGAAAATTGTGTTGTCTGCTATTGTCTGGTTCTGGATTTCTCATAGTCTAATGGTATTATTAGCCACCAACATTTTCAATATGAAATTACTGTAAAATTGGCCAGTATTCACTGAGTTATATAGGCCTACTGATATGTCAGACTGTGGTATAGTACAGTATACATACATAAATAGCATGGTGTAAATGGTAGGTAACTTACCATTTCTCATTTCTGAATGTACAGATGATAGATGCAAACGTGTAGCAGCTCAGGTTGGGCTGAACTCTCTGCCCAGCCTCTCTCATACGCAATACATGGTCAACCAGTGTGGCCCTGATCACACCTGAGACAACTGTACTTTCTTGTCCTCTTCCTCCTCTTCCTCCTCTTGCTCTCACTCCTGCACCTCTAGCTCTTGCTTCACGATTGATTTCCATTTTCCTCTGAAACAGGAGAGCTCATCTGTGGCATTTTATAGTGCTAAAGCTCTGATTTCTTCAGCAACTAGTGTTTACACCTGTGAGAATTGGGTGTTGCCAGTTGGTGTATATAGCTTGGCATTGTGACTTTCCAAAGGGAATAAAGAGATTTTAATTTTGAATGTTGTGCCTAATGTTGAGTGCATTGTGTAATGTTTTCCATACAGAATTGAAAACTGAGTGTAAAGCAGGAATTGTTCATGCAATTTTGCAGACTTGGTTTAGGGATTTGGTACATGAGTTTCAGGTTTCAGTGATTGCGTTTCAAGTTCCAATTTTAGTGTGTAAACTATTGGGAAAAAATGTAATGTAATCCTGCCATGAGGATAGTGTAAACATGTTTGGTTCACTGTCCATAGAGGAGGGCTCGAGGCTCGACTTGACATAAGTTTGGGTACCCTCCAAAAGAAGCCTTATACTAGGGTCTGCTTGGGGGATTTTAAACTGAGAGCTAAAGGATAGGTAGAGAATAAGTAGAGTGAAAATAGGTGGAAACACTGCAGAAACCATGGCGGTTGCTGCCTCATGCGAATTAGCTCTCATGGGAGCTGCTGTTGACTCCGCAACGCCTGTGGCTGGAAGGCCACCCCCCAGGCCCTCTGGAGGAATGGGGTAAACCTCCCACTGCCTGGGCAGGTCTGCCCATAGCAAGAGTGAGCCCCTGTCGCCTTAGGTGTTCCCGCCCTGGCCGGACTCCACCTTATGCTACCTCCAGACGCAAGTCATTCAATGGGAGGGGCCCGTGCAGTAAACAGGCTAACACCAAGGGTGTGGGGCTTGGCTACCTCTCGCATGGGTGAGCCCATCATGCAATCGAACGGGGCCCCTCACTGCATTCAAACGGTGGGGACCTCACAGTGATACGAACAGGAGAGCCTACGATAAAAATAAATGTGAGTTAGCTCACACAGTATTTGCACGGGAGAACCCTCACTGCCATTCAAATTGAAGGGCCCTTGAATGCATGTATGTGGGAGGGCCCTCACAGCACCAAACAGGAGGGCCTTTCATGTGCATGGGAGTCCTCCCGCATTTGAACGGAAGAGCCCGTGCTGCATTTGAACATGAAAGCCCATGCTGCATTTGAACGGGAGAGCCCATGCTGCGTTTGAACGGGAGCGCACGTGCTGCATTTGAACGGGAGTACCGTACTGCATTAACAACTAACAATTATACTAGCAAAGCTGTCTGGCCCAAGAGAAGGTTTTTGCTCCGTCGTCATTTCAGGGATTTCTAATGGTTCCACAAAGATTATTATATCTTCATCGGTGGACGAAGATGAGGGACTATAAACATCAAGATATAAATCTTTAAAAGCATTATTAATATCCACAGCTGATGTAAATATTTCACCACCAGTAGATTTAACTGAGGAAATGGTAGAAAAAGACTCTCTCTGCTTTATATATCAAAAGATACCCTGCTTTGTCTCCCGACTCAAAGTTTGACCGTCTTGCCCTGAATAGCCAAAACTCCAACTTCCGTGACATAATTTCAGTCGGGTCAATTTTCTGAGGCCATTTCAGACAACATTCGGTGCTTTAGCTCTGCCTCAGCCTTTTTAATATTCCCTACCAACTCCACAAGTTCTCTTGCTCTTTGCTTTTTTGACGAATGACGCATAGTGTATGATCCGACCCCTAAGAACTGCCTTAAGTGCCTCCCAAGCCACGCCCACAGAGGATTCTGAGGACCAGTTGGTCTCCATATAGACATTGATTTCAGCCTTTAACTTTGTTGGAACTCAGGATTACGCAAAAGGGATTCATTAAAGCGGCAACTGTATGATTTCTTTTTCTCCATGTGTGGCAACAACTCTAAACTCACCAGGGCGTTATCTGAGACTAAAATGTTTCCAATTGAGCAATCAACAACAGATGAAATCAGGGACTAGATATCAAGAAAAAAATCTATTCTAGAATAAATCTTATGGACTGATGAAAAAAATGTATAGTCCCTCTCCAAATATCTGTATGACTAAGATGTGTTTTACACATCCTGTGAAGAGTCAATGTTGATCTGGGGGGCTTGCACAGCGTTAGAATTATGTTTGAATTAAATTAATATTTTGATTCCCTCTCATTAAATTAAAGCTGTAATAGAGCTCAAGTGGCATGAAGCTGGAGCAGCGCCCATTCACAGAGGTAGCCACATGCTATAGGGACCACCCCGGGTTGAAAATCAGGATGAGAGGACCTGTGTACAGCCATAGGGGGCTGTACGACATGTATACAGTGATGCAGTGGCCTGTGCGAAGGCAGCCTCAACACCAGGTCTGCTTCAGTGAGGAAAGATGAGAAGTGAGAAAAGAAAGATAATGGTTAAATTGGCAGCCAGCATTGCCACGAAATATGAATAGTGGCTGCTGCAGCAGCTTGGTGAATAACTTAATGACTGCGATGGAAGAGCTTATCTGATGAGGGCAAATGCTATATGCAGAGTAGTGTGTCATTCAAAACTGTCGCATGGATCTGTCGTGGGTAAGTTGGCGGAGCCGAATGCTGGAGGAATCGTCACAGCATGGAAGCAGCTGATTATATACTCTTTCACTTTGGCTACTATTGGTCGGATTAAACGAACATGCTCCTCCCGAATTTTGTTATGAAACTCTATTTAAAGAATGCCTGCAAGGTTACAGATTATTTGGGGCAGTGGTTCTCTTCCTTTTTTTGACGAACGCCCCCCTACTTCATTCCCTTACCCAATTTTTCATTAAACATTATTGCACAGGGATAGAATTACATAAAAAGTAATATTTTATATATGTTAGCATTTATGAAACCCAGACAAAACCGCCAATTATATTACATTATACAATAGTAATAATATATGCTGTATTTCTGTCTTAAATTCTTCACTGTCTCACTTTATGTTAAGGCTCTCCAATAAAACCTACAAGCCCTTATTTCGAATGAAGGAACACATTTGAAATTCTAAATGCATTTGATAATATGTTTCTTTATCACCTCGAGAGCAATGGAGCAAGCAAGCGTTTCCTCCTGCGTGTCATTTACATTGTGTGTATGAACCAAGAACATTTGCCGTTGCACAAATAAAATGAAAGTGAAACTATGGCAAAAACCTCTGTAGATGGTACGCCCATCAGAGCACTTTAAATTGGTTCATCTTAATGTACTGATCTGCTCTGAATGAAGCCAGTACGTTCATTTTAGGTGGTCAAATAATACAACAAAAATGGAATATGAGACACAAAAACATGTCATGGTAATCATGGTATATCTATATTCACTTAAAATTCCCATATGTGGACAGTAAATTGTGACTGGAATATGAAGTATGGACAGTACTGTGCAAAGGTTTTAGGCACTTGTGATAAATGTTGCATAGTGAGGATGTCTTCAAAAATAATGACAAATAGTTTTCATTTATCACTTAATGTCATACAAAGTCCAGTAAACATGAAAAAGCTAAATCAATGTTTGGTTTAACAGCACCAATTTTCTTAGGTACACCTGGACACTGTATTTCTTGTACATCTTGTTGGATGTTCCAAGATTCTTGGAGAATTTGCATCAGTTCTTCTATCTATTTAGGCTGTCTAAATTGCTTATGTCCTTGTATGTAATCTCAGATTGACACGATGTTCAGTGGGAGGCTTTGTGGGTGCCATGACATCTGTTGTACGGTTTCCTGTTCTTCTATTCTAATGTTTTCTATTTGCAAAAGTAATGTTTGGGAGTCTAACATTTATATTTCCTATCAACACAATAAAGCTGAAGATATAAATAACCATCTTAAGACAAATGCTTTTGTGAAACATCTTATGTGCCTAAGACTTTTGCACAGTACTGTAATGCAGCCATGTATGGTAAGCCATGAGGTACTTATGTCATCAAATGTAAAGCTGACTTGTACCTCTTTGCTTTCACATCGCACAAATCAATAGAACCACAAAAGGAACCACAAACGAACATAAGAACCTCAGGAGGTGGTCCGCTTTTGGGTCCTTTTAGGGGGGGGGGGGAGTCACATATACATGTTATATCACTCTGAGAGCGCTTGGAGTGGTCAAATGAACTAGGTGTGAAAACGTCCTAAGTGTTACTATAGTAAATTCAAGGGTGGTGATGTAGAATTCTGTGCCGAATTCAAATGGTTTCCCCTTATTGCGTCTTGTTTCTAACTGATTCTCGCAAAGCTGCAAGTTTAAGAGCTCGAGCTTTAAGAGCGTTACACTCACGCTGCTCAGTCAATTGAGCCGTATCCATCTACAGAGCAATACAGGTGCATTAGACGAGGTTGTGCCTCTGTATTTGATGCTGCTAGACCAGATACTTCAGATGCGTTGCTAGACTTAAAAATCAGATGATTGTAGACGGTACAAATGTGTACCAATACATATAATTGAGAACCAACTGATATAATCCAAGTCTAGATAAATGTAAACATTTACGTTTTAGTGCAAAGTGGAACTTGATGATAGATTCGATTTTTATGACCGATAAACGCCCCCAATTTGTAACATAATGCCCCCCTTGCTAATAATTTGCTCTCAGCACCCCCTGGCATCCTTTGAACACCCCTTTGTTTATCCCCTGGTTTAGTGCTTTGGAGAATTGGAGCAGGCATCCACTTCCCTTTGGGAGCACCATGGGTGAAGTTGATTACTTTGAGATCAACTGCCTGTCTCTCTTCATTGTGTACCAAGACTGTCAATTGGTTGTACAGTAGGCATGTGCTAACTAAGTTTAACTGTGAGAGTATTGTATGAATATTTGAGCATATGTGGGGAGGAAGGAACATTTGCATTAAAAGAGATAAGGCAAAACATCCATCTTTGTTGCATAACCTTGGATCTGTGGTTTATTTAGCAAAATTCAGTCACTGAAGCTCCATATATCAGTCTCATAGTACATCATAATGCTGTGACCTCTAACAGATGATAGCTGTCCTTTTGGAAGATTAAGAGTGAAGTGAAGTGTACCACAACCTCACATCACATCATGTCCTTAAATGTTCATTTACATCTTAGGGGCAAAACCCTTCGTAATCAGTAATGACAAGCATCATGTTCATTTTAACTTTGCATTTATAATTAAATAATAATGGTAATGTTGTAGAGTTGTCTTCGGCAAGGAAAATCTAGTTTCATATTGTAAATTCTCCTTGGTAGTTCACAGTCACAGTTGTCATGGAATAATGCTCCTTTATGAAAAATTTCAGAAGTCAGACTTCAGACTGCATTAAAACAAAAAGGAGCTGTGTCTCCGAATACCAGAGGGTGGAGAGTCAGGCATGAAAATCAGATACTTGGCATGATATAGTAATTTCCTTTGGACTTTGTGCATTAGCCAGCCAAACAGCTTCCCGCATAATTTCTTCCTCATGATTTTAGCCTGAAACCGGGACCGATTCTGGGACTGGGAATGAGAATGAATCTGAGGTTGAATCTAAGACATAATCTAAAACTGAGACGGAAACTAAGGCATAATATGAGATTTAGACATACTGTAATCTGAGACTTGAGTTTGAGAAAACTGTGACTATGCATACCAGAAGGTAAAGAGTCAGGCATGAAATCAGATACTTGGAATGATACAATCATTTCCTTTGGAATTTATGTGGTATCCAGCCAAACAGTTTTCTGCATAATTTCTTACTCTTGATTTTAGTATTGAAATGGGACTGATTCCGTGACTGAGAATGAATATGAGGCTGAATCTGAGATTGAGACAGAATCAAAGGCTTAATCTGAGACTGAGATGGAATTTGAGAGATAATCTGACACTGAGATGGAATTTGGTACATAATCTGAGACTGATATGGAATCTGCGACATAGTCTGAGAATGAGATGGAATCTGAGACATAATCTGAGCCTGAATCTGAGGAGTAATCTGAGACTGAGTTTGAGAATGAATCTGTGGCTGAGAATGAATCTGAGATTGAGTCTGAGGCATAATCTGAGGCTGAATTTGATGTTGACTCTCAGATTGAATGTAAGTCATGATATTGGTGTTTAGCTGGTGTAACTTGTGGTTATGAATAAGTGAGGTGAGTAAAGAAAGAGATTCTTCACATCCTCCTCCTCTCCTTTCTGGGGATGGAGGACACAGACTCTGTATGAGCTCCCTGAATCTTCTCTCCTGTCGCCGGAAGTCATACTCCACACTAAGACAATGATTAAGTAAGAAACGTTGAGAGAGAGAGAGAGAGAGAGAGAGAGAAAGATAGTGAGAGAGAGAGAGAGAGAGAGAGAGAGAGAGAGAGAGAGAGAGACAGACAGGGAAAATAGAGAAATGAAAATGGAGCATACTGTATTTGTAATTTGTATTATGTTACTTTTATTTCACATAGTTTGTTTCTTGTAGTTTCTCTACAATGATTGGTAGTCTCATTGGGTGTTGTCACCTGTAGATGGCACATGCAGTCTTCTGACAAGTGGTGCAGTCTCTAAGGTCTTGGCCAGTCCGAAAACATTGTCGGCTACATGGAAAGCAAGAGGCAAAAAAATAAATGATTTAAAAAAAAGTCCTACTGAAAACACATCTACAGAACTTATTGCCCTAAATATACATCAAATTCAATCAGGACCACACACTTTTTCTGCATCTCCAGTCAGTGTACAATATTTCTTAGAATTTAATCAATTAATTCAACAAGGGGCTTACTCCGCATATTTTTAAAATGCATGATGGTTTGTGCTCACATAAAGTCCTAATACTTTTCCCTTAGGAACTCTTTTGAGGAGAACTCTGAAGAGGAACGGAAAACCCGATAAATACTTTTTTCTTTTGATTTCGCACACACAAAAGGAACCCTCATAGCAGACACATGCATTGGCATTGAGACTGGGCAAGCATCAAAGAGTTTTAATACACATTATTAAATGCTGTGCCCAAAACACGTTATGCGGGTGAGTGTAATGTTGCAGAAATTGTATTGACGTAAATTGTTGCCTTGAACCCACAAGATTTTCTCATCAAAAAACAGTAAAGAACTGGCAGCAGGGCTGCCAGCAAGTTACTGTAAAATTAACAGTGTCTTGTTGTTGCTGAAATGAACAGCTAGATACTGTTTTTAAAGCAACAGTATACAACTGTAATTTAGCAGCATAGATGTCAAATGACTATCTACGGTTGTTGAAAATATGCACAGCATGCACTGCGGCATTTACTTTTTATGTAAAAGTATGTTTGTTAATTGTCACCAGTTTTGCGTTTTGTTTGCCGAGAATTGATTTCTGCGTGTGTCTTGTAAACTCGTGTTATGCTGTAAGTTCATCAAAAACATCAAACATTAATTTTGCTAATATAATTTTAATGAAACATCCTTTTACTGTTTTTGCTTTTATGTGTAATTAATCACTATTGCCACATATAGTGAGTGCCATTTGCAAGATAGAATCAGATATTCAGTATGACCATAAGTTTTGTCTTCCTAGTAGCAAAGTGTGACAACTTGTGTTTACCTAAACACAAATTGACTGGCAGGAAGAACAATATATAATAATAAGGTAGGTTCAAGGTGCCAGCTCAATAGATCACTAATCACCATAATGGTGACTTCAAACAAAACACAACTAATGATAAAAAATAACAACACTAAATAAAACTAAGACTTCTATTAAGACTGAATAAAAACTTTCGTATTTTTAATTGTTTTTAACTGTTTTTACCATTGTATTTATTTATTTAAATTTTGTAGCATTGCCAAAGCATACATACTTATTCAAGCACAAAGGCTTATGGGTATTTCACCATTATAACCCACAACGCAGTGCTACACAGTTATTTTACTGAGTTTACAGTTTATTTATTTTTTTCATAAAAAATATACTTTTCAATCATGGCAACATTTTACTTGTAATATGTACATTGATTCAAAGGTTGATTTATACTTTCTATTTATTATTATTTGACTTCTCATTAGACAGACAAGTGAAGGCTGATGTGAGATGATAAAGAATGGAGGAGATGGTCAGAAACATCTAATCATGCGCCACAAACTTTTTCATGGGGGTTTTAAATATATGTTTAAAAATGTCACTAGCTTTCACCAAAATGATATCATGATTTTGAATGTTTATTTTCCCCTAATGCCTCGCAAACAACAACTATTTACCGTAAAACTAGTCACTTCACAGTGAGCCTGCTCTTGATCTCCCAGAATGCAACATTTTTAACAGCAAACTATTGTATTTAAGAATCACAGTTTATTGTTGTAGGAATTTGTTTGTAAATTTACAGCAATACAGTGAACAAGTCAATGGGAACAATTGTCACAGTGGAAAACTTCATGACCAAATTGTTTTAAATTCAGGATAGCAATATTGTTTATATCACAAAAATGAAAGATTGTCATATATTGAGCTGAGCATGTTTATGTCCTTTGAATCATACAATGAACCATTGTGCCAGAAGAGCTTGTTTTGACACCAGATTACCAGTTAAACAGTAGTTTCAACATCATAGACCTCACACGTCACTCTTCCCACATGTTTAGAACCACTGGAATGGACATTAACTAATTAGCTATTAACTAATCAGACCACCAAAGACAACAATCTTAACCTGAATGCACAAGGACTATAAAACAGACATAACACAAGAAGGATATGATTGCCACCACTTCATAACCTATGACTAATCAGAAACAATGACCTAGCATCCATGACCTAGTATTAATAACACAGATTTTTCATAAATAAATAAACTTTTCTCGAACACAAAATCCATGCATCTCTCCTTGCGAATGAACATCTCTGTCACTTTGTTGTAAAAGGCCCACTTGTTGAAGTTTCGATAGCCTCACTTTCTTGAGTTTTTATTGAAAGTAACTTTGCCACATCTGCATAAGCCTTAGATGCTTTCACTGCAGATATCAATTTAAGCACTTAATAACTAATTAGTTACGTGAACTTGAATGTGTTGACACAAAACTAAAATGTAGCCTATCTGATAGAATGACTGAAGGAAGGAGCTTCTGATGGGCTTAATAATTTTGGTAAGCATGCTTACCTTGGTCATTTGTAGTATCGGGAGTGATTCAATTTGAATGAATGTACAGTGTTGAACGAAAGGGCAGTAAACAATGGAATCAGAGAAAGCATAACATAAAGTGCTTATATCTGAGGGTGGCGCCAAAGCATCTGTTCCGCTCAAGTGAAAGAAAGATAACAAATTAGAATTTCTGTTTGGTAAGCACTGCTTACCTTGCTTATATGAACGGCACATCCATGTCTCATAGTGACATAATCTAGTGTCGACCATTTTTTTCTGATGTTGTTTGTAAATGCATTTCAATAGCAACAACCAAATCAACAACACCGATTGAGGACACCAGGATCGGAGCAATAAATCTTTGTTAGGGCTGTTCTGTATCCATGAAGCCACAGAGTGAGGAGAGATGAGGTGCTCAGCCTATTTTAACAATGCAGCACACGCTGAACTCAGCGGAAATTGCACTATTAACCTATTTATCAAAATAATCATTTATATTAAAGGCTCTTATGAATCAACATAAAATACTGTACTGAACTACTCCACCACTGATTTAAAGACGTCTTGATGCAAGTAAAACATGCACTAACAGGCACGCAACACATTACTCGTGTAAATTAGATTTCATGGCGGTTAAGTTTATAATATATTTCAATTACCCACTCTCGCTAAACATCTTGTTATTTATGTTCATTTTCCCAGGAAAAAACTATATGTAGTATTCCAGAAATCCCTTTGTTTTCTGTGTAGTCACACAGTACAGACGTGATTAAAACTTGTCTCCCATTGAAGTCACGCAGCAATTCTGCTTACCCCATGCACACATATAATATGCAAGACAGGCAATACTCTTTGGATACTTTGTTGATTTTATGTTATTTCTGTGAAGGGAACTGGAAAATTAGCACAATCCTCTTAGTAGCGGTCTAGCAGCTACAACTTTGTTTACTCATGGCGGCTGACGATGGTGTCAGTAGGTCTGACGAGAGAAGTCAACACATGGATTCGAACGTATACATTTGGCAAATGTTTGGAGGTGAAGTATACACCCTTATCTGTGAAATGCAAATCTACAATTAAATGCATTCTTGCAACACAAGATCAATGAATGTTGTCAAAATGGCAGTTAAGGGACCAAAGACGAAAAGATGTTAAAGGGACGGAAGATGAACATTTGCAAATGTCCTATGAAAGTGGTTTTCAGAATGTTTCGCTTGGACTAAAATGAGACCTGTTACAAACGTCCAAAATATCCTGGGAACGTCCTGTTTCGAACGTTACAAAATTGCAGAACATCTGGGGGACGTCCTTTGTTGCTGGGTTTTGCATCATTCTGTATGTGTTTGACCAATCACAGGTTCCTACTACCCCAGAGTAGGAGCTAAATTGTCCCTTTAAAGTCCCACTATACGGCTAAGAGGAGCTATAGTTCCTTATAGTATAAGTGTGAAAACTACAAAACATAGTAGTTCAGACAGAGTAAAAGGACCTAAAACAGCTTTAGTTTATGAAGTGGGAAATGGCCTAAAATTCATAACTTTGTACAAGAAAGTCCCAACTTAAATTAATAAATGTGTAAAACTAGTGGTGTCAGCAGCACAGTTCATTATACGAGCCAAAGTTTCTATAATTGGACATTTTTTCTTTTGAAATGTTATTTTTTATTAACCATGATTCTGTATTTGTTTCAAACAGATACACAGTGTAAGTATCATCAGCCTTTTCACTTAAAAAGCAGGGTTTACGGTTTATCTAATGTGAATGAATAGTACCACCATTGACACTCAAAGGTGGCACTCTTTCCAGATAAAAAGCTACTATAAAAGCTTGTATTTATGTGTATGATCAAAAGGGAGGTGTGCTGTATTTGTATTGTACTCTAATGTTTTGCTATGTACCCAAAGAGAAAAGTTGTTAGAAATGTTCTCAGAAACAAAGGGATTAATTCAAGAAGGGTCTGCTGTCTTTACTTATTTACCCAACTAAAATCAAAATATAATTTGCCAGTCTATTTGTTTATCTGGTGGGGTACTACACATTTAAAAAGTATGACATTAATATCATGGTCAGAATTTGTGGAAAATAATAATAATGCACAGGCCATTAGTAAATTCACTACTTCAGTTATGTTTAACACATCCAGTTCCCCAGTCACACTTGTCAGTTATCAGCTTATCTTGGAATAACACCCTCTATCTGTCTCTCACCCTTCGCTGAGTGCATGGCTCATCTCCAAGTCCTGAATGATGTTGAGCAGAGTTGCGATTCTTTCCTTTTTGGCTTGCAGACTCAACTCTACCATCTCCAATCTATGCTTAGAGTCATGTGGCCTGCCGCACTGAGGCGATGCAGGCAGCAACCGAACTGCAGAAGGAGGGTGGTTGTGCGTTAGGGAACAACGGTCATTTGGCACAGAGCCAACAGCCTGTGAGATGGAACTGGATTGAGATTCCATCTGTGCCTTTGCATTCTGGAGACTTTCAACATTCTGTATGTGTTGGAGGATGACAGTGCCTGAGGGTGATAGAAGTGGCTTTCGATTAGAGGCCACATTTAGGCCTCTGTTTTCTGTTTCCTCCTTTACAAATGTAAAATATGGGGCTTGCGGAGGTGCAGAAGATGGCTTAGGAGGTCGGAATGCATTTTGTGCTCTCTGGGGCACATAGGGGAGTGGTTTGTTTGATGGCTGAAGTGCATGTTGATGATGTGAGGCATTGATTGTTTGATTTTCTGGTCCTGTTGCTTTAAAATCAGCTTGTTTCTTTGACTCTGTGTCACTTAAAGACTTAAATCCAGACCTTATGTGTGTCTTGGCTTGAGGACATGCCCTGGTGGAAGGATTGGCTAGTAATGAGGACTCACAAGTGTCATTACTAAGATGATTTGGGACAGATTGTCTGACAACTTTAGGTGGTGTCTGTCTGTGTGGCATATTTGTATGAACACATAGTGTGTGTGAGGTTGTTTTAACCTTGGGGCTTGTTTGAGGATGTTCTTTGGTGTACAAATGCACTTCCACCTCAGTCTGAGTGGTTCTAAATGTATTTGAGAGGTTCTGATGGTTGATTGTTTGCGCTTTAAGTGTTTCTTTCTGATGGGCTGACATATTTGGGTCATGTGAAAACAAGAGATTGTCATTTTGGATTTTTGACTCACGATGAGGGTATAACAGTATGTCTTTATGTGAGGTGCTATATGTGATATTGGTGTTTGTTTTATGCGTATTAGTGAATGAAGATTGCTTGGTTGTGTTTGCATGTGAAAGTGTATTTTGAGGTGGATTTGTGTCGTTGGGTATCAATGCATGACGACCTGAGTGAGACCCAGAGAGTTTATGTGTGTTTGTTGCCAATGGAAAATGTGAATCAGAGGGTGAGGTGGCGGATTCAGGATCCATGTCAGCGCAGATTTGCGTAATGCTTTGAGGTTGAATGCTGGAATTTGTGTGAGAGCATACTGATGGTTTAGTGTGTGTGTCAAACTTGGACTCTAATCCACTTGGGAATTGTACCTGTCTCAGAATGTTTGAAGCAGTGGAGGATATGACACCTTGACTCCTACAATTCTGGCCTATAGTTTGGAGTTTAACATTTGAATGTGAATGAAAATTGGCAGAGGATTTTGAATGAATGCTTGTCTGATTCAACTGTAATGAATTTGGGCATTTGGGAAGTGTGCTATTATGTTTAATGCTCTGCGGTTTGTAGTTCTGTTGTGTGCCTACACTAGCTTTTGAGTTTTGAGCTTTTGAGTTGGTTTGCGGCAACATCTGTTGTTTCGTTGTGGTTTGCAAAAGTTTGATGTGTGTTTTGTTCTGTGGATGGTGTGTACTGGGAGACTCTGAGTGTTTGAGATGGTTTCCAGTTTGATTTGTTGGATTGCTATTAGAGTTTTTCTGGTAATTTGGTTGGATGTGTATGTTTACTTGTGATGTGCTGGTACTTGATGCCTGTGTGGCAGCTAGTTTCTTGGTTGTGCCATGTTTGTGTGTATGAGGAGGGTGCGGAGTCATGGGGTGTCTGGGGGGGTACAACGTGTGAGGCTGTGTGGGAGATTTGTGAGAGTTCCAGTCTGTGTTTATTGCCCTTGAAAGAGCTTTATCCTGTATTGTAGTTACAGCGAGAGTATGCAGAGCTGACGTGCAACCGGTATGATAAATGTGTTTGTCAGCGCAAGAATCCCTCCTGACTGCATGATGATAAGTGAGCTTTGATGCCTCACTCTGCTGAGCAGGTAGCAGAGATAATGGCCAGTCTTTGTTAATATTCATGTTGAGATAAGAATGAAGGTTAGGGCTCATGGGGTCTGACTGAGTAGCACTGCGGTCAGTGTGTCTTTCTATCTGCATTTTAATTCCCATGTCCTTCCCAGAGTAAAGAGGGGATGAATGACTGGTCTGGAGTCCCAAAGAACCTATGGAATTTGGGGTGGTAATTGCCCTGGTTTGACAGTAGAGTCCAGGAGTTGCTGGATTCTGGCGCCCTCCACAAGTGCTGCAGATGTTCATGGGCGGTCTGTGAGGGGGTGAGCTTGAAGGTAATGTTACTTTCTTTGAAAGCCCATGATGTTTTTGTCCTGTGGCAGACTCCTCCCCTTCACTGACGTCACTGTTGATCCCGCCCATTATCTCAGAGTCAACCACACTCCCATTGGTAAAGTGACAATTCCTTCTTGGTTTTAGTTTGCAATTAGCCACACCACTCAACAGAGGACTGGTTTTGATTGGATGATTATGGTACTGAACCTCTTCCCTATCCTCTGAGATTTCACTCTCCAGTCGCTCAAAGGTTACACCCTTTTTAATTTTTGTCTCCAGACTACTACGTTTAATAATAATACTTCTTTTTTTTTCTTTCCTGACATCTTTCTTTTTCCCAGTCTTGTTTGGAATGTGACCATTTGGTGGCAAGATCACTCTGTTTTCTGAAAGATTGGTACAGGTGTCCATATGTTTGGTGTCCGGCTGTAGTTGATTGTTCCGTAATGCAGGTGATGTTTGCACCCCAACATTACACTGATGAATCAGCGTCAGGGCTGTTATGCCAGTCCCATTTGCCACTGTCCTCCAACCACGTGTCCCTACCAGGGCGGGCTCTCCGAGAACTGGTACAGGGGTGGTGTGATCAGCTGCTCGTCTACCCATCTCAAGTATAACTTAACCAATGCGGTGCACCTGAGGGAGAAGGAGATGTAAACTCTTGAATGTAAATTGATTGATAAAACCTCACAGAAAAAGCAGTCAAAAAGTCTTAAAGACACATGATAATGTACTAAATGTTACTCAGAAAATGCTGCCATTTGTGCCTGACATTTTCAAGGACATAGTTTTTTTTATTAAGAAAGTCTACATTATTTAAGTCTACTTCATTACAAGAACAGTATACACTCAACAAACACTTTATTAGGAACACCTGTACACCTATTTATTCATGCGTTTATCTAATCAGCCAATCGCGTGGCAGCAGTGCAATGAATTAAATCATTCAGATACGGGTCAGGAGCTTCAGTTAATGCAGAATGGGGAAAAATGTGATCTCAGTGATTTCGACCATGGCATGATTGTTGGTGCCAGACAAGAGTGTTGAGTATTTTAGTATTTCTGTAACTGCTGATCTCCTGGGAGTTTCATGCATAACAGTCTCTAGAGTTTCCTCAGAATGGTGCAAAATAAATAACAAATCCAGTGAGCTGGAGTTCTGCGGATGGAAAGCCTTGTTGATGAGAGAGGTCAATGGATACTGGCCAGACTAGTTCAAGCTGACAGAAAGTACGGGAACTCAGATAATCAATCTGTACAATTGTAGTGAGCAGAATAGCATCTTACAACACATCAAAACATGAGACGGATGGGCAACAACAACAGAAAACCACTTTTGGCACTTTATTAGGATCATAGTGTTCCTAATGAAGTATTAATTGAGTGTATCGCTTGAGGCCAATATAAGTTTACACATAATAATATACATTAATACTGATAAAGGCTGTAATGGAAAAATTACCTGTTTGAATTTTGTGATTAAAAAAACTAATGTCACCTCTTAAATATCATGTATGATTGAACAAAGTAAGGGATACATTCTGAAATTCTGAAGCAAAATTTTGGTAGAATTTTATTTATTTGATTCTGTAATCAATTAAATTGTAATGCTGGCAAATAAGGAACATTGCAACAGAACCTCATAACAACATGTGATAATTTGTTTGAGATACAACTTGCCTCGTATTCCCATAGAGACCAACAAATCAGCAAACAGAATAGCAAATAAAATTCTATACAGGTATCACATTTTAGCTAGCCTTCTATCCAACACTTTATTTAAACAAAGGAAACCTCTGCGAGCAAATGTGGTTACTCATTTCATACTTATTTATACAGTAAATGACTGATGTATGTCAATAACAAGTAATATGCTTCCCTTGTATCGTTGCAAACCTTTTTTTTATTTCTTCCATGGTACACTTACGTTATTATCCTATTAAAATCATTGTTAAATGTAGGGTTTGGATAAGGGGTTAGACTTTACGGTTAGGTTTGGGTTATGGAATTTTTTTATTACATTGTTGGTTTGTTTATTTTTCTCTTTGGGAGTAAAAGTCATAATTTATAATAATTATAATGCACTGTTTATTAAGATAATGTACAAAACATGTCTTCCATACAAAAGTCATCATTATTTTAAAAATCAAGAAATTCGTAACAATAAAAATACTGGAAAAGTTAAATCTAAAGGAAATGTGTATACTCAGGACATTTTTTACTTATATTTTAAAATATTTTCATTAGAATATTTTTTAAATGCATGCTCTATACTTGGAAGCACATGTAACTTAACCTGTCCTCAGCAAGAGGTCACAATGTTAAACTGCTAAACAAAATGTTTAAAAATGCAACAAATTCATAAATATAAATATCAAATGAAAGGTAGGGATCTGTAAGATATCAAACAATACATTAAGACAATTTTATATTATATTTTCCATAAAAAAACTGCATAGCAAAGTTGTGTCCTCACTTTGCGTCAACTCTGTCAGATGTCTTTTTTTAAATCCTGAATAAATCAGAAAATGTCCTGATCAGCTTTAACTCCAAGTACCCCTTTCCCACTTTCTGCTCATGGTGGACGCAACAGTAGGACACGTGGTCTGGTACATTTAATAAATTTTCATATTTTAAACAAACATTGGATAAGTCTCTGCAGTCACATCTTCAAATTGTCAAGTCCGTCATTCTCATTATTATAATTTCTGTTCAAATTGTTGAATCAATTATGACATTTTAGTTTAGATTATAGAGGCATCTTCAACTGCGAGGAAAAAATATGGCTCCAGTGTACAGCACATGGTTAAGATGGAAAAATATTAAATTTTGTCAACTCCGTCATCATTTTCAGAATAATATGAAAATAGAAAACAATTTATATATTGAATTTATTTTATCACTTAATTCATATACTGAACAATATTATTAGATATTTCCAATAATGAACTATAATTAGATAATCAAATTAAAATATCACGTTTTTTGGTGTGTCTGATTTAGTTGACAAAAAAGGCAGTAAGATGTTATGAAGTGAAGAAATGTCAATTTACAATTTATAAAAACCTGTTCCCTTACATCGTTCATTAGCTGAGACCTTTGTATACAAATATATCCATTTCAAATGAATTTATTATAAAAAAATAAAAAGTTTTAAACATGTTTTGTCCCTTATCTCAAGAATCAGTGAACAACTTGTCATGGCTGATAGATAAACAAAAACAACAACATTTAAACATAAAATTTAAAGCATTATTTAAAAAATTGGCACGCAAATGGCACCGTTTTCTGAGAATGACCCACATACAAAAACTGCAAGTGTCAGCCATCTGCTATGCATGCAGTTACGTTTGAAAGAAATGTATCAGGACACTGAATGAAAAAGCAGAATTGCAAAAGCAAAGGTGCAATACATTATGAGAGATATGAGGCCAACAAAAACTCTTGCAATGCTTCAATAATGGAGTGAAATCAAACAGAGAGAGAGAGCGCGTGTGTGTGTGTGTGAGAGAGAGAGAGAGAGAGAGAGAGCAATGCGCAATCAGTAAGTTCAACTGTACTGTTACATATTTGAATTCCATTACCTCTGATCTATCTAATGAATAAAGAGAAGCTGCAGTTTCTTTGCTCTGAGTTAAACAGTGTCAACATACGTGTGTGTCTATGTGTGTGTGGGTGACTAATTCAATATTTCACACACTGACAAACGTTTTGTTCTTTTCTGACCTGACTCTCTCTTCTTTCCACTGCTGCACCTGGACCCTTTCCAGCCAGGCTCAGCTGCCCGCTTTCATTCAACCCATCTTGCGCACCTTGATAATGTATGCAATCTCCTGACAAAAAGGATATAATCAGTAACTGACTGTAAATTTACTAATGAACCGCACTCAGAAACAGCTGTTTCAAAATTGTGTGTGTGTGTTTGCTCATGCATGTGTATGCGTGTGTGTGTGCATGTCAACAAGTCATGAAAAAAGAGGAAAAAGGGGACTTTTAAGTCCCAGACTTAACTTTGTAAATGCACTGTGAATGTCAGCCAAACACATTCTCTCATCACTTATTGTTAGTCATTACCATATTTACTGCAAACACTCATTGGGAGGACTTTCCATTGACCCAACCCCTAAAGCTTATCCTAACAATCACAGAAGACAATATTTAGTATGTTTATTAAAGGAATAGTTCACCTCAAAAAGAAATTCTTTCATTGTTTACTCACCCACACTTAACAAATAACTCCTAAAGACATGGATTTAACCACTGGAATATAATGGATTATTTTATGCTGCCTTTATGTGCTTTTTGGATCTTCAAAATGTTGGTACCCATTCACTTGCATTGTATGGACCTACAGAGAGATATTTTTTCTAAAAAAATGCTTTTGTGTTCAGCAGAAGAAAGAAAGTCATACACACCTGGTATGTCATGAGGGTTAGTAAATGATGAGAGAATTTTCAGTTTTATTCCTCAAAAGGTCAGTTGTCTGGTCCCAACAATTTAGGATATTTCATCTTTTACTATCCTTTTGGGGACATTTTATACCCTAAATGTAGACAAAACCATGCCCTCAAATATCCATTCCCTTAACTCTAGTGGTCAACCGATGTATCACTGCAGTCGAAAAATCTGTAGATACCCCCCAAGGTTACAGTTTTTTTTATGGAACTATGAGATATTCTCATAAATGGAATTGATAATTTTCTTATGTGGGCTGGAATGAAGAGTGACATTCTAAAGCATATTTATCACACACACTTTTTGTAAAAAATTAATTGTTAAATTACATTACAGTCATTTGATTGAAAACTGTGTGAAACGATAACCTAGGCACCTTGTGTCACTATTACAAGTGACCCAGCAATGAGGTTTTTCACATTTGTTTGGGTAACACAGAATACTCCCATAGACTCATGTTGGAAAGTGCTTGTCAGAGAAATGGCGGATGGCAACAACTGCGGCAGAAACGCTTTGAAGGTGGGGCTTAGTGATGGGTGAGATATCGGCATCAGCTAATATATTTTCCCATTAGGGTGATTTTTTCAGCATGACGTGATGGCACCGAGAATCACTTATTTGCATGTGAAAGAGCCGTCTAAGTCATGTAAATGACCAATCATACTGTAGTTCATTTTATTGATTCGTCACGTGCCATTGTGTTACAACAATAATATACCAGCGTACCAGTGGCGGCTGCTGGTCTTTCAAAGAGGAGAAGCTCATTTTCGGCCTACATTATAAACTTATTTACCCTATTTTTTGCACTAAATCAATCTTAGGTGTTGATCTGCCCTGCTGTTTAATTCAAATTTTTTCCTCGTAAGGAAGACTTTCAAATGGATTCGCCAAAATCAGGTCGACAATATTAGCACCATCTGCCATCGTGCGCAGTTTTACCCGTACGACGCTAGCCTAGCCTACTGTATGAATGAATGAATGAACAAACGAACGAACGAACGAACGAACGCTCTAAAACAAAATATATTAAACTTGGTAAAACTGAAACAAGGAATGTGGTGTATAATTGTGTGAAATGTATTATGCAAATTGACTAGCAATTTCGCCAAACAAATATAAAGAAATAGGTTGCAGCAGTTTGTCTTTCGACTACACTTGAGAAATCCGCGATGGGACTGAGCGCGAAATAGCTTCAGTGACTTCTTATAGTACAGATTCGCTGTCAATCAAAAGGAGATGCAGTCTTTCGACAGATCCTCCAATCATCACGCGGAAGCCCGGAGTCCAGGCCAGCCCACTCCTCATTCACCCCCAGAGACGCTGAGTGTCCGTGGGCGGGACATAATCGCAGCATTTATCCAATGACCGTCTATTTTCGGAGCACTGAAAAAAACTGTTCAGAGCAGCCCCATTGAAGTCAATGGAGGCTCGGCTTCAACAGGGAAATGCACTGACGCTACGGGAATGTATGAGAAGTAAATCGAGTCAGCCGACCTGCTATATGTAATGTAGCTGATTCTGAATGAACTCGTCTTCGAGATGAACGTGTTCTAACGCATTTTTAGTCAATAAATTGTTTACACAATAGTACATATTTGACCATTATTTTTTTGACATTATAGGGGAAGCTCAGCTTCCCTTGCAGTCTTAAAGAAATCCCCACTGCAGCGTACAACACATTCTAACACATGTGCCAAAATGTGCTGAGCATGTTATAAATACAGCACTCTAGGGGCCTGGGTAGCTCAGCGATTAAAGACGCTGTCTACCACCCCTGGAGTTCGCAAGTTCGAATCTAGGGCGTGCTGAGTGACTGAGTGACTCCAGTCAGGTCTCCTAAGCAACCAAATTGGCCCGTTTGCTAGGGAGGGAAGAGACACATGGGGTAACCTCCTTATGTTCACTATAATGTGGTTTGCTCTCGTGGGGTGCGTGGAGAGTTGTTCGTAGTGTTGTGTATTGTTTGGGTTTTTTACGATACTGGTGCCAAATCAATTACAATGATATACCAGTGCCTAAACCGTGCCTGAACCAATACTTTAAAAAACAAAAGGGGGATGACATTAAAGAACGGCTTTTTTATTGAAAAATAAACCTCTTTAAATTGAACAACATATTAAAAGTTTAAGGTATACTTAAATATGTAAATATAAGTAAATACAAAACAAAACAAATTTACATAACAAATTCACAATAAAACCTAGATTTACCACTAAATAGCAGTTACAGTACTAATAACAGCATAGTAGTCAGTATTCTTGGTATGCTACAAACCAGCTTCAAATTTCAGCAATTAGTTTGCAGAAATATGAACATATTTGCCTTCTCTGGCAAAATGAGACTTATTGTCATAATCATTGGTCTTCACATTGCTAGGGTTGGTCTGACTGGGGCCAGGGACGCCCTCACTGCCAGCTGATGTCCGCAAGCTGTCGAACACAGTGCATCCCTCTGCCTTGAAGTTTTTCCCGTGTCCTCAAATGTTTCGTTAGGTTTGACATGTTTCCCCTTTACACGCAATTTTTGTAAAACATTTGTTGTGTGTCACGGTGTAGGAATCCTTTCTTGCGAAATACAGCCACACTTTAGAACGTTTAGCTTTAGGCATTTTAATATAAACACGTTTAATATAGCTAGCTAACGGTAGGCTACCTGCTGCCATCAGAGCAAGTGTAATTGCTGCATTCAAACGCTCCTCGGATGGTCTCATTTCCCAAGTTGTGCTTTTAAGTCAGAATGTGAAAACAACATGGACACTAACATTACTACAAAGATGTGTTGGATTTGTATTATCGGAGCTTTATATTATGAAGTGATTTTGTCCCAGAGTTGTTACTACACAGTACATTACCTGAAACCACTAAATATTGCTTTACCTGACTTATCAGGGTTACTGCTAATAAATAACTTTTCTAATTAATCTACGTCAATCTACATGGACAGCATCTAACCGTTATAACCTAATACCATATTACAAATCACATGTTCCCTGTGATTTTGCCCTATTAATCAAAAGTTTCTTTCCAACATCCAATCACTGTCGTCTGCCATGTTCTTCGACATTCCGTGTTGTTGTTCCGACTTGCATTTACGTGAATTTTCTCAGTCTGGAAATTATTTTTCCGATTATTCTGACCACATGATTGCAGTATAATTTAACTAGTGATCATGTGCGGTGATGATGCTTCTTACGTCCTTTTCGGAGCACCAGAGGGCAAATATTTCAATCGACAGCTCAGGCATTTATGTGGCACCGAAATGATGCACCGAAATCTGCATTCTGATTCAGTCCGGTACATATCGGTCATATAGGTACCGGTGCCATATTGGCACCAGGTTTCGGTACCCAACCCTAATTGTGCATGGATGCTGCGGAGAATGTTGTGAAGCCTCCACATGCGCTATGTCTCTGTGGTAACCCGCTCAAAAAGCTACATGATAAGATGCACGGATTGACGGTCTCAGATACAGAGGCAACTGAGATTCGTCCTCCATCACCCATATTGAAGCAAGTCATTACGCCACCACAAGGACTTGGAGTGCACTGGGAATTGGGCATTCCAAATTGGTATTTATTTATAATAAATAAATACAGTGCTCTAGATTCACTATTTGCACATTTGCACAATATGCTTGGCAGCTAAAAGTTACTATCAGAATCTGAAATAATTCCATTGCACCTGTTTTTTGGAAATGTTGCAAGCAGGATTCAAACTTGCATCATCCACATGATCACCACAGCTCAACATATCAAAGCACATGCACTATCCACTAGGCCACAGCCCAGACACAACAACAAAGATTTATTGTGTGCATAAACAAGGACTTACCTTCACTTACGTCTTAAAACCCAAACTCCACACGTTCTTGACATAGTGCAGGGATTTATCTGTAGGTTTACGTATCCAGAAGAGGTCCTGTTGTCCAGTAAGTGATGGCAGCGAGGAGACTCATCAAAGATGACTCAAATCTGCACATGAGCTTGAACACAGAACCTGCCCTCTCACACTCACTCCTCCAGCTCTCCGCAGACAGTCATCATTGCCCTTCAGAGACTGAGTGGATGCTGTTCAGCTGGTTCTCTCCAGAGGCGTTTGCTTTTGATTTGTTTTGATTTGCTCTCACCTTCGCTTGCTGAGGCAGCAAGCACAAAGATGAATTGATACAAAGATGAATTGCACAAAGAAGTCCTCAGCCTTGCACGCACTCTCTTTATCTCCCTCTTAGTCTATCACTGAGTCACTCTTCCTCTCTATTCCTCACCCTCTCTCGGTTTTAACCTCTTTCACATACAGTATGTATATCCAGTGCTGGGTCAGAAGCATCCTAAATTCAGCTGAAATTAGGCAGGGCGGGGAGGGGGTGGGAGAGAGAGAGAGAGAGAGAGAGAGGGAGGGAGGGAGAGAGAGAGAGAGAGAGAGAGAGAGAGAGGAGAGAAGGAGAGGGAATAGAGGGAGAGGATCTGCAAGCCAAGGGGCTGTGTTAAAATTACCAACATTATAGAAAAACAGTATAGTAAAAGCATGCCTACTACAATATTTTCATGTATATTTTAAACTGTTGTAGGAACAGAAATGCAAAGAAAATAACCAAGTTTAAAGAATTATAAATGTCAAAATCTATATTACCTTTTTATGACAGTTTCACATCTTATTGTTTTAGACCTTGTTTAAATCTGGTTAGATTGTTTGAACCAGTTCTAATGTTATCAATTGAAAAAAATTATAATAATAATTCAGATGTTTGCGCTGTAGCTAACTCTTGAAAGTATTGGCTGTAATTCATTTCACTCTGGAAGACTGTCGAAAAGTTTGAGGAGAGAGTGTATTTATCTTTATATATTCAATGTGTCAAATTTACACATAACGTATTGAATTAGCAATATTTTAAAAGCAACTGTGGACTGAAGCAATAGTATCAGAATTTTTTTTTAAACCAGAATATAATACATTTAAGTTCCACGCCTAAAGCAGACATACTGTGATAATTCACAATCATTCATTCACTAATCAATTTGTCTTACACAATTCTTACATAAACAAGGTTTTTTCTAAAGTGGTCATGACATGAGAAATCATATTTTCCTTGTCACTGTACTATACAAATATTCTGTAAGTTTCAGAACTGAAAATGTCCTCCTTAATAGAAAAATAGCATTCATTTAAATCAAGATGCAAATGACTCGTTTGGAATTCGTGGAACTTGTGACGTCACAAGGACAAAATACATTTGCATTTGCAATGCCGATTTTTCCATAATTGCACCCATGGCCCCACACACTGGTGCTCAGATTCAGTCACACATGTAAAGAGCAGAGAGATGAGGCCTGTTAAGGGAGATTAATCCTAAATGTATTTACACAGGACACCTTAATGTGCCTGAGTGAATTTAAATGTTTTCTACATGAACTAGAAAAAAATGGATTTAAATGTTTTCTACAGATTGATACACACCTCGGGCCATTTTTTAAAGACGTGGCGTCAAGTTACAACTCTGAAGAGGAAAAGCTCTCTGTCTTTCAGCTGAGCACAAATGCATCATGGATGCATTTTTAGCTCATCTGCATAATTTTTATTTGTTGGTGTTTGAAAACATGAAGGAATGATACTGCAAAAAGGATGTGGATTTGTCTTCAATGTATTTTAGAGTGTATTATATGTTCTGCTCTTAACATTCCTGACAATTCAATCTTTGCAATGGAACTACAATGTTATTGAAGGACTGGACAATTAAAAACACTTGGACGCTATCGCAAAAAACGTGAGTGTGACGAGGAGGAGGGCGTGGCCGGGCCGTGAGGGTACACAGCTGGCTCTGAGTCACCAATCAGCCGGGAGTCACCTAACAAGCCAGTGGTGCCAGTTAAAGAGATAAAGAGAGAGACACACATGGCCGCTGTGTTTGTGCGTCTATGTGTTTTATGTCATTAAAGATATGTTGACTGTTCTACCGGTTCCTGCCTCCTCCTTGCCCATCTTGAACCCTTTACACTGGTGCCGAAACCCAGGAATTAGGAGTGATGTGCTTTCGTGGAGTTCTCACTGCTGGCATCCGCCGGAAGTCAGAGGAACCGCTGCTATCCGCCAGGAAGGAGAGGAGACATTCAGTCCACCAGGGGTCAGAGGACTCACTGCCATCCGCCAAGGGAGGAGCGGCTGTCGTCCACCAGAGGGCGTAGGAGTGGCTGAGGACCAGGCAACGCCGTGTCCGGGGACCAGCGAGCAAGTTTTTCTCTCTCTCTCTATCTCCTCTCTAACTTTCCCACTCCCTTCTCCATCCCCTCGCCTCTCCCAGGGCTCCAGAGAGGTGGGGAAGACCTGCCGGCAGAAAGATGGCCAGAAGGTCAACACCTCCTCTCCAGGAAGAGAGGGGAGGTTTCCCCTGGCCTGAATTGGGTGGTGGACGAGTGTGACGAGGAGAAGTGTATTGCCGGGCCATTATGGTGCACAGCCGACACTTAATCCGCCAGGAGAGGGATAAAGATGAGCTAGGGGTGCCAGTTCGAGAGAGAGAGAGAGAGACTGTGTGTGTGCGCCTATGTTTTTTATGTTACGTTTCAGTTCTTTTATGTCATTAACGTTATGTTGACTGTTCTGCCGGTTCCCGCCACCTCCTTGCCCATTCTAAACCCCTTCCAGTGAGTTAATAGTTTAATACTTGAATATTTCATATGTTATGATTGTGTGATCATTTATGGTGCTTACATCCTGTTTACACCTGTAAACATCCTGTTTCCTTTTCTGCATATCACGGTGCTGTTTTGTGGTCCGTTCAGCATAATGCAGTGGCTCATAATTTACTGTGTGTAGATCACTCAGGGGAGGAGGGTGGAGTCTGTCACCAGTCGTGGGTGAGGCCTGCTCTAATATGACATCACTTTAGAGCAGAAAGCCGGTATAACCGTTCATTTTGACACACAGTTTTTGATTAATAGAAATAAAAGAAAGAGAAGCGGGTGGACTTTTAACATTGTAGGGTTGTTGTGTACACAATCTGCAGACTCACATTTATGTACAAATTAATTTTGTATAATAGGTCCCCTTTAACAGCAATATTATAATTATCAGGTGATTCTGATGTGATGTATTCAAATTAGCCAAACAATAAATACTTAATACGTATTTAATAATAAATTATGTAATAATGTTTTCCAAAATGCCCATGCAAAAATAAATGAATAAAATAATACAAAAATTGACCAGGGCTGTTTTGTGTCCTTAAACAGTCACTATAGCCTAAACCCTGAAAGGCAACTCTTATTTAACCCTTTAATGTAAAGTTTTTTTTTTTTTTAGTTTTTTTTTTTTTTTAAGATTTCCTGTTTCATTGGCATGCCCAAAATTAAAGGCTTATAAATGTAAAAAAAAAAAAAAAAAAAAAGAATGATATAGGTTATGATAAATAATGAGACTTTCAGTTTAAGAATCTGCTGAGAATATTTTTTTTTACCTTTTATATTCTTATGATATGACATTATATATCTCAGGTTGCAAATAAGGTAGCTCAGACACAAAACTGCTTTTGTTTTGTTCCCAATCATGTCACATCTCATTCAGTTCTCCTGAATCTTCTGGTGGCCATATATAATTTTAGTGAACAATCCTCTCTGCCCATATTTGGGTGACTTCCAGCTCTGGTTGCATTGATCTGAATCCTAATCCTAGCGTTTCATGACACTGGACCACGTACTACATCAATTCTAATGAAGTCATCTGATCCAGATCATAATCTGTGTATCTGATTGCATTGTATGCAGGTGCGTTTGAATGAGAATCCCCTCCTTTAAGTAATGGTATGTGTTATCTTATGTTATGTTTATTTTTCGTGAAGTTATAAGTGAAAATGTGGCTTATAAGAAACACCTGTTTACATATAACTTGTCTGTCTATATACATGTCTATTACATGCTATATTTTTTTGTATGTGAGTAAAACAATTTAGCTGGTTGTGTTCTACTTTTTGAGAGGTTTCCAACAACATATGACACATGGCTATATGATCAGTTTGATGTTTTTACCGATTACAATAACCGTGCAACATTTTTTATAAATTATAAAATGGAACACTTATGATTTGTCTGCAAATTTCATTATGCCTGCATACATTGTAAAGGACAGATTCTAAGCTTTAAAATTATTGCATACCTATTTTGTGATGGTCAAAATTGTTATTAATATTTCAATCACTATTTCTTCAATCCGAGCTTAAAAAGTTAATGAACTAGATCAAGGATAGAAACCTTTGTGTAACCATTGTTGAACATTGAATGTTAACTAAAAAATACTGCATGCAATGCATGCAAGCGTTATACTTTTTATTTTGGTAATATTTTACTTTTTGCTTTGTTTATATTTTGTTGAAGTTTCAGTTTTGTAATGTACATGTACAATGGTATATGACTATAGAGGGTAAATGAGGAATCCACTGAAGGAGCTGAGGTTATCTGGGCTGTCATAGATGGTGTAACCTGGGAGGAGCTTCATTAAAACCACATCACCCACTTCCAATTGCAGGACAGCTGCATTGGATGCATATCTGTGCTGATCGTGATTACGCCACTGTCCTACTGATACAATTTTCATGTCATTTTTATACAAGAATCCACCCATTGACATTGAACTTTTTGTGCCACACACAGTGAATCTGAAGTAGTAGACTCCTTTAATCGATGCTGTGAAGATACCTGCCATTGTCAAAACAAAAACAAAAACAATCTGCTGAATAATTTATACAAATTAGAATTAGCATTTTTATAGAATCTGTGCAGTTTCATATCACTACATGGAGAGTTTATTTTGGTCAAGGCATTGGATATGCAACTCAGAGTACCTGTTGTTGGATTGTAGTTGTCGCCAATATTTGTGAAGACGTTATTGAATTTCAGTGTGATTTCAGTATTATGGGGACCTACATTGCCACGGATCCCTAAGTCAGCTGAAAATGCCACCTTTGGTTTTTCTGTTGTCAGAAAATGTAACACCATTCACAAGTCACAGTCTGCAAACTGTTCTCTTAACATTACTGATTACACACAAAAGCATCAATTGCAAAAATGGCATTCCTATTCAATCCTATATTTTTACATTATGATTATACCAATTTACCTGCATTATCTCTCTTGAACTCTTCCAACTGGGTTTCGTAGGTCTTCAGTTGGTCATTTAACCCTAAAATCATGCAAATCATTCATTTTTAGCTGACCTTCAAAAAAGCAGTTATATTTGTATTTTATGAATTGTATTAAATCTGCTCTTTAATCTTTTTAGTATTCGATTTCATTTTGAAGATTGAATGGCTTCTAAACACACTTGTGAATACCTGCATACTTTTTGTTCAGCTCCAGTATGTGTTCTGCTATTGCTATACACTTTTATAAATGTTGCCTGACACATATGTTAGCCTATTTAATAGTATGAATACTGCAAACTTTCAACACTACACAAAATGTAAAAGTTCAGAAATGTTTTAAAGGGTGACAGAAGCAATCATCAGTCCTTACTTGCATTCTCTTTCATCATCATATCCAACTTGACTCTGAGCTCCACCATCATGTCTCTTATATTCCTCACCTCAGTCCAGATATTGGGCTGATTGCCATTTTCATATGCCATAAAATCTGGGATCTCCGTTTGTCCATAATGGAGCAACACACTGTGCAGCAGCAGAAGAGTGAAAACCACCTTCATCCTGATATTCTAAGAGATAAAACTTTTGGGTTTATGGAAAGAAAAGCTGTCAGTTTATATGCTTTGCGCTAGTTAATTATTACTAGTCACTGTTGACACAAACATATATAAACCAATCAAATGAATATTAGGGTGATGCCAAGTTCCAGGGGTAAAGTTCTATTTCTTCTTGTCAAATGTCATGTGCTTTTTGGTTTTTACTAGTTAAAATCCACATAATTATTATTTTAGTCAAAACTTAATGCCATAGGTTAACATACTGTAAGTCAGAGTTGGGATAGACATATTTGTTCTGAACCTACAAAAACTTAAAAAGAAAATAATAATTTCTTATTTAATTGCATATTTTATAATTAGTCGTAGGAAATATCAGGACTCAAAAGTGTAAATAATATCTGCACTCTTGATAACACGCTAATACTACAAAGAACATCCAGATTGTCAATCTCAACAGCCTGAGAGGGACAGCATATCAATATTTTAGTGTGATGGTTATTTACTGCATTCACCATTTGATGGAGTACAGTTTGTCTTGCATGCTAGAAAAATAAATAAAAGCATTTAAGCCTTGAAAAAAAAGTTTTTATGATGATGAGAAATATAAATGCAATCAAGTGTTTCAAAACTTTTGACTGTTGCATATACTGAATATATACAGTATATGTTTCTGCTCAGGTGGTCAAAGGCTCTGCCCAATAGACAATAGAGGGGAGGAACATTAAATGGGAGCTTAGTGTGAAGCACCACAGCAGCATCCAAGTCTAGGCACAGAAGAGATAGCCACTCTTTTTACCAATACCTATACTTGCATTTTAGACTCTGTTGCTTCTTTTAAAACTAGAAAACCAAAACTTAGGACCCAGCCTTGGTTAAACAACAACACTCAGTGCTCTCAGACAGGAATGTACATAACTGTTAATCAGAAGGTCTCTGGTTCAATCCCCATGGCCACCACTATTGTGTCTTTAAGCAAGGCACTTAACTCCAGGTTGCTCTAGGGGATTGTCCCTGTAATAAGTGCACTGTAAGTCGCTTTGGATAAAAGCGTCTGCCAAATGCATAAATGTAAAATGTAAATGTAAATGAATGTAGGAAAGCAGAGACAGACTGCAAGTGTCTAATGAAATCCTTAAAAAATGTCCATCTGCATACCAGCACTCTATAAAAGATGCAAAAAACAAATATCTTTCTGATATAATCTTTAAACATCCTCATAATCCAAAAATTCTGTTTGACATGATAAATTCATTGTTCACTCCCGCTGCCACCTCTTGTCTTGATGCTACACCTGATGCTTGTGTAGCGTTTTTAGATTTCTTTATTGGTGAGTGTGGCAGCGGGGGCGTGGTCAAGCGCCCGTCCGGGAGAGAAAAGCGGTAAGGGCGCTCACACCTGAGCTAAATTATGTCTAACACCTGTCTCTAATTTCAGTAGAGCGAGGAGAGCGGATAAAGAGCCAGCAGCCACAGAGCAGAGGGAGACCGACAACGAACTCAGCGTTCGAGTGCAGAGAATATTGTGAACACTATTGTCACTAAAAAGGGGAATTAAAAAGGCTTACCGTGTCCTGAAGTCTTGCTTCCTGGTCTTGCCGGAGCTCAAGCAGGGATTGTTGGTGGCTCTGATGGAGTGTAGCAAGGGACTGGAGGACTTCCGCCAGCTGGGAGGACTCTACGGAGCGATTCTGTTCCATCCTTTGGAAGACAGGTGTTCCTAATAATGATCCGGGTCACGGCACCAGTGTAACACTGTCTACTATAAGGACGACAGGAAGCAAGACTTCAGGACACGGTAAGCCTTTTTTAATTCCCCTTTTTAGTGACAATAGTGTTCACAATATTCTCTGCACTCGAACGCTGAGTTCGTTGTCGGTCTCCCTCTGCTCTGTGGCTGCTGGCTCTTTATCCGCTCTCCTCGCTCTACTGAAATTAGAGACAGGTGTTAGACATAATTTAGCTCAGGTGTGAGCGCCCTTACCGCTTTTCTCTCCCGGACGGGCGCTTGACCACGCCCCCGCTGCCACAGTGAGGTTGATGCTTTACGATCTTGCATTACCGCTAGTAGTCACAGCCCCATTGAACCAGTCACTTTTGTTTTGTTTGATCTCTCGTTGATAGATATTGTCCAATAGATAAAGCCTACCACCTCTTCTGTTGATGTTATTCCTGCTCGGCTCCTCAGAGAGGTGATGGACACTGTTGGTTCTAGTGTGTTGGCTATTATGAATAGCTCCTTATATAATGGCATTGTTGTGATGTCATGATGTCACAACATTCCACAGTCAATATGGGCAATTTATATAAAAAATAATAATAATATAGTTAAAAAAGATTAATATGGTAAATTTATACCAGACTGACTTCCAAGATTGTCAAAATCATGGTGACTGTGTAGTTAATTATC